>NC_059159.1:157160072-157463102 GCF_019923935.1 Bubalus bubalis | reverse complement strand
CGGAATTTAAATTTACTCTAAGGTTCACAAGCTACAACCAAAATGCTAGCTTCTGTCCCAGTTGTATGGTACAAATAATATGGATCCAAAAAGCACAAAGATTGAGAATGGGAAACTCCAGAGGTGGCCTAGAAGCAATGTCTCACAGCTGGGAATAACCAGGAGAACCTTAAAGGAGTTGACCATTAAGGTCCAACTTTTGTTTCCTCCCCAGGACAAGAATAGAATGAATGGAACTGTGTTGGCTGCAGTGTGGGAAAAGCCAGTATACAGGCCTCCCTACTGCAGTACTGGTGGGAATCACTCAAGAAGGGGGTTTGAAGGAGGGGAGGGGATTCTGTTAGATGACAGAAGGACCAGAATCAGCTTAGTTATTCTCCTCCTAACTTTGCATGCTCCAAGTCCTTGGTGGCCTTCACAAAGTTCAAAGTGAATTCTCAGTACATCAGCGAGTCAAAGCTTGATACTTGGGATTCTTGTGTATATCCAAATTCATCTCAGAACTATAAGACTGACCCAGGTTAAAGGTTCTGGGAATGTCACTAGGCATCTCTACAGGTTCAATGTGACCAAGAGCTGTGAAAGCCATGGTAAGTAAACCAGTCACCTCGAATTTTAGATTCCAGGCAATTAAAAGTCAATTGCTAAGGGCAGCCTAGGAAAAGAAGCTTATTTATGTAGATTAAGTGCTAACCACCTTCTTCCTCTCACTCACTCACTCTCACTTTCTCTCATCCTTCTTCCCTCTTTCTCCCTCTCTACTTGCTTTAGGCGAGGAGTTACGTAGTCAGCAGCCCTTTAGAGAGGCCCATGTGGCAAAGAACGGAAGCCTTCTGCCAAATGCCTCCTGCCAACAGTGACTGAACTTAGAAATAAGATTTTCCAGCCCCAGTCAAGTCTTTAGCATTGCAACTTTGTCTGACAGCTTCACTGCAAAACCCCATGAGAGAGTCTGAGCCAGAACCATCCATCTAAGTTAGCTCCCAAATTCCTGACCCTTGGAATGTCTGTGAGATAATAAATGTTTCTGGTTTTAAGTTACTAAGTGTTCGGGTAATTTATTATACAACAATAGATAACTAATACAAATACTTGCTTAAGTCCTATAGCTGAAAGAGTGCTATGTCTGTTTCCCAAACCTATGCCCTTGCCAGTGCCCCTTTATGCCAAGTCTATAGCAGTCCTCTGCTCTATAACTAATGGCTTCTGTTACGGTTTTGAAAGAAAGAGAAACACAATCAAGCTAGCCCAAGTAAAGTGGGGATTCCTTAGAAGGAAGCACTAAGCAAATCATAGACCTCCAAGGATAGGAAACAAAGTACAAAGTTCTGCTTTTAACAAGGACTGAGAGTGTAACAACTTATCCTCCCATAAATAACATCTATAAATGGTGGAAGAAAAACATAAAGCCTTGAGGGCTCCAGGAACTCAAAAAAAAAAAAAAAAAAAGCAGGCATATTTTGGAAGGCAATCAAAAATTATATCAAGAAATCAACACTAAGTGAGCTCCAGTTTTTTCCGGCATGTCCTGAAGGCAGCCAGAATCGTGGCCAAAGTGGCATGTTTGAAATTAAAAAAAAAAAAAAAAAGTCTGCTACTATTCTGGCTGGAAGAACCACCTGAAAAAAAGCCCAGGGAAACTGGACAACCAGAGAGCAGAGGGAGAAGTCAGGAAAGAAGAAATTAAATTTGTGCTTAAATTAAGCTGGTCTCTGCCTGACCCCTAAACCATTCATTGGTGGGTCAAATGGAAATCAGCTAGCAGTTAAGACTTAAAAAACTGATCTCAGGTCTGAAATTCCACTCACCATAGATATTGCAGTTTCCCGTTTCAGTCAAACCAAGTTCGTTGGCCACTAAAATAAAATATCAACCCTCCTTAGGGCAATATAACAAAAGCCAGAGTCTCTCCATGATAACATTCACAATATCCAGGATATAATGTAAAAAATATTCAACATATGATTCAATCTAAAGAGAATGTAAATAATAGATGCCAACCTCAATATGGTCCTTATTTTGGTTTACAAGAAAAGTATTTCAAAATAGCTATTATAAATATATTCAGGGAAGTCAAGGAAAATACACTCATAGTGAATGAAAGAAACTTCAGCAGAGAAACAAAAAATATAAAAATGTAACAAATGGAAATTTTAGAACAACAACAACAACAAAAAATCTGAAATTTTAAATTCAACTGATGGGCCTAAATGGTAAAACAAAGATGAAAAGTAAAAGTGAATCTTTAAATGGATTAATAGAAGTTACTCTATTTGAATAAGAAAGATGAAAAAATTGAAAAAAGTACTTCCCTAGTGGTCCATTGGTTAAGAATTTGCCTGCCAATGCAGGGGACATGAGTTCAGTCCTTAATCTGTGAAGATTCCACATGCCACTGGTAAAAGTCCATGTACCACAGCTACAGATTCCACACTCTAGAGCCTGTGAGCCACAACGACTAAGCCCACGGGTCTAGAGCCTGTGCTCCGCAACAAGAGAAGCCATTGAAAGGAGAAGCCATTGAAGGAGAAGCCATTGAAAGGAGAAGCCACTGAAAGGAGAAGCCTGTGTGCTGCAACTACAAAGTAGCCCCTGCCCGCCACAACTAGAGAAAAGCCTGCACAGCAGTGAAGACCCAGCACGGCCAAAAATTAACTAATCAAAAACAAACTCACAAAGAATAAAATGGCAGGCCGTTTTCCAAGTCCAACCATATCAGTATATTAAATGTTAATTGGCTAATCATTCTGATTAAAAGATACAAATCAACAGAATGAATTTTAAAAACTCAAGTCCAAATTAAATGCTATGCATAAGAGACACATTGTAAATGTAAATAATGGACAAAAAAAAAGACACCATAAACAGCAAACAGAGTAAGGATGAAATGGCTGTAGTAATATCAGATAAAACAGATCTCAAGAGTATTACGAAAAATGATGAAGAACATTTCATAATAATAAAAGGATCAGTTCATCAGAAAGGCATAGCCATCATAAATGTGCTAGTGCTGCTGCTGCTGAGTCGCTTCAGTCGTGTCCGACTCTGTGCGAGCCCAGAGACAGCAGCCCACCAGGCTCTCCCATCCCTGGGATTCTCCAGGCAAGAACACTGGAGTGGGTTGCCATTTCCTTCTCCAATGCGTGAAAGTGAAAAGTGAAAGTGAAGTCGCTCAGTTGTGTCCGACTCCTAGCGACCCCATGGACTGCAGCCTACCAGGCTCCTCCATCCATGGGATTTTCCAGGCAAGAGTGCTGGAGTGGGGTGCCATCCAGAGCTTTAAAATCTATGAGTAAAAAAACTAACAGGATGAAAGGAAGAAATAAATGAGGCTACAATCAGACTGAGAGAATTTAACAGCCCTCTTTCAACAAATAATAGAAAAGCTAGACAAATACCAATAAATATACAGAATAGAATAACTGGACATATCAGTCATATAAATGTGCATACACTGTACAATACACATTATTTTCACATGCATATTGTAAATTCATCAAGATAAACCATATGTTAGGCCATAATGCAAGTTTCAACAATTTCAAAGAATTAAAGTCATACAAAGTATGTTCTTTCACTATTAAAAGATTAAATCAGAAATCAGTACCAATAATATAGCTAGGATAATCACAAACATCTAGAAATTTGACAACAGTCTCCTCAATAATCCAAAGGTCAAAGAAGAAATCACTGAAGAATTAGAAAATATTTGGAGCTGAATGATAATGAAAATACAACATACAAATATTTGTGGTATGTAAACAGTTAAAGTAGTACTTAAAGGAAAAATTATGATTTTAAATATCTATATCAGAAAAAGAAAGATCTATAATTAATGACCTTGAGAACCTAGAAAAAGGACAGCAAAGCATTAACAAACTCAAAACAGGAAAAAAGGAAATAAAACTAAGAGCAAAAAAACAATAAAATAGAAAGCAAACAATAAATAGAATACTAAAGGCAGAAGCTTATTCTCTGATCAACAAATTTCCAAGCTCCCTAGTCAGACTGAGCCGAAAGTGGGAGGGGGAGTATGAGAGGAGGCCACAAATGACCATTGTCAGGAATTTTTGCTAAGTTGCTTCAGTCGTGTCCGGCTCTGTGTGACCCCACAGACGGCAGCCCACTAGGCTCCTCTGTCCCTGGGATTCTCCAGGCAAGAACACTGGAGTGGGTTGCCATTTCCTTCTCCAATGCATGAAAGTGAAAAGTGAAAGTGAAGTCGTTCAGTCCTGCCGAACTCTTAGCAACCCCGTGGACTGGAGCCTACCAAGCTCCTCCGTCCATGGGATTTTCCAGGCAAGAGTACTGGAGTGGGGTGCCATTGCCTTCTCCACAGGAATTTTTTAAAAGTGTTAAAACTAAAATACTATTAAGAAGAAAAATTATAAACAGTTTTATATAAAAATTTTGACAACCTAAGCAAAAGAAATATATTTCTTGAAAGCTAGCACAGTACAATCAAGAAGAAAGAGACTGCTTGATAGTTATTAAAGAAATGAAAATACCTTGTTAAAAATTCTTCTTACAAAGAAAAACACTAGACTCAGATGTCTTTAGTGGTGAATTCTGCCAAACTTAAGGAAAAAATACCAATTCTACACACACTGCTCCAGAAAATAGAGGAGAAGAGTGAAACTGTCCTGATGCTAATACATATTAAGATATTACAATAAAACTAAAGATTCCATGTTGGTCATGTAACAACAGGCTGGTTCCAAAAAGGAAAAGGAGTACATCAAGGCGTATATTGTCATCCTGCTTATTTAACTTATGTGCAGAGTACATCATGAGAAACGCTGGGCTGGAGGAAGCACAAGCTGGAATCAAGATTGCCGGGAGAAAGATCAATAACCTCAGATATGCAGATGACACCACCCTTATGGCAGAAAGTGAAGAAGAACTAAAGAGCCTCTTGATGAAAATGAAAGAGGAGAGTGAAAAAGTTGGCTTAAAGCTCAACATTCAGAAAACTAAGATCATGGCATCTGTCCCATCACTTCATGGGAAATAGATGGGTAAACAGTGGAAACAGTGGCTGACTTTATTTTTGGGGGGTTCCAAAATCACTGCAGATGGTGACGGCAGCCATGAAATTAAAATACGCTTACTCCTTGGAAGGAAAGTTATGACCAACCTAGACAGCATATTCAAAAGCAGAGACATTACTTTGCCAATAAAGGGTTGTCTAGTCAAGGCTATGGTTTTTCCAGTGGTCATGTATGGATGTGAGAGTTGGACTGTGAAGAAAGCTGAGTGCCGAAGAATTGATGCTTTTGAACTGTGGTGTTGGAGAAGACTCTTGAGAGTCCCTTGGACTGCAAGGAGATCCAACCAGTCCATCCTAAAGGAGATCAGTCCTGGGTGTTCATTGGAAGGACTGATGTTGAAGCTGAAACTCCAAATTTTGGCCACCTGATGCAAAGAGCTGACTCATTTAAAAAGACCCTGATGTTGGGAAAGATTGAGGGCAGGAGGAGAAGGGAACGACAGAGGATGAGATGGTTGGATGGCATCACCGACTCAATGGACATGAGTTTGGGCACACTCCAGGAGTTGGTGATGGACAGGGAGGCCTGGCATGCTGCGGTTCATGGGGTCGCAAAGGGTCAGACACGACTGAGTGACTGAACTGAACTGGACTGAAAGATCCATATATTTCATGAACATAGATGAAAAAAACCCTAAACTTTAAGAAAATCAAAATCAGTAAGATATCAAAAAAGTAATACATCATGATCGAGTAAAGTTTACACCCGTAATGCAAGGCTGCCTTAATAGTTAAAAAGAAATCAATGCAATTAACCATATTAATAGAACAAAAGAGAAAAATAAAATGCAGGGGAAAATTACGTGACAAAATTTCACTCCCCTTCATGATAAAAATTCTCAGAGACAAACTATGAACAGAAGGAAACCTCCTCTGTGTGGTAAAGGACATCCAGGGGAAATCTTACAGGCAATGTCATCATTATGATGATACAATGAACACTTTCCCCTTAAGATCAGGAAGAAGGCAAGGATGTCTTAACACAGGTCATGCTAGCCATTGCAATAAATTAAGAAAATTTAAAGTCATAAAGATCATACCCAAAAAAAGAAGGAAAACTGTCTCTACTTGCACAAGACAAGATTATTTATGTAGAAAATCCTCAGGGAGATACAAAACAACTACTAGGACTAATTAGTGAATAAATCAAGATCTCAGAATATGAATTTAAATTTCTAAAAATCAAGATTAAAATAAAGGTTAATTGAATTTTTATATAATAGCAGTAAACAATAGGAACACAATTTTAAAATGTCATTTCTAATAGCACCAAAAAATGAAAATATTCTTAGGAATACATTTAACAAAATCTATATAAGACTCCTATACAAAAAAGTACAGAGTATTGCTGAGAGAAATTAAATATCTAAATGGAAAAACATACAATGTCCATGGATTAGAGGACTCTATGTAATTAAGATGTCTCTCTCCAAATGCACCTGTGATTTCAACATAATAAAAATTCCAGTAAGGCTTTTTATATAGAAAATCACAACTATAAAAATTTTACATATTAATAGATATATACAGAAATGAAAAAGAACAAAGTTGGCATACTTATACTATCTAACTTCAAGACTTACTCCAAAGACACAATTAATACTGATTATAATACTGGTTAATTCTGATTCATTATTATTAAGTAAAGTTCATATTTTCATCACATTTTCTTATTTTCTCTAACAGCCTTTTCCTGTTCCAGGGTCCCATTCAGGAGGCCACACTACACTTAATTATCATGTCTTCTTGGTCTCCTCTTCTAGCTCAGTTGGTATAGAATTCGCCTGGAATGCAGGGACCCCAGTTTGAATCCTCGGTCAGGAAGATCTGCTGGAGATGAGATAGGCTACCCATTCTAGTATTCTTGGGCTTCCCTCATGACTCAACTGGTAAAGAATCCACCTGCAATGCGGGAGAACTGAGTTCAATCCCTGGGTTGAAAAGATCCCCTGTAGAAGGGAATGGCTACCTGCTCCAGTATTCTGGCCTAGAGAATTCCATGGATTGGAGTCCATGAGGTTGCAAAGAGCTGGACACAGCTGAGCGACTTTCACTTCAGTCTCCTCTTGACTATGACAGTTTTTTTTAGCTTTCTTTATTTTTGATGACTTTGACAGTTTTGAGAAGTATTTTGTAAACTGACCTTCCATTGGGATTTGCCTGATGAATGATCATACTGGGTTCATGGGTTTAGAATTACATATTTATCTTTAATGATTATGCTCAAGGCTGAGAGAGGTGCATTAAGAAAAGCATTCTCACATTGTGAGAGTAAAAATTGCTACACCTTTCCCAGAAAAAAATGTAATACTGTGATGATACTTCATGCAATCAAGTGATTTCACTTCTAAGACTTTCAAAAAAAATTATCAGAGATAAAGACAAGGACTGAACTCTCTCTCTGCTCCACATGTAGGAGGAATTGGATGAAGACATCTATGTAAGACACAGAACTAGGAAAAAGAATCTAAAGGAAGTTCTTCCAAAGGGTTCACAATGTTTTTCTCTGGATCATATATCTTTTTAAAATTATTTTCTATATTTAAAAATTTTCCTACCATGAACACATATTACATTTATTATCAGAGAAAACAATATTTTTTAAGAGAGTCACGTAAATACATTTTAGGTCTGAATACATTCTGTAGGCCAGGAAACACAATGGGCTGAGGTGATATACCATTCCCTGCCTTCAGAATGCTAGAACTCTGCCAGGGACTTGATTTAAACTGTCCCCAGGACACACAGGTCAGGGGTCTTTCTATTTAATAGTTGACATTAGGATTCTCTCCTCTCTACATCTGTGACATGGCTCATGGAATGCTTGCCTTGTAATACCCATGGTTCTTTATCTCCAATAGAATCAAGACCAAGATCCTTACCCTGACAATTCTCCCAATATTTGGTCAAACAGTACCGTCCAAAATTTAGGTTCTATTACTTTCCTTACAGTTGTTTGCTGAATTTTCTGAAGACCAAGTTGTAACTAATTCATCTTTTTACCTTCTGCCCATAAGCCCTTATTGTGTTGAATTAAAATGTTAACAATTACTGTCCAGTATAATCCGACTAATTTTTTTCATCATTGCCCTGAATGTACCTCACTCACATCTGCCTCTGCACCTGTCTTTGTACCATCCCCACCCCCAACCTAGCAACTTCCCATTCACATCTTTTCCAGCCCTTCAGGTTCCAGATAATTCTGAGTCCCTCCACGAACTTTCTGCTCCTGATTGGCTAGTCCCTGCTTCTGATTTCCTGAGGCTCTATTCAGATATGGCTGCTGCACTGTCTCACAGTGTCCTCTATTAACATCGAGTTTAGTATCACCTCATACCAGTCGGAATGACCATCATCCAAAATACCTGCAAACAATAAACGCTGGAGAGGATGAGGAGAAAAGGGAACCCTCCTGCACTGCAGAGGACATCATGCGAAATGCCGGACTGCATGAAGCACAGGCTGGGATCAAGACTGCCGGGAGAAATCTCAATAACCTCAGATATGCAGATGACACCACCCTTACGGCAGAAAGTGAAGAGGAACTAAAGAGCCTCTTGATGAAGGTGAAAGAGTAGAATGAAAAAGCTGGCTTAAAACCCAACATTCAAAAAACTAAGAACATAAACCCTGAGAAAGCCATAATTCAAAAAGACACATGTGCCCCAGTGTTCACTGCAGCACTATTTAAAACATCTAGGACATCCTTGGAAGAAAAGTTATGACCAACCTAGATAGCATATTGAAAAGCAGAGACATTACTTTGCCAACAAAGGTCTGTCTAGTCAAGGCTATGGTTTTTCCAGTGGTCATGTATGAATGTGAGAGTTGGACTGTGAAGAAGGCTGAGCACCGAAGAATTGATGCTTTTGAACTGAGGTGTTGGAGAAGACTCTTGAGAGTCCCTTGGACTGCAAGGAGATCCAACCAGTCCATTCTGAAGGAGATCAGCCCCGGGATTTCTTTGGAGGGACTGATGCTAAAGCTGAAACTCCAATACTTTGGCCACCTCATGCAAAGAGTTGACTCATTAGAAAAGACTCTGATGCTGGGAGGGATTGGGGGCAGGAGGAGAAGGGGACAACAGAGGATGAGATGGCTGGATGGCATCACTGACTCGATGGACATGAGTCTGAGTGAACTCCAGGAGTTGGTGATGGACAGGGAGGCCTGGCGTGCTGTGATTCATGGGGTCGCAAAGAGTCAGACACGACTGAGTGACTGAACTGAACTGAGGACATGGAAGCAACCTAGATGTCCATCAACAGATGAATGAAAAAAGAAAATATGAGTACATATAAACAATGGAATATCAGTTGTAGTGAGGTGGATGAACCTAGAACCTGTTATACAGAGTGAAGTAAGTCAGAAAGAGAAAAACAAATATCATATATTAACATATATATATATATGGAATCTAGAAAAATTGTACTGATGAACCTATTTACAGAGATGAACTGGAGACACAGACATAGAGAACACAGCAGGGGAAGGAGAGGCTATAACAAATTGAAAACTAAGTAGCACTGATGAAAACACTATCATGTGTAAAACAGATAACTAGTGGGAAGCAGCTATATAACACAGGGAGCCCAGCCTGGCGCTCTGTGACCATCTGGAGAGTGGAATGGGGAGTGGGGGAGGGGTGAGAAGGAGGCTCGAGAGGGAGGAGACATATATAATTATGACTGATTCATGCTGATGTACAGCAGAGAACACCACAACATTGTAAAGCAATTATCCTCCAATAAAAACATGAAAAAAATAAAAATATCAAGTTTACATGTGCCTCAGCCAGGAGCAATTAGTGGAAAGTCCCAGAATTCTATAAAAGAGAGAGCCTGAAACCAATATTGCTATTCCCATCTGGGAAATCACAGTCAAGTATTTCTGCTCTTAGAGCTCTGTTTTTGTTTACCATCTGTAAAATGGGGATACTATTGCAAAGGGACTGTGCCAAGATCAAAAGAAATAAGACACCAAAAGAAAAATAGGCTTTATTATTATTTGTACCATGATCATACCCTTTCTCTTCCAGAGAGTTCATAGTTTCGTGATATCATGGCACTCTTCTGTATCTTCCAAGGCATCTCACCCAATATACCACACACAGCACACTACCTTGAAAGTAAGAAGATATGCCTGATTTACTATATGACCTTGGACAACTCACTTGACCTCTCTGAGTCTCCCTGTCTGTTACATGAGTCATATTGCTCTATTGCCCCTTGTTATTTCACACCACTGTTAAGAGACAACAAGTAGATGATGATGTGTAGTACTGCATTATCTAAAAAGTACCTGCAATCTGTGAAATGTGACTGTTAGCCTTAGTTACCATCAAATATACTCAATATATGGACTTCCCTGGTGGCTCAGCAGTAAAGAATCCACCTGCCAATGCAGGAGACGCAGATTCGACCCCTGGGTTGGGAAGACCTCCCTGGAGAAGGAAAAGGCAACCTACTCCAGTATTTTTGCCTGGGAAATCCATGGACAGAGGAGCTTGGCAGGCTATAGTCTATGGGGTTGCAAAGAGTCGGACACGACTTAGCAACTAAACAACAATACTCAATATATATGCATCAACTTCAATTACTCTTCCTTCTTTTCAAATTCTGCTTAGTACACTCAACCCCTCTGGTGTTCCCTTGAGAAATAAAAACCTCCCTCCCTGAGCTACATACACTCTACTAACTCTGACTCAGAGTTAACATCAGATACTAGCTTCCTTCTCTCTCATGGGCACCATGGTTCACACAAGTGATGAAGTTCTCCTCCATACCTTGGCTTCTAGGAGCCCAGATCCAACCATGCCGACCTCTAGCAACGATGCAGGACTTCTAAGCATGCATTCTTACACTAACAAGGCTCCTGACTTCATCTTTTTCTACTATTTCATTTTTATCCTGTACTTTTCATTTTCTCTTTTATGTTGTTACTTGTAACTCTAAAACCCAACCCAAATTTCTTCTGAGGTGAAAAAGAACAAAAATCAACAATCAAAGTTCCACTTAGTTGCTAAAGACAATGCCTTGTTTTCTTACTGCAGGATGCTATGATTCCATAGCAACTGTGGCAATCTCTGCGGTCACCCAGTGCCAACAGGAATGGCTGTGGTAGATAGTTCAGAAAAATGAATACAATGGTTTTCTTGCCTGTATGAATGTGACTTTGCAGCATGACTTTGCAGCACTGTCTCTCAAAAGGTGGAATATACTTCTCTACTCCTTGAAGCTGGGTGGGTTTTGTGATTTGTTTAAATAAATAGAATGCAGCAGAAGTAAAGTTAAGACAGTTTGCTACGATTCAAAAGAACTCGAAAAGTTCCCATCCCCCTTGAAATCCCATCCAGCCATCAAGTGAACAAGCCCAGGTTATCCTGCTGGTTAATGAAAGACATGAGACCTAGTTACTCCCATTGCCCCTGCTCACCACAACTACAGAGAAGCCCGTGCGGCAACAAAGACCCAGGGCAGTCAAAAATAAATAAAATTTTTTTTAAAAAAGCAAAGAATGAAAAAAATAGAATGTACATTAGTAAACCTCTAGTCTGAAAATTACTAATTTTCAAGACCACAAAGAGCAAAGCTCCTCATTTTGCAAATGATGAGAATGAGGCTCAGGGAATAAGTGGAAACTAGCCATAAACCTAGGTCTCCAAACTCCAGGTCTTGCTGCAGTTCAGAATACTCTCATCTTCACCACAGGAATCTCTACAAATAATTGACCATGGTGATAGAAAAAAGAAATACACACACACACACAGATATCTCCTAAAGGAAATGCTATGTCATTTGTCATTCCTCATCCATCCTTTTGGCCAGAAATCCACATCAGCTTTTGTCACTGCCATATTATCAGGCTGGCTTCACTCAAGACTCACTTATTGTCTGCAAATGTTGCTATAATTAAATCCAAGTGGCCGCTGTGAGTTATCATCACATACCCTCTCCAGCCATTAGTCAGATTTCCAGGGCTGCAGTTCTTTCTAAAGAGGTCACTCACTCTTCTCTTTCCTCCTTGGCTATCTCAGCAGGTTTCTGTTTCCTTTTCTTGGGCAAGGAACATTTAAGCCAAACTCACTTTCAGGCAATGGGCCAATCTTCCCATTTATCCCTGTGACCTTACAGCAGTCAGGAAGTTTCTCACCAACATCACTACTGAGCTGGGGTTGGGGGTTGAGGGGCAGAGGAGGAGGGAGCTCTGAAGCAGCATCTGTGAGAGCAGAGGATGGGGGGGGGGGGTGCTGTTTCTAATAGAGAGCAGGACTGCCCTCACCATCACCGTCGACGTCTATGTAGCACAACACGGTACTTCAGCTCTCTAGACACTCCCAATAATCTTTCCAGCTAGGGAAGAGGAAACTGAAGAACTTTTGATTTGATGGAATCAACAGAATCACCTGATCCAAACTTCTCCCCGTCCGTACCAATAAGGAATCTGAGACCCCCACGAGGAAAAGTGCCCAGCCCCCAGTCATTTAGTGAGTGAATGACAAGATGGGTCAGACCTCTCTCCCACCTGAATCTAAGTTCAGGAAGCATTGCATTCTTTGCTCTGGGATCCCAGAAGACTAATAAGCAACAGTAAAGGAATATATCTTGAGGATATCCTCTAGGAAACCATGTTGTGTTGCCACCATTTCTAGTCAACATGACTCACAGGAGGTTGACCGTGCTTCCCAGTTCCAAGGAGAGGCACATGGCCCAGACCTAGATTTTTTTTTTTAATTTATTGAAGTATGGTTGATTCAATGCTGTGCTAGTTTCAGGTGTATAGCAAAGTAAATCAGTTGTAAATATATCCACTCTTTTTAGATTCTTTTCTCAGATAGGCCATTAGAGTATTGAGTAGAGTTCCCTGTGCTATACACTAGGTCCTTATTAGTTATCTATTTTATATACAATAATGTGTATGTCAATCCCAATATCCCAATTTATCCCTCCCCCACTTTCCCGCTTGGTAACCAGAAGTTTACTTTCTACATCTGTGACTCTACTTTTGTTTTGTTAATAAGTTCATTTGTACTATTTTTCTAGATTCCACATATAAGCAATATCACCTGATCCTGGATATTTTAGAACACACACCCTCCTTCTGGCCACAGTTATTGGTTCAGAGATAATTATACTTAAATAAGGCCAACGAGAATCATCCCCAGGATTTTTGCTAGAATTTTCAGAAAAGAATCTATGTTCTCTGGGACTGTAAATTGTAAGGATAATAAAAGCTTTGAGTTGCTAGAGGCCATCTTTGTCACTAGTTTTAGAATAAATCCAAACATTAACATTGTTTGAACTCCTAGATTCAAATAATGTCTGAAGACCTAGACTTTTCAGTTATAGGTCAATAAATTTTACCTTAAAAAAAAATAGTCTGAATTGTGCCATCATTTGTAAGCAAATGAATCCTAACTATCACACCAACTTTTCTCAATGAGTTTCAATCATGATTGAAATTTGAAGGCTTCTCTGGTACAACACAGCTTTGAACATGATCACTGACAATATGAGCACCCCCTTCCCCTACCCACTTACACACCCAATGGACCCCCTACATGGAATTATTCCCTGAGTCTCCCAAATGAATTATTATTAGGCACTACTTTTTGCATTATCTCTGACTACACTGTCATTAAATTCTTTCAAATTCCCATAAGGGAAAAAATACACATAACTTAAGCAACTGGGTTTTTAGGACTCTTGTTTACCTAATAGAAAAGGGCCCCGCTGTGAGAGCATAAGCATCCAATCCACAATCCTACTGCCTTGGTACATACCCACCTCCAGCCAAAGGGCAGTATTAATGATGGGCATTCAGACTGGACAACCCATCTGAAACAAAGCCTGCTATAGGGACCTCTGCTCAATATTCTGTAAGAACCTAAGTGGGAAAAAAAATTTGAAAAAGAATAAATATATGTTCATATGTAACTGAATCACTGTGCTGTATACCTGAAACCAACACAACATTGTAGATCAACTATAGTCCAGTATGAAATAAAAAGTTTCTTAAAGATTGCTAAAAGTTCACAACAGCATTTTTTAATTCACTATAAAGAGCTTCTCTGAACAAAGTAAAATGTTATTAGTGAAACCCCCTTGGCAGTCACATTAGCTTGGCCCTCTCCAAGACCTATCTTCTAGGTGATAGAAAAGGTTCTCAGAGACAGTTAATAAAGACGCTTCAAGAATTGCCATATGCTCACCATATACTGTGGTGTGGAAAGTGAAATTGCAACCAAACAAAATAATAATATAATAGGAATAATAATAATTAGAATTGCTGGTACAGACACAGAATTGTCTGTTGAAAAGACAAAGCACCCAGTGCCAGCGCACCGCTTTTTAACGAAAGCCTTACTAACAGCTGAGATTTGTGGACACTAAGAAAGCAGAAGCTTGGCTGTCAAAGCAAATCAGGCCAAGAAGCCCTTCTTCTTACTATAAACATACCTGTTTCTCTGTGTACAGTGTGGTACCAAATGCTAGCCCAAGGATGATTTTTCCATTTTTCCATTAGAGCCAAAATTGTACTTGATGGGATGGATGGATGGATAGACAGATAGACAGACAGACAGACAGACAGACATGTGTGTGGGCTAAGTTGCTTCAATCATGTCCTTCTCTTTGTGACTCTATGGACTATAACTCCCCAGGCTCTTCTGTCCATTGGATTCTCCATGCAAGCTTACTGGAGTGGGTTGCCATGTCCTTCTCCAGGGGATTGTCCTGATCCAGGGATTGAACCTGCATCTATTACATCTCTTATGTCTTTTGCACTGGCTGGTGTGTTCTTTACCATAAATGCCACCTGGGAAGCCCCTAGATAGATATTGCTTCTTAATTCATTTCAGACCCAGGCAATACTCACCTTTGCCATCACCTCTCTGAGATAATTATGCATGTGACGCATTCTGGTAAAAATGTATGTCCTTAACTTAAAGCAAATAGCATCCTTATCCTCAAAATGCATTGCATGCAAACAGAATAATTTTACTCTCAGGGCACAGATGCATGATGGAGAAAAATGAAGCAATCAACAAGAGAGTACACATTAATTCAGGAACCTGAATAGGAGATCCATACCTACATTATAAGCTAACTCCCCTTTGTGCAACTTCCATCATGGGATGTTCCTTATTTAAATAAGTATTTATTAAGTACCTACTCACAAGCTGGAATCAAGATTGCCAGGAGAAATAGTAATAACCTCAGATACACAGATGATACCACTCTAATGACATAAAGCAAAGAGGAACTACAGAGCCTCTTGAAGGTGAAAAAGGAGAGTGAAAAAGCTGGCTTAAAACTCAACATTCAAAAAACTAAAATCATGGCATCTGGTCCCATCACTTCATGGCAATACATGGGGAAAAAGAGGAAACAGTTATAGCTTTTATTTTCTGGGGCTCCAAAATCACTGCAGTGACTGCAGCCATGAAATTAAAAGATGCTTGCTCCTTGGAAGAAAAAATATAACAAACTTAGTGTATTAAAAAGCAGAGACATCACTTTGCTGACAAAGATCTGTATAGTCAAAGCTATGGTTTTTTCAGTAGTCATGTATGTATGTGAGAGTTGGACCATAACGAAGGCTGAGCGCTGAAGAATTGATGCTTTCAAACTGTGGTACTGGGAAGAAGACTCTTGAGAGTCCCCTGGACTGCAACAAGATCAAACCAGTCAATCCTAAAGGAAATCAACCCTAAATATTATTGGAAGGACTGATGCTGAAGTTCCAATATTTTGACCAGCTGATGCAAAGAGCCAACTCACTGGAAAAGACCCTGATGCTGGGAACGATTGAGGGCAGGAGGAGAAGAGGGCAACAGAGGGTGAGATGGGTGGATGGCATCACTGACTCAATGGACATGAGTTTGAGCAAACTCTGGGAGATAGGGAAGGACAAGGAAGTCTGGCATGCTGCAGGCCATGGGGTCACAAAGAGTCAGACACAACTCAACAACTGAAAAACAAGTACCAATACTGAAATACAAGTACCAAGTACAAACGAGTGTCTCAATACTGGGCTACATGAGCACACAGTGTGAACAAACCATGCACGGTCCCTGTGGTCTTCACAGTGCTTCCAATCTAAAAGAGAAAATAGATATTAATAAATAAATAAACTTGAATCTGTTATCCCAGTCATCTATTACTGCAAAACAAACTATTCCAAACCACAGCAGCTTCAAGCAGCAACCACTGTATTAGATCTCACAATGTTGAGGGTCAGGAATTCAGGCAGGGTTCAGCTACGCAGTGTGTTCCATGTGGTGTCAATGGAGGTCACATGACAGAGTTCAACAGGCAGGTATGGTGTAGTCTGCAGGGTCCAGTGTAGTTCACTCACACGTCAGATGCCTTGGCAATAACAGCTGGAAAACTACACTTGGCCAGGACGGTCGATCAAGGGACTCTATGAGGACCCTCTGGCCCGGCACTGTCAGAGTACTCAGGCATCTTGCTGAGGGGCGTGCAGCTCCCAGAAAGTGCCCCAAGAGACAGGAAGCAGAAGCTCCCAGTTTATTAAGGTCAGAGGCTAGAAACTCTCACATCATAAGGGTTGCCACATCCTGTTGGCCTCACAGTCAGAAAGCCTGCCCAGATTCAATGCAAGGACAAACGATCTCACCTCTTTCTGATGGAAGAAGAAAGAATCTGCAGCTGCAGTCAATCTACCACAAATATATAATTTCACAATCGTGAAAAATACTGTGAAGGATGAGAACAGGGTGCCATGAGGGAAGCGGGCTGAGGGGGAAAGTCTAATTTAGCTCAGGTGAACAGGCAGCTCTGGGTTCTCTCCAGCTCTGAAGGGTAAGTAGGCATAAGCTTTAAAAGGGAGCCTGTCTTCATCATACAACAAATACAGCCCATCTTCAGCATCATCTTCCCCTTCCCCTTCCCCTCCCCAAGGAAAGCTATCTTTATTGGTGGTTTTAAAAAAAAAAATTTCAATAGGGTGTTTTGTGTTTTTCTAACTCCTTGGAAGACAGGCACATGCTTCAAAACTCTTGAATTCCTTCTATTCTCTGAGGAGTGAAATAAATTATAGCCCTGAGAATTTATTTAATGATATGGAACAGCAAATTCCACTCTAAAATCAAATACAACATCTGTAATAGTACAACAAAATAATAAGCAATCAAGTAGAAAACTTTGTTACTAAATATGAATATCTGGAAGGAACAATTTGTCATCCTAACACAGAGAACATTAGACACTTCAAAATTGCCATAATTCGCACTCACTTTCTGTAATGAAAGTAAATATTTTAAAATTTCCAGGTATGCATGTTTATCATAAAAATTATATAGCTGGTATAGGTGAGTGTGCCTCTGTATATAAATGTCTAACTATATACATAATACGATTCATCTGTATTCAACTTTCACCTCACACAGTAAGCATCTATTTTGTTTCAGGTCCTTTCCCTATACCATCTTTTTTTTCAACTGAAGTATAGTTGGTTTACAATGTTTCAGGTGTACAGCAAAGTGCTTCAGTTTTCTATATTCTTTGTATATACATGGGCTTCCCTGGTGGCTCAGGCAGTGAAGAATTTGCCTGCAATGTGTGAGACCCAGCTTAGATCCCTAGATTGGGAAGATCCCCTGGAGAAGGAAATGACAACGCACTCCACTATTCTTGCCTGGAGAATTCCACCAACAGAGAACCCTGGTGGGCTACAACCCATGGGATAGCAAAGAGTTCGACAAGACTGAGTGACTAACACCCTTTTTATATATACATAGTTCTATATATTCTTTTTCTGAGTCTGTTCCACTATACATTTTTATAAGATACCAAATATAGTTTCCTGTGCTATATAGTAAGACCTTGTTGTTTATCTACTTTATATAAAGTAGTATGTATCTGTTCATCCCAAACTCCTAATTTATCCCTCCCTCCCCCTTTCCCCTTTGGTAACCATAAGTTTGTTTTCTATGTCTGTGGGTCTATTTCTGTTTTGTAAATAAGTTCATTTGTACCTTTTTTTTTTTTTAGATTCCACATATGAAAGTGAAGTTGCTCTGTTGTGTCTGACTTTTTGCGACCCCATGGACTATAGCCTACCAGGTTCCACCATCCATGGGATTTTCCAGGCAAGAATACTTGAGTGGGTTGCCATTTCCTTCTCCAGGAGATCTTCCTGACCCAGGGATTGAACCAGAGTCTCCTGCATTGTAGGCAGATGCTTTACCATCTGAGCCACTAGGGAAGTCCCAGATTTCACAT
This sequence comes from Bubalus bubalis, assembly GCF_019923935.1. Taxonomy (NCBI): domain Eukaryota; kingdom Metazoa; phylum Chordata; class Mammalia; order Artiodactyla; family Bovidae; genus Bubalus; species Bubalus bubalis. The sequence goes on along the minus strand of NC_059159.1, from coordinate 157,444,805 downwards.
ATAAGTGATATCATATAATATTTGTCCTTCTCTGTCTGACTCAGTATGATAATTCCTAGGTCCCTCCATGTTGCTGCAAACGGCATTCTTTCTTTCTTTTTATAACTGAGTCATATTCCAGTGTGTGTGTGTGACTACCAGGGCAACCTTCCTCCAGTCATTTCTCTCCAGGACAGTCTCAAATAGCTCCGCCCACCCCCCAGAGGGATCTTTCTAGCTATTAGCACAGGATAATGTCTGTGCTCCAAGTCCAACTTGGAAGGCCCTTCACAGTTGGGTTGAATTTCTCTCCAGCCTCTTTTCCTACTTCCCCAGACACTCCATATGTACCATGATTCTGTGGGTTTTGCCCACACTATCTTCCCCATTTTGCTGACTTATCCTTCAAACCTCATCTCAAAATTTGCCTCCTCTAAGGAACTTTTTCTCCCATGTTCATACGGTCTCCTGTTCTAAGCTCTGAAATACGGAGTATTAAACTGGCCTCTCACCTATCTGTCCCTGCCCTGCAGCCTCAGCCTGATCTCTGCAAGGGCAGGGCTGCACCTTCTTCACCTCGTTATCTTCAGTGACCAGCAGGACCCGGTCCGACATCGTCATTCCATAAACATTGTTGAATAGCTTCTCTTTCAGACGCCAGATGACCTTCTAGAAGGTTGATTTGCTGGCTCGAGAAAAGTTTGGCTTTCCTGAAACACTGAAAAATCATGATGCCAATAGGGGTATAAAGAAAAACACAGGGACTTTCCTCGTGGTCCAGTGGTTAAGACTCCATGCTTCGAATGCAGGGGGCACAGGTTTGGTCCCTGATCGGGGAACTGAGATCCGACATGCTACACGGTGTGGTCGAAAAAAAAATTTTTTCTTTAGTTTAAAAAAGAAAAATACACAAATCTTAAAGTTCACAGAAGTACTTCTATTTTTTTTCTCCATTAAGCAGATGATTCTTTCCCACAGTTCATTATTTGTCTCCATGTGGTTATCTGATGCACTCTGCCTAGCTTCATTTTGCAAGTCATGAAGCTGGGCCTCTGGGACTTCATTTGCCAGATCTAACCCCCATACATTTGATTCGCTACAACGGCTTTACAAACAGTCCCTGAAAATGATGCCTTCTGTGTAGTCAGGTTCCCTGTGACAGCAGAATCTGACCAATGGCACAAGAAAGGAGCAAAGAGGGAGATCGCAAGGAGTGCCCCAGAACACAGTTACTTCCTAACGCTGAGGCTTCAAGCAGATCACTCCATCTCTATGCCTCAGGGTCCCCATCTGGAAAATGGGCACCAAATGGAAATAATAACTGCCTCACAGCGTTTGGAGAGGCAATGGACACAGAGTGTTTAGCACAGCCCATGGCACCCACCTTGCTCTCCTCCTCCATCCCCGGATGAACACTGCGGGAGAGAGCAGGTTCCCACAATCAGAAGGCACAGACAGGCAGCCAGCCCCTGTCCAGAGCCCGTGCACAGGCAGGATCTTGCTTTCTCTGGCCCCTGGCTGCCTTTGCAGGCTGAGACTCCTGGTAAGGAATTCCCATTCTTCAGGTGATAAGGTTGAGACTCTAGATATGATTAAGCACCAGTTCCTTTGTGCCTGTTCAGCCAGAGGAGGTGTTACAAAAGGCAAATGGGTTTCTCCCCATCTTTACGGAGGCTGATGGCAATAAATCCCATCTGCCTCTCACGTGCACTGCTGCCTGGAAGGATCCTTTTCCCCCCAGACGTCATCACCTGACACCCTGCATTACCACCACTCAAGAGTCTTCAAACAGAGAGGAAACACTGGGTCCCCCTAAATAAACTGCAGGCTGCATCTCAACATAATGACTTAGTTAAAACCAAGTTGCTTCTGTCAAGGTTGCTTCAAGGGGACAGTAGTAGAAAAACTGGAAACAATCCGGGGTCAGGACTCAGAGGGGATTTAAAGATCATTTGGAGAGGAATAACGACTTGCTTAAGCTTGTACAGCAAATTAATGGCTGCAAGGCATGGCTTCCCTGGGTCGGGAAGATCCCCTGGAGGAGGGCATGGCAACCCACTCCAGTCTTCTTGCCTGGAGAATCCCATGGACAGAAGAGCCTGGTGGGCTACAGTCCACAGGGTCGCACAGAGTTGGACACAACTGAAGTGACTTAGCACGCATGATGGGAGTATGGACCAAGGTTCTTAAAGTCAACTCCAATATTTTTGCCCAGTAACACTGAAAAGATGATGGATTACTGAATAGACTGTGATTTGGAATGGCGAAGGGTTTTAAGAGCAGAAGAACTATACAAGTATGATTAATTTTTGCACCAAAGGTTTGTTGAGTGCCTACCACAGGTCAGGTACTGAGGTAACAGTGACAATAAGGGTTCCTGGTCACATGTGACTTAGTTTGAGCTGAGCGAGGAAGAGGGATAGATAACAAACAAGCAAATACACCAAATACAGAAAGCCCCCTACATACTAACCTTCAAGTCGTGAACCGTCAAAGATGCGAACGGGCATTCCGTCAGCATCAGGTGTGAGTGAAAATGCAGCTTGCCCTCCATAACCTACTGCCGATGATCCTTCAGCTCTGCCCTCTCCCACCTCCTCTCCCTCTTCCAGTCAGTCACCCTTCTTGCCTGTTCACTTGATGCCAGCCCCTGTATGCCAGCTGTTTTACTGTACTTTTACTGTACTTTTCAAGGTACTGTACTATAAGGGTAAAAATGTTTTATTTTTTGTGCTTTTATGTATTACATGTGAAAAGTATTATGTGTGTTAGTCTGTCGCTAAGTCATGTCTCACTCTTTGAGACCCCATGGACTGTAGCCCACCAGGCTCCTCTGTCCATGGGACTTTCCAGGAAACAATACTGGAGTGGGTTGCCATGCCCTTCTCCGGGGGATCTTTCTGACCCAAGAATTGAACCTGGGTCTCCTGCAGAGTAGGCAGATTCTTTACCATCTGAGCCACCAGGGAAGCCTGAAAAGTATATTACTGTGCAGCATTACACAGTCTTTTGTGTTAGTTGAGTGCCTCGGCTAATTTTGTTGGACTCAACAAACAGATTGGACTTATGAATGTGCTCTCAGAACAGAACGTGTTTGTATGTAGGGGATTTACTGTACGTAATTATAGGTAATGACAAGCACCATGAAGAAAGCCAGCAAGGCCCTCTGATGGCAACTAATGTGGTGGAGGAAGCGTCTTTAATAGGGTGGTGAAAGGAGTTCTCACAGAGAGACTGGTCTTTAAACCAAGACCTGAAGGGCAAGACTCAGGCCATATGAAGAGCCAGGAGAAGAATGTTCTAAGGAGAGAAAAAGAACAAGGAGGGAAAGCTTGCTCTTTTCCAGAAACAGTCAAATGTGTATGGGGGAGTAGAGCTTGGAGAGCAGAGCAGAGAGTGCAGGACAGAGAGTGCAAGAGGAGCAGGGAAGGTCAGGGCTGGATGCCACTAGCTTTTACAAGCGAAGGTAAGACAGTCGAATGTTACTCTAGTACAGCAGGAGATCTGCAGAGTCCCAAACAGAGGAGAGACACACTGCATCTTAATTTCTTGGAAGATGGTTCGAGCTGCTGTGAACCATGATGCCAGGTGAGCAAGCATGGGAGGAGGGAGCACACCTAAGAACCAGGGAAGGGGTCAGAGGATGGTAGTGCTCCGGGGACAATTCCACTAACAGAAAGAAATGCATGCTTTTGTGATCGGTTTAGGAGTACAACTGAGTGCACTTTTCAATGGATTAGATTTAACTGGAAGGAAGAATCAGACATCTTACCTAGGTTTGTCACTTAGGAAACTATCTGGCCCTGCTGGAATTTAGAGCAATTCGAAAGAACTAGAAAGACTCTCAAATGAAGAGTAACAAACTCTGTTTAGTCCAGGTAATCTGAAGTCTGAGCAAGCTGATAGACCTCTTTCAGCCTTGGTTTTTCTTATATATATATATATATATTTTTTTTTTTTAAAGGGGGGATAATAATATGTACATTGTCCAGTGATCATAAGAATTTAAAGAGTACTGGAACATCTTGGCCCTAGATAAACATTAGTTTCATTCTTCCTAAAAATAACATCTCATTTGGGATCAGATACAGTCCTCTGAAGAGGACTTTTTTCACTTAGTCTACTTTAAAGCACAAAACTTTTAAATATTCTAAATAAATATTTTCTAATACAAATTAGTCAGGTATATCACTAGGTTATCATTAGGAAAAACCATAAAGCCTTTTAGAAGTTCTATTTTCCTTTCATTTCTTTGGAGTTGTTTCTGACTCTCAAAGTTAATCTGTTTGGTCTTATTGTGATTTAGTCTAGAGAGAGTCTTAAAATTCTTAAACTTACTGCCTTGTAAGTATGTCAACTTGATTAAACAAACTGAGAGGCAACTGTGGATTTCTCAGCCACCCATGATGCTAAGTTTCAATACTGGGTCCTCCAAACAATATTTACAAAGCTGCTCAGTTAACAGAAAAATAATGTCCCATGTGTGAATTCCTGCCACTTGGGAGGCAGAGTGGAGCTCAAGAGAGTAGGTATTACAACTCAATCCACTTAGCACATTGGGAAATTCAGCCTCTTTTCCACACCAAACTCTGGAAGGGCCAGAAGCAGTTCTGGGACTTCAGCTGAGTCTCTAAGACAATGGAGTAGAGTCCTGTTTCTTCTCCTGCCCCAAATGCTTTCAGCATGGGAACCCGGAGATTGACTACTTAAAACAGAATAATCACTTTTACGCTATCATCTAAGATTGTTTCCCCTAAAGCATATAAATATGTATGTGGAACATGCATAAACCTCTCTTCAAAGTCTCTGCCCTGTGATTGGGTTGGCTCGCTTGCTGGAAGAGTCAAATTTATATAAAAAGAGAGGGTAATCACTGTAATTTCTGCCCTAACACATTCATTGGAGAATTGCACTTATACCTCAGGGAGAAAAAATTATTTTTCTCTCAAGACAAGTAATTTGGAGGCTATCATAAAGGTTTGTTTCAGCTTTATTTGAATATCAATCTCTTATTCAATTTTCCTAAATAAAGGCAGAGAGTGTACACATAACATCTCGGGAAGTATATACTGCGATATAGGGGTGTACCCGGAAAAGACTTCGTCTACGTATTTGCTATTCTGCTGAGCATTCCTATGAAAAAGAGGAACAATACTCAACTGCTGATAACCAAAGAACCTGCTATTCTAAGAGAAGGTGGTGATATGTTTCTAAGGCTAAATATCTCCTCTCACAGTGGCTGTCATTTAAATTCCTGCCTAGCAAAGGGATTTTTTATGGAAGGTTAATGCCTTCTATAACATTTATCCTGGATGGCGGAGCTTTTCGCATAATTTTCTGGGCTTTATTCCTACAGTGTTATGGAACCTTATCGTCCCTGTAATGGTCTGCCAGTAAAGAGCCAGTGCATATAAAGGCAGTCATTATTTCTCAGTTCAAGCCCTGATTTACTGAAATTCCAAATCTCTAGGAAAAGAGGTTTAGGGTTAAGCCATGAAGCCAGGAGGGCAGGCTGAAAGCAAGATGCTGTGGCCCTTCCTGAGGCTGGGCTGTAGGAGGTTACTCAGGACACCCTGCTCTGGCCAGTGGAGGCCACCTGAGGCTACAAAAAGAGCATAAGTCAGGCCAGTGGACTAAGTCGAGAGCACAATCATTGCTTTTTTGGAAGGGATCTTTGGCTGGAGGAAGCCTCTTCCAATACTCCCCATTTGCATTTGAACTTCTTTCCCTTTCCATTATTTTCCTAATTCCCTTTCACTATTTTTTTAAATATAAGTTTATTTATTTTCATTGGAGGCTAATTACAATATTGTATTGGTTTTGCCATACATCAACATGAATCCACCACAGGTATACACGTGTTCCCCATCCGGAACCCCCCCTCCCACCTCCCTCCCCATACCATCCCTCTGGGTCATCCCAGTGCACCAGCCCCAAGCATCCTGTATCATGCATCAAACCTGGACTGGCGATTTGTTTCATATATGGTATCATACATGTTTCAATGCCATTCTCCCAAATCATCCCACCCTCTCCCTCTCCCACAGAGTCCACAAGGCTATTTTGACATTTTCTAGAGACCCAGGCACTCAACAGAACATTTCCTTCCCTGGAACCTATCCATCTTCCTTCTCTGTAACATTGATAATGACCATGGCAGACTGTATTTTCCAAAAACAGCCACGACAATGTTTGTGGGTCCACTCACCCTGCTCAAACCTTACCATGTCCCATAAGCAGGCAGAATCTGTTTCACCTCACCTTGGGACAAGACTCTGTGACCACCATGTTGAATAAAATGCATAAAGTGCATGGTGTGGACTTTCTGGGGTGAGACCATGTGTCTCTTCTAGCCTTTTGAACTCAGTCGCCATGCTATGAGGGAGGAAGCCAGAACCAGTCCACACAGGGAGACAATGTGGAAAGGCCACCCGGAGAGGTTTGAGCTACCTAACTGACCAGCAAGTCCATGAGTAAACAAGTTTTTTTGGCTGTTTTCCGCCCTTAGCCTTCAAGTCCTCCAACTGAGGCTTCTCATGCATGCCATTCGGGGGTGATTTGTTTTACAGCAATAGTAACTGAAACAGTGATGCCCTATAACCGTATCTTTGTAAGTAATGACAAGTGTTTCTTGCAAAGATCTCTCGTTCTCTAGCAAAGTCTCCAGCTACATGCCAGCTGATCCTCAGAGCCAATCTTAGCCACCCAGTATTGAAGGATGGCTTTGAGACAAGGGAAAGCATCAGGTCACTGAAGACCCAAGTCTGGGTTCTTTTTGTGACCTTAACTAAGTTCCTTAACCTTTCTGTTTCATCTATGAAACAGGGATAATAAAGTCTACCTTGGGAAACGAGGCATGTGAAGCTCTTACACATAGTAGGACCTGTTATCACTAATTGAAAATTCTTTCTAGGAAGTGTCTACATTTTAGCTGGGCCATGGCCTAAGGCTCAGACACCGCTGGTCACTGCAAGGAGATATCTATTCCCCATCGTAGCCTGTGCACTTGGATTACAGATTCCCATACCTTCTCTTATTCCACAAATCCACAGAGGAGCAGAGGAACCTCATGGGAGGAATAAAAATAAAACTCTGACTCTCTTGCTCCTTTCTTATTAATGTTCAAGGATTAAAAACATTTCTTCTCTGATCATTTAGGGTGGCAGCAAAGTGGGAAAACACACGAGACTCCTGAAAAGGGAATTCACTGTAAGGGAAACAGAGTCCAGATTGCTAAACTGGACACAATACTATGTCAAAAAGAATAATTCTAGGTACAGTAGATAGTATATTGACTCACCACAGATGCATCCAAGCTTAAATCAGAGGTAGGTTTTCAGGAAAAATAGTTGCATGTGGGTATCAAGACCTGTACTACTGGAGAGATGGACCACTCGGAGTTCGGGTAGTTTTGTTTCAGAATGGTGCTATTCCATTTAGTGGCCACTAGCCACCTGCAGTTACTGAGCAATGAAAAGGCGGCCAGTCCAACTTCAGATGCGCCATAAGCATCAGTTCAGTTCAGTTCAGTCACTCAGTTGTGTCCGACTCTTTGTGACCCCATGAATCGCAGCATGCCAGGCCTCCCTGTCCATCACCAACTCCTGGAGTTCACTCAGACTCACGTCCATCGAGTCAGTGATGCCATCCAGCCATCTCATCCTCTGTCGTCCCCTTCTCCTCCTGCCCCCAATCCCTCCCAGCATCAGAGTCTTTTCCAATGAGTCAACTCTTCACATGAGGTGGCCAAAGTACTGGAGTTTCAGCTTCAGCATCATTCCTTCCAAAGAAATCCCAGGGCTAACCTCCTTCAGAATGGACTGGTTGGATCTCCTTGCAGTCCAAGGGACTCTCAGGAGTCTTCTCCAACACCACCGTTCAAAAGCATCAATTCTTCAGCACTCAGCCTTCTTCACAGTCCAACTCTCACATCCATACATGACCACAGTAAAAACCATAGCCTTGACTAGATGGACCTTTGCTGGCAAAGTAATGTCTCTGCTTTTCAATATGCTATCTAGGTTGGTCATAACTTTTTTCCATATGATTTATTAATACACCAGTTTTGAGATATATGATTTTAAAATAATGTAATTATGTCATTAATAATTATATATGTTTTATATGCTAAATAATAGATACACTGCATTAAATAACATATTGTTGAAATTAACTTCATCTATTTCTTTATACATTTTAATATGGCTGCTAGAAAATGTAAAATTATACCTGTGACTGACATTATATGTTCTCTTACACTAAAACATCACTATGGAAAAGACTATCAGAAAACCAGGTTAGCTTGGTCCAGAAGGATACATGAACCCCAATATTCATTGCAGTACTGTTTACAATAGCCAAGACATGGAAGCAACCTAAACATTCATCAACAGATGAATGGATAAAGAAGATATGGTATATACATACAATGGAATATTACTCACCCATTAAAAAGAATGAAATAATGCCATTTGCAGCAACATGGATGGACCTAAAGATTGTCATGTTGAGTGAAGTGAGAAAGACAAATATTGTATGATATTGCTTATATGCAGAATCTAAAAAATGATACAAATAAATGTATTTATAAAACAGAAATAGTCTCACAGACTTAGAGAACAAACTTATCATTACCAGGATAAAAAGGTGTGGGGACCGGGCAGGGAACAGTTATGGAATTTGGGATTGACATGTATACATTGTATATTAAAATGGAAAACCAACAAAGACCTACTGCATAGCACAGGGAGCTCTGCTCAATATTACGTAACAACCTAAATGAATTTTAAACCTAACATCATAAATGAATTTGAAAAGGAATAGAGTGGCTCAGATGGTAATCTACCCCCAATGTGGGAGACCCAGCTTCGATTCCTGGGTCAGGAAGGTATCCTGGAGAAGGGAATGGCTACCACTCCAGTCTTCTTGTCTGGAGAATTCCATGGACAGAGGAGCCTGGCAGACAACAGTCCATGGGGTTGCCAAGAGTCAGACACGAATGAGCAACTAACATATATGTATAACCAAGTCACCTTGCTGCATAACTCAAACTAACACAACGTCGTTAATCACCTACCAGTGAAGTTACTCAGTCGTGTCCGACTCTGTGACCCCATGGACTGTAGCCTTCCAGGCTCCTCTATCCATGGAATTTTCCAGGCAAGAGTACTGGAGTGGGTTGCCATTTCCTTCTCCAGGGGATCTTCCCAACCCAGGGATCGAACCCAGGTCTCCCACATTACAGGCAGACACTTTGCTGTCTGAGCCACCAGGCACTCCCACGTAACATAAAAAGTTTAAAAAAAAAAAAAAGCACCAAAAAATCAGGTTGGCTTGAGCAAATCTGTAGATATATATTTTCAATGGATAACAAGCAAGTCCTGGGGCTCCTGGGGCTCCTGGGGCCCAGAGGGGGCTCCATCAGATGCTCCTATGGAAAAGTGCCAAGGGTGGGTGGCGCCCGCTCTGGCCAACAGCTGCCCTCCCCCACTAGCTATGTGCCAGAGGCGTGCAGAGCTCAGATAGGGCCGCCTGGAGAGCCCCAGCTGAGGAACTGCATCTTGAGGAACACGTCCTGGTCTCTGTTCTCCCTTTCCAGGTGAGCATCAAGGGGACAAAGTGAGAATGAAGGGGAACCAATGATTCACGAACTGGGGATTCTCAACAACACTGGGAAAAAGGAACCCTCAGTAAAGACAAGAATTCCAGCTAGTAGACTGAGCCGAGATTCAAATCATGGCAATGTGGCTGTAAAAAGTCACAAAGTCTTATTTATAGTCCTAGATTATCAATGCCTCCTCATTTTGGTTACATGTATGGTTCCCTTCTACTTATCCATTCATCTCACATAGGAAGAAGAAGAATAGCTCCTGCTGAATGGTTCTGCTAGACATTTGGTAAGTATGTTGAATCATCACCAAACCCCTAGAATGTAGGCATTATTACCCACATCTTACAGATAACAAAGTGGATGAGGCTTAGAGATGTTAAGTCTTGCTCAAATTCTAGTAAATGCCAGAATTCAAACCCAGATCTGTCTCATTCTAAGTCTCACAGTCTTCAGGTTTTGGAATTAAAGAATTCTAACCAACAAAAGAAACGTATTATAGTTACTTTGCATTAAATATATATTTAAACTTTTATATGTACATTCCTTTGCAAAGATGATGCTAAAATCAGTCAGTTCAGTTCAGTCACTCAGTTGTGTCCAACTCAGTTGGGTCACTCTTTGTGACCCCAGAGACTGAAACACACCAGGCTTCCCTGTCCATCACCAACTCCTGGAGCCTAATCAAAATCATGTCCATCGAGTTGGTGATGCTATCCAACCATTTCATCCTCTGTCATCCCCTTCTCCTCCTGCCTTCAATCTCTCCCAGCATCAGGGTCTTTTCCAAAGAGTCAGTTCTTCACAGCAGGTGGTCAAAGTATTGGAGCTTCAGCTTCAGCATCAGGCCTTCCAATGAATATTCAGGACTGATTCCCTTTAGAATTGACTGTTTCGATCTCCTTGCTGTCCAAGCGACTCTCAAGAGTCTTCTCCAACACCACAATTCAAAAGCATCAATTCTTCGGTGCTCGGCTTTTCTTATGGTCCAACTCTCACATCCATAGATGATGCCATAGATAGAAAGTTGTGAACAGGTTTCTACTTTAAATACTGCAGTCTTTTATCCTCAGTTTCCTCATCTATAATGATGACATCTGCATTCCAGGACAACTTGAGGGTGATGCCTTCACTTGGTTCTGAGGCTATAAAGTCTTGTTTCCTCACTAGAGTCTATAAACCTTGGATACAGGGTCTTATCAAGCTAAAACAGTCTTTTAGTTTTTCAAAAGTCACGTAGCAGACATAGTTCTGTCTTACATAGTTTAATCTTTATTATGAAGGCAGTAGAGATCATTTTTAAACTGGGCATGAGATAATCAGATTTGCATTTTAGAAGGATCCCTGTGGGGTACTCTCACACACACTGGTGGGAGTGTAAATTGATACAATCCTTTTGGAAAGCAATTTGGCAAAGTGTACTAAGAGCTCTAAAATGTTTGACACAGTAATACCACTTTTGTGACTACTCCAAGGAAATAATCCCAAAACCAGAAAAAGCTTTATGCACAAAGCATCTATTGTAGCATTATTCATAATGGCAAAAAAATGGCAATGACCTCGCTCCTCAACAATAGGGGAATGGTCACACAAGGTTCAGCAATGCACTGGGTGGTACATTACTCAGTCATCTAAATATATTCATGACAATCTACCAATAACATCCAAAATGATGATTTACCAATATTAGTATTAGCAACACATTTGTGGTAGATTCTAAAATTGGCCGCAAATTCTTCTCTTGCCTACAGCTGTACCCTTACTAAAAAAGGCCACAAATTCTTCTGCTTATATTCACATCCTTACAAAATGATGCTGCAGATTCTTCATCAAGAAGTGGAGTCTATTTCTCCACCCCTGGAGTGTAAATTGACTCTGTGGCCTGCTTTGGCCAATAGCAGTATTAGTGAGCTACAACCAAAAGTTTGAAAAACACTTATGCATTGGCACTTGCCTCTTGCTGTGGTTGGAAGCCTTCTATCACCGTGAGAAGAAGCCTAAGGATAACCTGCTGAATGACAAGAGACACAGGGACCCAATCCCTCTTGTGGCCCCACATGTCAGCCAGTCAATCCCAGAAGCAAAGCCATCTAGCTAAGTGGCAGCAAAACACAGATGCAAGACTGAGGCCAGCCATGACTACCTGAAGAGTCGCACAGCTGAGCCCAGCCAAAATCACTTCTCTAGAGAATTCTGAACAAAATCAATAGTTACTATTTTAAGCTACCAAAGTTTGAGGCTATTTGTTGCACATCAGAAGTTCATGGATACAATGCTAATAATTTTTAAAGCTAGGTGTTGGGTACATGGGATGAGTAGTAGGTTCATTACAATATTGCCTCTGTTTGGTATATGTTTCATACTTTCTATAATAAAAGAAATTTAATACATATATGCATTTGGGCTAAAGGAAAAATAAATGTTAAGTAAGGTGTTTAAATATAAAAATACATATACATATACATTTTGATCATGACTGTATAAAAAAATTTTTCCACAGAAAAATACTAAGAAAAAAAATATCATTGGTTCCCTTTAGGTGCTGAGACTATAAACTTTTTAACTTGCATGTTTTTTCCAAAGTATCCATAATAAGCTTGATTTATTCTGAAAATCAGTATTTATAATTTTATTCATTTATTTCACTTTCATCCCTCCCTTGATACATTTTATTTTTCCCATAGAATGTGAAGAGGTGACTGGATAAGAATCTAAAGACAGAAAGACAAAGGTAAAGAAAATTAAAGTAGTCTATGGGGAAACTGACCCTCAATAAGAGCCCAAAATGGAGGCAACAGAGAAGGAAAGAGGAGACAGAGATGGAGGGGTTAGATACTGAAAGGGATACTGAATGTTCATAATGTCGGGCATTGTCTTGTACTAGAAGGACATTTAACCTGGGACCATGTTTGAGCTTCAAGGGGACCCACAAACCCAACCTAAAAGTACACCCTAATTTGGATTTAAGTGTATAAATGCATCTCTCAAGTAGAAAAATCCACAGATTTCATGTGATTCTCAAATAGTAAATATGCTCTCAAGAGCTTAAGACCCATGAAGCCTTGTCTCCCTGTAGAGAGGGAAGAATTTGGTTTTGTCTTTCCAACCCTATTCAAAAGTGACCACCCACGGACACCCTGACTAGGACACTGAAAGGATCAGAATACAGTCTGGGACTCTGGTCCCAAAAGCATGATCTAAGTGCAAGATGGCCCAGGAGGTGTCAAGCCTGTTGAGCCACAGCTCATCACATGCACTTTCCTAGTGTCCCTTAGAATCTGGTTCCAATGGGTTCCAATCTGAAGAAAGCCAAATCCTTGTGGATATCAACTCAGAGTGTCAGAGCCATGGGTCTAACTGGGAACTCTGACTTCCAGGAGGCACTTACAAAACCAGTTTTTCCAAATCTTGGGCTCCAGCAGAGCCCAGCACAACTTGGTCCCTGCCCCATCTCCAACCTTTGCTCTCCTCCTCTTCCTTGTTCTGCTTCATCCTGCTGCTGCTGCTGCATCAATTTAGTCGTGTCTGACTCTGTGCGACCCCATAGACAGCAGCCCACCAGGCTTCCCCATCCCTGGGATTCTCCAGGCAAGAACACTGGAGTGGGTTGCCATTTCCTTCTCCAATGCATGAAAGTGAAAGGTGAAAGTGAAGTCGCTCAGTTGTGTCCGACTCTAGCGACCCCATGGACTGCAGCCTACCAGGCTCCTCCGTCCGTGGGATTTTCTAGGCAAAAGTACTGGAGTGGGGTGCCATTGCCTTCTCCGCTGCTTCATCCTGGCCTACTCTAAATCCACAGAAATCTGTGCTTCTTCCCACCATAGGAGCTTTGCATATGCCATTCCCTGGAATCTGTTCCATTCTCCTTCAACTGGTGAACTTATCCTTCAGATCTTAAGCTTAATCACTACTTCCCAGGCTGAAGGAATCCTCCTGATATGTGTTCTCAGAGCACTTAGTACAACTGAAATGCTGTATTTATTTTTGTGCTTATTGGATTAATATCTACCTCCTCTACCAATAATAAAAATAAGAGTCAACATCATTTAATATTCACCATGCACCAGGTACTATAGGAATCCCTTGACATGTATTCCTTTATTTCAGTAGTACCATAATCCCATGAGGAGAACGAGGCACAGAAGAGAAACAATTGGACTAAGATTCTCTAGCAAGCAAGAGCTGGTATTGGGCTATAATCCCAGGCAGCAGCAGCTGGAATGGTTCCATGTCTATTTTCACTGACTATATCCCATGCCCAGCACAAGGTCTAGAACTTAATAGGGACTCCAATAGTGCTGACTAGATTGACTTGTCTTGCCCAGCCTGAAGTTGCTTTTACACATGAAAGCCAGACTTGGAGACAACTTTACAAATCACTTTTACCAGCTCCCAAGAGAAGAAGAACAGGAGACCTGGAGAGGGAATGAGATTCTCTTAAGGTCACACAAAACCACAACCAGAAGCTGCATCTCCCAATTCAGCCTAGTGCTCTTTCCACTTCAGTGAATGAAAACTTAAAATTAAAAAATAAGTATGTAATGCTTAATAAATATTTTTAAACCAATAAAGAGACATGACACTCCCTTTCCCTCTCCTAACTTTGCTATGCGATCTGATGAAAGATGGGTGGGTAAGGAAAGAAAACCATTCTTCAGAAAGACAGAGAAAAGCACAAGGATTACAAAAAATTGCTATTTATAAAAATTGTTCCGTAAAAGAGGATTTTTTTAAGTTTATGAGTGTTGACCATTTTTTAACTCAAAATAACCTTGATTTGGCAAGTCCGTGTCTTAAGCTTACAATTATTTCAACGCGGTCATCTGTCATCAATTTCATTTTAGTGCAATTTCATTTGTTGTCCTGATACTGATTCACGCAGTGCAGCACCATCATGGGGGTCCTGGGGGCATGCAGTGACACAACCTGGCCATCAGAAAGACCTTCATCATGGCTGGAGAGGTATTTTGACTATCTCTTTAGTTTGAATAGGGGAGGTCTGGGGATTGGTGAAAACAATACTGGGTTTTGAACTGTTTCTAGAGCTTCTGCTATTTACAAAAACTTGATTTGTAAGTCAAGTACAGTTATTTTGGGGGCTTCCCTGGGGGCTCAGTGGTAAAGAACCTACTTGCCAATGAAGGAGACACGGATTCGATCCCTAGGTCGGAAAAATACCCTGGAGAAGAAAATGGTGACCCACTCCAGTATTCTTGCCTGGGAAATCTCGTGGACAGAGGAGCCTAGCGGGCTGCAGTCCATGGTGTCACAAAGAACTGGACATGACTTAGTGACTGAGCACGTGCCCAGAGTTGTTTTTAAATCCTCACATCATTGGGTTGCCATCTGAATTATATCCAGCTGCTGATCCAGCCATCCAACTACAGTATCTTTAACTCACTTTTATATTAAGGAGAAGATCTTCAACTAAGACAGAAATCAAAATATGATTCCCATGTTCTAGATTTAGAGCTGTATTTCTTTGGAATGTTTTAGTAAATCTTTCCACAATGGCTTCAGAATGTTTTTCTTTCCCTCCGTGTACATAGTTTCATTTTAGCTTAGGGAGAAGGCCTAAAAAAAATTTTTTTTCCTATCAGGTTCTGAACATTAGCTTCCAAATTGGCCAACTTCTGACCACAGAGATACTTACTTTAAAAATCATTTCAAACATCATATCAAGTTTCAGTTTGGACAAATAATAAAAATATCCCTGCTAGTACTGAATAACTCCCTAGACACCAGAATGTGCAAAAGAAGTTCCCTTCCCAAGATCCAGAGCCACTCTCACAGATAACCAAAAGAAAGAGATAGTTCCCCTGTTGTTGTTCAGTCGTTAAGTTGTGTCCGATTCTTTGTGACCCCATAAACTGCAACCTGCCAGGCTTCCCTGTCCTTCACTATCTCCAAGAGTTTGCTCAAACTGATGTCTATTGAGTCAGAGATGCCATCCAACCATCTCATTCTGTCACCCCCACCGCTCTTGCCCTCAATTCTTCCCAGCATCAGGGTCTTTTCTAATTAGTTGGCTCTTCACTTCAAGAGGCCAAAGTATGGGAGCTTCAGCATCAGTCCTTCCAATGAATATTCAGGAGTGATGTCCTTTAGGATTGACTGGTTTGATCTTCTCACTGTCCAAGGGACTCTCATGAGTTCCCCCTGAGAGTCTGGCTATAGTCAGTAGGACCCCAGCTGCAAATAGGGTGCAATCCATATTTCTGTCCAGCCATATTTTGGAGGCCCCCAACTTGATGGCTGTCAGCCACATTCTTAGAACACAGCATGAGACAAGCTTCCATCTCTGGGAGAGAAAAAATCAGTACCTCTTCTGTCCATGGGATTCTCCAAGAATACAGGAGTGGGTTGCCATTCCCTTCTCCAGGGGATCTTCCTGATTCAGGGATTGAACCTGCATCTCCTGCACTGCAGGCAGATTCTTTACCATCTGAGCCACCAGGGAAGCCCTTAGAAAGGAAGGAACAAATTGAAATTTTATCTTAGTCTCTGGAACAGGCACCACAGATAGGGATCAAGGAAAGCCAACTTTGGGAAGAATTCTTACCCTTTGCGGGCTTCTGCTAGTTTTCCCGGGGTGCTGTCTAGAGGCTCCAGAACATGTTGGTGGCTCAGTGGGTCTTATCCTGGTCCCCAGAAACTGCAAAGAAGGAAAAATAATTTTCCCTCCACCCTTTAAAGTGGCCAAGACCCCTTTTTTCTCTAGGGCACCTTTTAATGGATGAGCTCATCTGGGTTAAAAGTTCTCCACCATGCCAATTGTAGTTCAAGATTATCTTTGGAAAGGTTAACCTACTTGTTCAGCCTTAAAGTTTATTCACCTGAGGCCTCACAATGGCCCCAGTCCAGTTTAAGTCAGACCCAGTTCAACCCCAGACTCAGATCAACTTCTAAGTAGGATCCAATTTATTACTGTCCAGTTTCCAGACCCAGTCTGGACAAAAGAAATGCTCAAATCAAGTCTGAAAGCTGTGGAGCTGGGATCCAGGACTCAGGAGGGACTCACCCACCATGTTCAGAGACCACAAGAAGGCAGCCACTGAAGGGGCTACAACAGTCCCCACTGATGGCTGCTTCCTGCTCCTGGAGACTCTGAGGGGCCTCCTGCAGTTCCTTCTTCTGACACCCGAGCTGTTAAAAGATGAACTACACCATTTTAAATGGTAAAAAATTTTAAGAGTTTATTTCAGTAAAAGATGCTTGTTACTTGGAAGAAAAGCTATGATGAACCAAGACAGCATTTTATAAAGCAGAAACATCACTTTGCCAACAAATGTCTGTATAGCCAAAGTTATGGTTTTCCAGTAGTCATGAACGGATGTGAAAGCTGGACCATAAAGAAAGCTGAGTGCCAAAGAACTGATGCTTTGGAACTGTGGTGCTGATGAAGACTCTTGAGCATCTCCTGGACAGCAAGGAGATCAAACCAGTCAATCCTAAAGGAAATCAACCTGAGTATTCATTGGAAGGACTGATGTTGAAACTGAAGCTCCAGTATTTTGGCCATCTGATGCAAAGAGCTGACTCACTGGAAAGGACCTTGTTGCTGGGAAAGATTGAGGGCAGGAGGAGAAGGGGGTGACAGGAGATGAGATGGTTGAATGGCATCACCAACTCTATAGATGAGTTTGAGCATACTCCAAGAAATAGTGAAGGACAGGGAAGCCTGGTGTACTGCAGTCCACAGGGTCACAAAGAGTCATACACAACTGAGCAACTGAAAAATAACAAAAACAACAAAAATCCGTTCCAATCAGGCAGCACCAAACCCCACCAATAGGAGCTAGGGAGAGGCTTTAATAGAAAAGACACAAAAGTGAAGGAAGGAAATTACTGATTGGTAGGAGCTTAGGACTGGTGGGGCCTCTGTGATAGGTTGGCCTCTGTGATTGGCTGTCCTCAGTGTTTTGATCTCATGGCTTCTAGGCCTTGGGGTACCAGAACCCCCAGCCGCTCCCCCTCCCAAGTGCACAGTGGCCACCATGGCGACTGCCAGAGCATATGGGCAGAACCTCCCTCACCTTCACAGGAAGGGGTGCGCCGGCCCTGTGGTGGGGCCCAGCACCACTCTTTGTTTAGGGCTTCCCTGGTGGCTCAAATGGTAGAGACTCCTCCTGTAATTCAGGAGACCTGGGTTCGATCCCTGGGTTGGGAAGATCCCATGGAGGAGGGCATGGCAACCCACTCCAGCATTCTTGCCTGGAGAATCCCCATGGAGAGAAGAGCCTAGACGGCTGCAGTCCATTGAGTCACAAAGAGTTGGACACGACTGAGCAACTAAGCACAGGCATTTACAGCCTTAGATTTTGGTTTGCTGATGTGGGCACCATGGCATCCAAGCCAACTCAGTCTAATGTTCTCCTTGCTTAATTAATTTAACACTGTTAAGACAACACTGAGCTCTATAGATATGGATATGAAAGCCTAAAGAGGGAGAGGTATGTGCCCAAGGTCACATAGTGAACGGGAGATGGCCTGATTCTGAGTCAGGACTCACTCCATGAGAAAGACAACTCCAGAGTGTCAACAACACTATCACCTTTCATAAGTTGGGAGGGTAGTGCAGAGGGTCTCATTAGGGATGTGCCAGTGAGCTGTGGAGAATCCAGCTCAGAGGCCGACTTGGATCTCAGAGCAGCTGTCTCCGCCTGGGCCTGGAAGGACCACCACAAAAACCCTGCAAGAAGGCTCTGTCCCTTACTCTGACCCTGGTTTTCCCACCGGCCATGGCATGGAAGCTCAACCCTGGCTTGTTGTAATACTCTGGATTTTTTAAATGCCTTCTCCCTGAAAAGGGCTGTGGAAAAAGTTCACCATGTGCTCTTTGGAAAGCCTCCCTCTGCACCCAGAATAGATGCCTTCATGGTCCCTGTTGCCAACAGAGCCCACAGTCTCCTAATAGAACTAGGCAACAGTGATAAGGTCTCTTCAAAATGTTCCAAACGGAAATGACACATGTTTTGAGAAGAGCACTGGTAAGCAGGAAGGGCTCCAGAGGAACTTGCCAAACTGAGATGCAGTGTCAATTGACATGGAACAGAGAAAAAAGGAAAACTGGGAGGCAGGCTGAGGGACAGGAAGGCTGCCTCAAATGTCCGAAGGGCTAGTGTGTACAAGACTGGCAAGGTGTTCTCAACTACAAATTGGCACTTGCCATGGGTGCTTGCCAGCTAACCTCTACTAGGGTTAAATCATGTGCTGCTGCAGCTGCTGACCTTCAACACCGCCTGAAAGGAGTTCAGGGTGGAGAGCAGAAACGAGGCACTCAGTGCTTGGTTGGGTTGGTGGGGGCGGGGCGGGGGGGAGGGGCGGTGGTACCGGCAGGACCAGTCTTCAGATAGTTAGGTATTATCAGGAGTGATTTTATGAGCTCAATTCTTGTATTAACATCTCGTCATATCTAGAAAAGCATTAAAATCCTTCATGGTGACAATGGCTTCTAACAACCAGGAGAAAGCTTCACAAGACTAGCACAAACCTTCTGGGAAAATATATGCTTGATTGCATATACACTCCCTTCATCAAAATCACATATACACTGTTCTTCCCCCTACCTCTTTGGAGCAGTTTCTCAGAGCTATCTGAGGTGCTATCTCCCGGGCTACAGTCCTCATTTTGCCCCAAATAAAATTTAACTCACAACTCTTACATTACACTTTTTGTTTAAGTTAACAGTGTATTCCAAGTGTCTCCAAGAAACAAAAAATAACAATCGAGGCTGCCCATGATGGGACAGCCCACGGGACAGTCCGGGCAGGGGGTGTGTGCAGGGAATAAGAACGCACACTCTAAATTCCTTTCTCTGCAACACACGAAGCCTCTTCCCCCATTTGTAAAGTGATGATGCAATCAGTGCTCATAAGGTTGTTGCAAACATTAAATAAGACCATGATTTTTCAAGGCTTATCACAGGCCTGACCCATAGTAGGTCCTCCATATAGTGTCACTCTTGTCATCGATGTTTAGAGGGAGTGAGTTCTTTGTCCTCAGAGGTATTCAAGCAGCAACTGATCAATGCACTGCAAAGCTGTGTTGGGAAAGAGACTCCTGCATTAGACAAAAGGGAAGATTAGGTGACCTTAAGTTTCCTTTTATTCTTGGCTTTCAAATTCTTTGTCTCATTGAAACTGAGGTTAACATGAAGTCCTCTATTGGATTACCCTCGAGGGCTCCAGCTTTGGGGTTTTGTTTTCCCACCTTTGTACTTGCAAAGCCTTGCCATGGAGCAGATTCTGAGAGCACAAGCCAGGAAGGAAAGCTTCTTTTGCTTGGAGGGTGCATTCCTGGAATTCCCAAGATTCCAGTCCCTTCTCCTCCTCACTTTGTCAACATTAGGTTCTTGTGGGGAGGACAAAAACGGTCACTCTCCAAACCACAGTTGCTCCCAGGCTCTGATCTGAATAACTCAACTCATCCTGCACGAGAGCCCCAAGCCCATCGGACAAGAACCGGGCTGATTTAGGCTAACAAGAAGTTATTGTTTGGGTAGAAGAGTGACAACCTCACTTCTTGGTGAGCAAAACCAGGTCGGAGAACATAAATCCAAGGGACTCCTTGCAGCTGAACCGGAGGCAGCCTTCCCCAGATTCCCTTCTTAGCAAGACCAAGCCCTAGAGGAGGAGGAGGAGGCATTTATTGGGGATTGCTACAAATTCAGCTTTACTGCCACTGCCTTTAAAACCACAATATAAAATAACTCCCACAACACACTGAAGATAAGCTCTTTAAAGAAAATATAAAAAGCATTAGCTTGGCAATTCACCCAAACCTCATCATGCACCATAGACATTTTTGAAGTTTAACAAAGAAAAGCACATCATTAAAGAATACTGCTCTATCACCATTCTTATGCAAATCCTTCCAGATAGTTGGGTGGAAAATTCCATCTAACACGCAGCAAGAAATAAATGTTGCAGGGTGGAGATTTCAGCTATACTGAGTGCATCTATCACTTGTATAATCCAAACTACTGTATGTGCGCTGACTACAGAATTAGTATTGATCCATTCACCATGTAAACATCAAGTACTTTCTATTATTACTTGAAATAGCATACTATCACAATTTCTATTTCCCCTTCTATCTTAAATAGAAGTATTGCACATTAGCCCTTTCCTTCATGTACTTTTTTGCACAGCTATCTAACTACAGTGTTCGGTGTGGTGCTGAGTTTCCTGCAGACATCTGCAGTATTAGCTTTAAAGCACTTTATTTTCAAGTCATCTCTGATGGGAGACAATACAACTTTCATTTACCCAGAAACCTGTTACCAGAGCCTTTCTTAGAGAGAAACAGGCACAGGGCACATTCCCTCCCTCTCCTTCTCTCGCTCATCAACATTCTTTGATGCTCATCCCCCCACCCCCCGCTGCTGAGACCAGGAGCACCAGGATGCACTTCCAGCTTCACTCCCAGTGGACAGGACCTCCCAGGTCTCTTCCTCTGAGGTCATGAAATATACATTTACCAAGCTGAGAATGCCATTTCATTTCAGGTCACCTTGTTATGGAAGCTCAAGACTTGACTCTGCCGCAACGTTCAAATGTCTGGATGCACGAACAAAAAGTATTCTGGAGAATCAGTTCTGATGTTCAAGAGCATCGAAAAACATCTCAAGGGGTGAGCCTTCTCCTCCCTTTCCTGCATTCCCCAGTATAACAGCTGGAGGAAATTTGGACTGGGTTCCAGACCCTGGAGGGGCAATTTTAGCTCAAATTGCTTGGAGCTACCTACAGCATAATTATTGTTCTCCGCTGCCTGTGGCAATCCCCGGGCACCACGGGCATCCAGACCCAGTGCACAGCGCTTCTCGTGATCCCACACGCTCTGAACGGCACAAGCTGTGTGTGACTTAACTAGATTTCCAGTGTCTTCTGAGCCCAGCAGTCGCTCCAGTCAGAACATGTTCAATCTCATTTCTGTCAATGGGAATCTACACGTTGCAACTGTAACCTGCCACAGAGCCCGCAGTACCCCTTGAGGATGACCCCCGTTGCACAACCCTACTGTTCTCTTTAACCAACATGTGGAACCTGCACATTTTCATTGGGAAGAAAAACAACAACAAAAGCTGGGGCTTTGTTTCATGGAGAGAAAATACCCGGAACCAGCTGAGCACTATTTAGCTGCCATGCTCATGTCCCAGCTCCTTTCAACCCATCAAAAAAAAAAATAATAATTAACCAATTCATTGAAATTCTTCTTAATAAATGGTAGCTTTGTTACCAAACTAGACTGATGCAAACTCAAAGAGAGAAAATTCTGCAATTGGATAGTGTACGTTCAATAAATATTCAAAGAAGAGAGAGTGAGGACATCGTAAAGGAGCCATACATGTAATCTGCAGCCTCCAATAAATTTCCAACTTTCTTTTTTTTTTCAACTTTATTTCTTGACACCAAGTATTCAGTCTCTTGAATGCTCAGTTGTGTTCACAGCAAGAAAGTGTGACTCACTTCCCCGACCAAGTGTCCCTTCCAGAAGTGGAGCCGGATTTAAGACAGGTACATGCACTCTTTCTTACATATCTGATCATTTGAAGTGAACTGGAAAACCCACTGGAAAACCCCCAGTGGGTCAGATTGCTCCAACAATAACTGTGCTAATGTTTGGGGGAAATAAAATTAACTGAGTACAATAAAAGCAGCTCATGGCAACCACTGTCAATCACCTCTTCATCTCTCCCTCCTTCTGAACGATGACCTTTCCTGGTTTTGAGCTTATCACCACTCAAGGGAAGGGGACCCTTTCCCCAGATGAGGTTCAGTCCACCAACCACCACAGGTGAACAGGCGGTAAACGACTGAACTACTCCCATCCTCTTGGCAGTGACTGGTCCAGGAGATCACAATTCCTGTGTGGGTCACATTTCTCCGATCTTTTTCTGTAGCAGTTATCAACCTATATTTAGGTAGATTATTCCTTTTTCTTTTTGGCCAAGATTTCCAGGTAATCCTACTCTGGGGGACCACGGGTGAATCCTGACCTCGAGGTGAGGCGGAATCTTCCGCTGGCCTCGCTCTTGCCTTTTCTCCTGTGCTGTTACAGTACTTCATCACTGATTTGCACATTTTCCTGCAAACAGAAGTACTTTTGTTTGTTGAAACTTCTAGGATTTCACGTCCTTGTGTTACTTGAAAAGCTCTATTACCTACAGCGTGGCATGGCCCCTCAGCATTGCTGTAGATCATCATTTCTAAAGCTGCTCCAAGGAGTCCTAGGGATTCAGCGGTATCCACCATTTGACAACGTGGGGTTATACCATAAATGATATTAAGAGACCAAAGACAAGGATTTCCCTGCTGGTCCAGGATTAAAAATCTGTCCGCCAATGCAGGGGATAGAGGTTTGATCCCTGGTCCCGGAGGATACGATACATTGTGGGGTATCTGGGTCCCATGCCACAGTTACTGAGCCCTCGCCCTAGAGCTTATGCTCTGCAACAAGAGAAGCCACTGCAATGAGAAGATCCCACACTGCAACTAGAGCGCAACCCCCCCTCATCACAACTAGAGAAAGCTCATGTGCAGCAACGAAGACCCAGTGCAGCCAAAAATAAAATTTAAATAAATAAAAGACTAAAGACAGCTTGGGAGAAAATACCTGTAATCTACAAATAAAGTTTGAATACCCATACTATATGGAATTTACAAATCAACTTAAATTTTTTAAACAGACAACTTGATATTAAAAAATGAGGAAAGAATATGAACATACAATTCGTAGAAGAAATACAGGTGACCAATAAATATATGAAAAGATTCTCGGCTTCACTACTATTTAGGAAAGTGCAAAATAAAACAATGAAACACCATTCTCAGCACTAGATGTTTGCAAAAATGATAAAGACATAATATCCGGGGTTGCAAATAAAGTAGCAAAATGGGCACTCTCACACATCTTGATGGAGTGTGAATTGGAACACAGTTTTGGAGGACAATTTGGCAATGTCTATCAACTTAAAATGCAATTCTATTTTAGGAGTCTGCCCTACAGATATATTTGCACATGGCTGCAAAGATATAGCTACAGAGATACTCACTACAACATGGTTTGTAATTGCAAACACACAGGAACCAATGTAAATGTCCATCAATAAGGACCAGATTAAATATATTCTGGCAAAGGCATAAAATAGAACAGTGAGCAAACATTAAAAAACAATGAGGCAGATACAGGTCCTGCTATAGGAGCATCTGAAATGTGAAAAAAAAAAAAAAGAAAAGATAAGCACATCTTCCAAAAACAAGTTTAATAGAAGATAATATATATATCTTTTTCTAATATAACTATACAATGCCAGAAATATAGTATATATCCAATAAATATTGGAAGTATAAGTGGCTTGTAAATATTTGCTAGAAGAATGAATCACTGAAGAATAAATGAATGATATATGACTGTACATATAAACATGAAAAATGTGAAGATATACAAGGTTAACTTAGTGTAATGGGAGAGAGCCACTTCTTATTTAATGTCTTTCTATAGACTGAACTGATAGATTGCTTTTAAATGTTTACAGGTATACATGCTATCTTCACAACAACAGAAAAAGTTAAGGATCCAAAGATATTAATAGCTTAAACAACACTGAAAGATAAAGGAAAGACAAAGAGAGAGTATTTGCAACATACATAACAAAGTAAACTCCACAAAACATAAAGAGCATTACCGATTAATAAGACAGAGATAAACAGCCAGTGAAAAAGTAGTAATAGCCAAATGATGTGTGGCTGACAGTGGTAATCTCTACCCATTGCCTAGTCTTCTTTCTTACAAACCGAAGTATATTAGGGAGTGGGACCAGCACTGTGTTTATCACTCAAAAGAAAATTATCAATGACAAAAAAACATGTGAAAAGATATTCAACTTCACATAATCAGAGAAATACAAATCAAAATAAAATACCTGATTTTGCTCCTAACACAGGCCAAAAAGAAGGAAAAGATTTTATGATCCAGTGTTGACAAGGACTTAGAAGAAGGTGTTCGCCATCAAAGTCAGTGGGAGTGCAAATTGGAACAGTAATTTGGGCAGCAATTTGACATATCCATCAAATTTTAAAATACATCACCTTGGACCTAGAAACTCCACTTCTAAAAATGTGTCCCACAGAATCCCTTCCACAATCATCCAAAGATGTATATATGCCCAAGAATGTTCACTAGAGCCTTGCTCATTAGCAACGATCTGGAAACAGTTTTATTTATTCATCAGTGGATCTGTGAACACGAACATGAGTCAAGATCTCTGCCCTGACAGAGCCTGAGTTCAGTGTGTGTGTGTGGCAGGGGAGGGCAGAGGAGACAGATGATAAACAGGAAACAAATAAGCATGATGCCTTCCAATCAACTGAGAGCTACAAAGGAAATTAAACAAGGTGACGGGATAGATCATGTTTGGAGATGTAGAGGGGGGAAGAGCAAAAGGGCAGCTGTTGTACCTGGAGCCATGGGGAATGCCTCCCTGGAGGGTGACACAGAGTTAAGATCAGAATGATGACAAAGAACTAGCTCAGCAAATGCAAGCCCTGAGACACAGAGGGTAATGAATAAGGAGGTGAAAAGGATGTGATGAGACTGGAGAGAAGGACTGTGGTCTGAGATCACTTAGTCCTTGAATCTCAGTCTGCAGATGAAGAGTCTGGGAAGCCACTGGGGTATAAGCAAGGAGGGACATGACCAGGTTTACCAGTTTTAAAAGACCACTCTGGCTGCTGGGTGCAGAAAGAACTGTAGAAAGTGACAAGAGAGGACCAAGAGCAGTGAGGAGGTCCTGGCGAGGTGTACCGGTGGCTTACACCAGGTTGTTGGCAGTGGGGTATAACAAGCGTCCGGCAGGGACATGTTTTGGAGATAGAGTCTATAGGATTTGCTAGCAGACTGGACTTGGAGTCCTACAGTAAAGGAGAACCAAGGATGTCTCCCAGCCTTGGGGCCTGAACACCTGGCTGGGGTGGTGATATTATTTTCAAAGAGGAGAAAACCCGGAAGAGGAAGAAGTTCAGCAGAAAAAGTCCAGAGTCCATTTTGGCCTTGATGAGCTTGGCTGTCCTACAAGACAAGTAAGCAGACACAAGTTGGAAATTAACATATATATTCACAATTGCACAGAGAAAAATCCAGGAGGTTATCCACCTAAGTGATGAAGGGATTCTCTTCAGGAAGAGGAATTGGGGGTGGAGGGTGGGAGAGGCAAAGCAGGAAGAAGTCACTTCTACATTTGACTGTATGTACATTAACAAGGTTGGAAATTGTTACAATGAATATGTATTACCTTTGAAATTTAAATAAATGAATACAAATAAAAGAAGACTGAGAGATTTTCAAATCTTTCCACAGAGAGTTTTCTTAAAACAAAATCTTATCTAGAATGTTCATTCCACTGTCATCATTCAGGCCTTAGCTCAAATAGCACCTCCTCAGAGAGGCCATCCTTAACCATGGGACCTTGAGGGGCCCCATCCATCCTCACCCAAGTAGCTCTATCCCACACCCTGTTTTACTGATACCACTTATACCCCAAAATTAAATTGTCATTTATTATTTACCTGTCCTCCCTACTAGAATATAACGGTCAAGACAGCACAGTTGTTACATGTTTTGTTCTCCAAATATTAGGTTGGTGCAAAAGTAATGATTGTTTTGCATTGTTGAACTTTGCTGTTTGACTTCGGAATACATTCTTAAATGTGGTTTTGTTATAAATCATTTGAATGCATATTTCTTGCTTTCTGTTTTTTTGCTAATGACATTCAGATCACATCAGATCAGTCGTTCAGTCGTGTCCGACTCTTTGCGACCCCATGAATCACAGCACGCCACGCCTCCCTGTCCCTCACCAACTCCCAGAGTTCACTCAGACTCACGTCCATCGAGTCAGTGATGCCATCCAGCCATCTCATCCTCTGACATCCCCTTCTCCTCCTGCCCCCAATCCCTCCCAGCATCAGAGCCTTTTCCAATGAGTCAACTCTTCGCATGAGGTGGCCAAAGTACTGGAGTTTCAGCTTTAGCATCATTCCTTCCAAAGAAATCCCAGGGCTGATCTCCTTCAGAATGGACTGGTTGGATCTCCTTGCAGTCCAAGGGACTCTCAAGAGTCTTCTCCAACACCACAGTTCAAAAGCATCAATTCTTCGGTGCTCAGCCTTCTTCACAGTCCAACTCTCACATCCATACATGACCACAGGAAAAACCATAGCCTTGACTAGACGGACCTTTGTTGGCAAAGTAATGTCTCTGCTTTTGACTATGCTATCTAGATTGGTCATAACTTTCCTTCCAAGGAGTAAGCGTCTTTTAATTTCATGGCTGCAGTCACCATCTGTAGTGATTTCGGAGCCCAGAAAAACAAAGTCTGACACTGTTTCCACTGTTTTCCCATCTATTTCCCATGAACGGTGGGACCGAATGCCATGATCTTCGTTTTCTGAATGTTGAGCTTTAAGCCAACTTTTTCACTCTCCTCTTTCACTTTCATCAAGAGGCTTTTTAGTTCCTCTTCACTTTCTGCCATAAGGGTGGTGTCATCTGTATATCTGAGGTTATTGATATTTCTCCCGGCAATCTTGATTCCAGTTTGTGTTTCTTCCAGTCCAGCGTTTCTCATGATGTACTCTGCATAAAAGTTAAATAAACAGGGTGACAATATACAGCCTTGACGAACTCCTTTTCCTATTTGGAACCAGTTTGTTGTTCCATGTCCAGTTCTAACTGTTGCTTCCTGACCTGCATATGGATTTCTCAAGAGGCAGGTCAGGTGGTCTGGTATCCCCATATCTTGAAGAAGTTTCCACAGTTTATTGTGATCCACACAGTCAAAGGCTTTGGCATAATCAATAAAGCAGAAATAGATGTTTTTCTGGAACTCTCTTGCTTTTTCTATGATCCAGCAGATGTTGACAATTTGATCTCTGGTTCCTCTGCCTTTTCTATAACCAGCTTGAACATCAGGAAGTTCATGGTTCACATATTGCTGAAGCCTGGCTTGGAGAATTTTGAGCATTACTTTACTAGCGTATGAGATGAGTGCAATTGTGCGGTAGTTTGAGCATTTTTTGGCATTGCCTTTTGCTGTTTATTTTATATGTATTTTAGAATACAGAAATAATGTTAGACAAAAAGCAAATTCTAGTGATTTTTTAAAATTCGTGTTCAAAATGGGTTGTAAAGCAGCAGAGACAACTCTCAACACCAACAACACATTTGGCCCAAGAACTTCTCGTGAATGTACAGTGCAGTGGTGGCTCAAGAAGTTTTGCAAAGGAAATGAGAGCCTCGAAGATGAGGAGTGTAGTGTCCAGCCATCAGAAGTTGACAACGACCAAATGAGAGCAGCATTGAAACTGATCCTCCTACAACTACACAAGAAGTTGCCAAAGAACTCAATGCCAACCATTCTATGGTCATTCGGCATTTGAAGCAAATTGGAAAGGTGATAAAGCTTAATAAGTGGGTGCCTCATGAGCTGACCGCAAATCAAAAACATCATTGTTTTGAAATGGGTCATCTTCTCTTACTCTATGCAACAATGAACCGTTTCTCAACTGGATTGTGACGTGCAATGAAAAGTAGATTTTATATGACAACCAGTGAGCCAAACTTGCACCCAAATGAGGGTCCTGGTCACTGTTTGGTGGTCTGCTGCCAATCTGATCCACTACAGCTTTCTGAATCCCAGAGAAACCATTCCATCTGAGAAGTATGCTCAGCAAATCAATGAGATGCATAAGAAACTGCACCGCCTGCAGCTGGCATTAGTCAAGAGAAAGGACCCAATTCTTCTCCATGACAACGCTCAACCGCACGTCGCACAACCAATACTTCAAAAGTTGAACACAGTGGGCTACAGAGTTTTGCCTCATCTGCCATATTCACCTTAACTCTCACCAACTGACTACCACTTCTTCAAGCATCTGGACAACTTTTTGCAGTGAAAATGCATCCACAACCAGCAGGAGGCAGGAAATGTTTTCCAAGAGTTCACTGAATTCCAAAGCATGGGTTTTTATGCTATAGGCATTAACAAACTTGTTTCTCATTGGCAAAACTGTGTTGATTGTAATGGTTCTTATTTTGATTAATAAAGATGTGTTTCAGGCTAGTTAAAATGATGTGAAATTCACCATCCAAAACTGCAATTACTTTTTCATCAATCTAATATCTCTAGAATGTACAACGGTGAGATGCATACAGTAGGCACTTCATAAATACTCCCTTGATTAAAAATGAATTCCAATTTGTACTCAAGATTAAAAAAAAAAAAACAAAAACTGAGCAGCTTCAACTGAACTGAAGCCAGGGGTCCAGAGTCTTGCCATTGTCTCCCTCTCCTTCCCACCACCACTGGGCTGCCTTAAGGTACATCCAGGTGACCTCCAGGGCCTGACAAAAAAACTGTATAAAACCCACAGGATCACCTGATGGCTCCGCTCTTTTCCAGTTCAGTCTGCAAGGGTCTGACCTGAGCCCTCCTTCTCAGGAAGCCTACCTCCTCCAGGTTCTAGCCAGCACAACCAGAATAGATCTGGTCCAGACTCAGCATTAAGTTCCACCTGTATCTTCCCATGATGCCTCCATCACCCCAACTGCTACACCCAGGTAGCAGGCACTCCCACTCCGTGCTCCTGCTCATGAAGGCACCCATGAGTGCCAGCCTCAGCTCAGCCCTGCACTGGGCACGGCGGGTCCAGAGACAAGCAGCCCAGGCCCCGTACTGCAGAATCTGCACCTGGGAGATAATCCAGGCCCGAGTCAACACCAGCAGTGACCCTGGCATTCTGGTGGCTCTCGCAAGCACGTGTCAAGTCCAGTGGGTCCCGAGTTCTTTGTCGAGTCTTCCTGATTACAATTCCTGAGGTCGCACAGTCAGGGCTGGCTGTCTTTGTGGCACTCACGCTGCCTTCAAGATGATGTTACAGCCCCTCTTTCAAGAAAGGGAGCCATCATCTGTCCACTTTGCCACTTCAAGCAGGGGTTAGCAGGCATCTCTGAGCATTATCTTCTGCCCCTTCTGTGGTCCACAGGGAAAGGGCCCTTGTCATCAGACTGCACCCCTCCCAGGCCTCAGTCCAGGCCAGGGGGTTTCACCTATGAGCCTGTTGCCTGCCAAGGTCCAGGCCGAGCATCTCTCAGCAAGAGCCCAACAAGGAACCAGGAGGGTGGCAGGTCTTCAGCAACCTACGGAAAGGTCAGACCCCACCATTCTAGGGAACCTGCCCCAGGTCAGAGTCATCCTCCAACGCCCAGTGTCTCCCTTGGCTATGGATATACCTCTGCTTCCATGTGGGCTGAGGGCAGGAGAAAGGGCTAAAGCCAAGAGGGACTAGAGCAGAGAGGAAGGCCCCTGCAGTCCTCATCATGAGTCAAGAAGGCAGGACAGACGCCGCCGGCCCCCTTCCCAGGAGCCCCGCATGTGGTGCTCAGGGGCCCCCTGCTGGCCGTTGGGCGCATGTGTGACTCTGGGGGGGGCGGGGCTGCTCAGGCCCAGGGCTGCTGCTGGGACCCACAGAGACACCCCAGTCCATGACGTGCACCCACACAGAAACACACATTCCACACCTCCAAGCAAGCATGTGCACACAGAGCCATGTATGCCTGGATGTGCAGATCTGCACTCCAGCGTTCAAGCAGAGAGTGAACACAATGCGCGTGCTCCTTCCCACGCGCCTGCGCATCTCCATCGACAGGTTCACTCACGCAGGTGCACAAGCCCGTGAGCATGGCCCCTTGCGAAGCCCCGCCCTCCCAGCCACTACCTAGGGGAAGAGGGCCCCGTAGCTCCTGCCCCTCCGCACTCCTGCTCTGAGGGGACAGGCAGAGCTCACTCTATAGTTTAGGTTCCCCAGGGCCTTGGCAGGACCTCAGCTCCACCTGGGCACGGGACTCCCCCACCTGCACACGGCCTCTTCTCACCCGTGGCCTGGGGGTCTGGACTGCAAGTCCGTGGTGGCAGCCGTGTGCCACCGCGGCATGAGGACAAAGTCTGAGGGCCCTGGCTAACAGTGATCTCCCTACTGGGGCCCATCACGTGGTAGGCAACAGCAGCCAGGGGACAGAGTCAAAAAAGCTGGGAGCTGATGCTCTTGAATTCTCCGAGAAGTTGAGGCTGTAGGCAGACATCTGGAGGCTGGGACAGGGGCTGGGGCTCCAGGGCTGACAGAACCCCAGAAACCCAGAATGGAGAAGGGGCAAGGAAACAGTACACTGAATGCCTGCCGTGGGCAGATATGGTTCCCACCTCGTCTGGTTCCAGCCTTACTCCCCCAGGAGGGGAGGAGTGTTACTAGTCTTCACAGCCTCCATAACAAGCTGTCACAAGGCCCATTTTCTCCTTAAATAGCCCTTGGATTTTCCTACTGATGCACCAACAAGTCCAAGTGCCCCTTAGCTCTTAGTTGGGCCCTTTCCCCACGCCGTCTCATCCAACCCACCTCCATCATTCAGGATGACCAGTTTTAACAACACGAAGTTTTTAAATTCTCTTAGTGGCTTCCATGACTTTCTGTTCTAAAGACTGAGAAAACAAAATCATCTCTGCTTTGTGCCCTCACCTACCTGTCCAGTCTCACTGATCCCCTGTTACCCCTGACTTCCTCCATTCCACACAGTTGTTGTCAATTTCTCCAGTGCCCTGCACTTTTTCCCATCTCAGGGAAGCAGGCTTCGCACCTGCTCTGCCTTCTCCCCCCACCCCCATTCCCTTGCCTGATAAATTCTCCTTCACACATCATGTCCCCCTGGAGGCCTTCCATGCCCCGATCCTCTCTCCCTGTTAAACACTCATAACTCCCTGCAGTGTCCTACCACGACACACAGCAGTGCTTGTTATCAATAATTACCTATCTGTGCTGTTATGTGGCTTCCTTCCATCTGCTCCATCCCCTAGGCTCCTAGCTATGTGACGATAGAGACCTTGTCGCTTGCTCGCTCTTTGATGCCTGAGTTCATAGAAATCATACATGCTAGAGATCATGACATCCAGACCAGATGCCTCTGCCTGCAAACAACGACCCCTAATTCAACAAGCTGCTCTGTGTCCTAGAGGGCAACGCCAGGAAGGAGGACTAGTCATTTCTGGATCCCGAGACGCAACCTTCTAGGTTAGTCCCTGCTTTGAATGATCCAATCCAGCCCATCCTTTCACTAGCCCCAGCACTCAGCAGGGTAGACGGTGTAAAAGTTTCTACGTGGGCAGGCCTGAATTATTATCTTTCTTGGGCAAAACGATAGCTGTCCGATTGGCAAAAGGCAGTGCTTACCTGCAATCTCAGGTTGGCAGATAAATAAAAATAAACCCAGTAATTAAAGAAAAAGACCAGCAGATACATCATCTTGGGAAGGCAGGGAGATGCTTTCTCACCATGAAGCCAAAAGCATAGATAATGAAGAAAAGTGATCAAGTAAGAATGTTCAGCTCCTGTACATCTTTTTAGTCACCATCCAAAGGATAAATCAGGTTTTTGGAGCTCCTGAGAGCTTGTGGTCGGAAAACTCTTAAAGTAAACAAGCCTCCTTGGGGCTGATTCATGATTCCCAGGAGCCCTTCTTCTAAAATTATTAACAGTTTCAAGACAGAGACAGCAGAGAATTAAGCCAACATCAGGGCCTTTCTGACTGGGCAACTACACAGGTCACACACCCACAGAGCTGACCCTGCTCTTTCACACATACAGTTCAATTCTGGAAACAGTGATTCACTAAGCATCTCACCTGAGCCCAGTTCTCGCTGTCATGAAGCCCAGAGCCCAGTGGTCGAGGATCAGCCATCACACAGCTGAGAAGATAACCCGATGTGTCTCCACTCCCCTGGAGGCAGGCGAGGTGGATGGCCTCCGTTCCAGACCCCAGAATCCCAGGAGCACGCACTGAGCTGTCGAGGTGCGTGTGCCCTGGGGATGCTGTCACACACAGTGCCCTGTGGATGACTTTACTCACACTCGGTGTTGGCCTGGGTGCCTTTTGGAGGACGAGTCAGGGAAAATCTGAACAGAGCTAGTCCTGGTACTTCAAGAAGGCTTCGATCTTTGGAGAGACAGGGGTCCCTGCTTGAGATCCTCTGCAGTCCCACATCAGCAAACTACACTCTAACAGGACTTATGATTGAAAGCACCCAAGACGGCTCTGCCTCTCTGTGCCAACCAGGGTGGGAAGTTTGACGACCTCCTTTCCTGGAATCCTGAAGCTGCAGTGCTTTTGCCAAAGAAGGTCCAGAGGAGGGATCAAGGCCACCTTCACCTCCCCATGTATCGTAAAAACAGTCACCGTTTGTTGGAGAACCACTGTGCTGAACCAAGCACTGCACTGGGAGCATTTACATTGAACCGTCACATGAGTTCCCTAAAGTGTGTCTTATTCCTGTCTTGAAACTCGACTTGAAGCTTGCTGGGTTTTGCCTGTGATTTAATTTAGCACTAACAGTGTCAGACTTTATTTTTGGGGCTCCAAAATCACTGCAGATGGTGACTGCAGCCATGAAATTAAAAGACGCTTACTCCTTGGAAGGAAAGTTATGACCAACCTAGATAGCATATTAAAAAGCAGAGATATTTCTTTGCCAACAAAGGTCCGTCTAGTCAAGGCTATGGTTTTTCCAGTGGTCATGTATGGATGTGAGAGTTGGACTATAAAGAAAGCTGAACACCGAAGAATTGATGCTTTTGAACTGTGGTGTTGGAGAAGACTCTTGAGAGTCCCTTGGACTGCAAGGAGATCCAACCAGTCCATTCTGAAGGAGATCAGTCCTGGGTGTTCATTGGAAGGACTGATGCTAAAGCTGAAACTCTAATACTTTGGCCACCTGATGCATAGAGTTGACTCATTGGAAAAGACCCTGATCCTGGGAGGGATTGGGGGCAGGAGGAGAAGGGGATGATAGAGGATGAGATGGTTGGATGGCATCACCGACTCGATGGACATGAGTTTGAGTGAACTCCGGGAGTTGGTGATGGACAGGGAGGCCTAGCATGCTGCTATTCATGGGATCATAAAGAGTCAGACATGACTGAGTGACTGAACTAAACATACCAGGCATTGTTCTAAAACATTTACAAATAATAACACATTAAATCCATGTAGCCACCCTATAAAATAGATACTATGACTGTTACTCCCATGTTACTTACAGGGAAGCAGACCAGAGGGTGAAGTTACTCACTCAGTCTCATGTAGAAAGTAACTGGCAGAACAAGGGTGCAAACCCAGACAGACTAACTCAGATTCCATGACCTTAATGGTTATGTTGTGCTGCTTCTCCAGGCTCAAAAAGCAAACAGTATAGACTGCAAGCTTAATTCAAGGCCTGGACTGTTATTTCTTTCTGGGGATTTCTTCCATAGGTATTTGCAAATGTCAAGTACATCATTCTTTCTAGAAAGCAGCTAACATGGATTACAACTTTGTGCTGGGGATTGAGACAGTTCAGTTCAGTTCAGTCCCTCAGTCGTGTCCGACTCTTTGCAACCCCATTAACTGCAGCACGCCAGGCCTCGTTGTCCATCACCAATTCCTGGAGTTTACACAAACTCACGTCCACTGAGTTGGTGATGCCATCAGCCATCTCATCCTCTGTCATCCCCTTCTCCTCCTGCCCCCAATCCCTCCCAGCATCAGGGTCTTTTCCAGTGAGTCAGCTCTATGCATCAGGAGGCCAAAGTATTAGAGTTTCAGCTTTAGCATCAGTCCTTCCAATGAACACTCAGGATTGATCTCCTTCAGAATGGACTGGTTGGATCTCCTTGCAGTCCAAGAGACTCTCAAAAGTCGTCTCCAACACCATAGTTCAAAAGCATCAATTCTTTGGCGCTCAGCTTTCTTGACAGTCCAACTCTCACATCCATACATGACCACTGGAAAAACCATAGCCTTGACTAGACAGACCTTTGTTGGCAAAGTAATGTCTCTGCTTTTTAATATGCTGTCTAGGTTGGTCATAACTTTCCTTCCAGTGAGTAGCATCTTTTAATTTCATGGCTGCAGTCTCCATCTGCAGTGATTTTGGAGCCCAAAAAAATAAAGTCAGCCACTGTTTGCCATGAATTGATGGGACCAGATACCATGATCTTAGTTTTCTGAATGTTGAGCTTTAAACCAACTTTTTCACTCTCCTCTTTCACTTTCATCAAGAGGCTCTTTAGTTCTTCTTCCCTTTCTGCCATAAGGGTGGTGTCATTCTGTATATCTGAGGTTATTGATAGCTCTCCTGGCAATCTTGATTCCAGCTTGTGCTTCTTCCAGCCCAGCGTTTCTCATGATGTACCCTGCATAAAAGTTAAATAAGCAGGGTGACAATATACAGCCTGACGTACTCCTTTCCCGATTTGGCACCAGTCTGTTGTTCCATGTCCAGTTCTAACTGTTGCTTCCTGACCTGCACATAGGTTTCTCAAGAGGCAGGTCAGGTGATCTGGTATTCCCATCTCCTTCAGAATTTTCCACAGTTTATTGTGATCACACAAAGGCTTTGGCATAGTCAATAAAGCAGAAATAGATGTTTTTCTGGAATTATCTTGCTTTTTCCATAATTCAGCAAATATTGGCAATTTGATCCCTGGCTCCTCTGCCTTTTCTAAAACCAGCTTGGAGATCTGGAAGGTCACGGTTCATGTATTGCTGAAGCCTGGCTTGGAGAATTTTGAGCATTACTTTGCTACTGTGTGAGATTAGTGCAATTGTGCAGTAGTTTGAGCATTCTTTGGCATTGTGTTTCTTTGGGATTGGAATGAAAACTGACCTTTTCCAGTCCTGTGGCCACTGCTGAGTTTTCCAAATTTGCTGGCATATTGAGTGTAGCACTTTCACAGCATCATCTTTTAGGATTTGAAATAGCTCAACTGGAATTCCATCACCTCCACTAGCTTTGTTCAGATGCTTCCTAAGGCTCACTTGACTTCCCATTCCAGGATGTCTGGCTCTAGGTGAATGATCACACCATTGTGATTATCTGGGTCATGAAGATCATTTTGTATAGTTCTTCTGTGTATTCTTGCCACCTCTTCTTAATATCTTCTGCTTCTGTTAGGTCCCTACCATTTCTGTCCTTAAATGTGCCCATCTTTGCATGAAATGTTCCCTTGGTATCTCTAATTTTCTTGAAGAGATCTCTAGTCTTTCCCACTTTATTGTTTTCCTCTATTTCTTTGCACAGATCACTGAGGAAGGCTTTCTCATCTCTCCTTGCTATTCTTTGGAACTCTGCATTCAAATGTGTATATCTTTCCTTTTCTCCTTTGCTTTTCACTTCTCTTCTTTCACAGCTATTTGTAAAGCCTCCTCAGACAGCCATTTTGCTTTTTTGCATTTCTTTTTCTTGGGGATGGTCTTGATCCCTGTCTCCTGTTCAGTGTCATGAACCTCCCTCCATAGTTCATCAGGCACTCTGTCTATCAGATCTAGTCCCTTAAATCTATTTCTCACTTCCACTGTATAATCATAAGGGGTTTGATTTAGGTCATATCTAAATGGTCTAGTGGTTTTCCCTACTTTCTTCAATTTAAGTCTGAATTTGGCAATAAGGAGTTCATGATCTGAGACACAGTCAGCTTCTGGTCTTGTTTTTTCTGATTGTATAGAGTTTCTCCATCTGTGGCTGCAAAGAATATAATCAATCTGATTTCAGTGTTGGCACCTAGTGATGTCCATGGGTAGAGTCTTGAGACAGACCTAGATTCAAATCCCAGCTCTGCCGTTTGCCAAGCTGGGAGGCTTGGACAACTAACTTCAGATCTCAGTGCTTCAGTTTCTTTGATGTAAAATGTACATATTAAAACCAACTACCTTTTAGAGTTGTGGTGAAGAGGAAATGGGTTGATGCAAATAAAGTTCTTTGCAAAGGGCTAGGCCCAGAGTACTGAACACAGGTTCGTAGTTACTCTTTTTAACACTATCATCTTCATTTCATCCATATAGAGTGAGATACTGAGGGGCAGAGTGAGAAGAACATGGAATCTGGAGAAAGGAAATCCTGGATTAAAATATAGCCACATAATGTGTTCCCTGTATAGCCATAAGCAAGTCACTTCTAACACCCTTTCCTCCTCTTAAATAGAGATTCTGACAAGAGCTACTCTCTCAGCATTTGTCAGGATCTCATAAGCTCATATGTGTCAAAAGGGTTTCCTGCTTATCTACCAAGTAACACAAAAATTTTGTTCATCATTTATATAAAATAACCCATCAATAGTGGACTGAATGGTGACCCAAAAAATACGTCTCAACCCACAGATGAGGAGAAAATATTTTTAAATGAAGCAACTGACAATGCATTAATCTCTAAAATATACAAATAGCTCATGCAGCTCACTATCAAAAAAAAAAACAAACCCCAATTAAAAAATGGGCAGATCTAAATAAACATTTCTCCAAAGGAGACACACAGATAGCCAAAAAGCACATGAAAAGATGCTCGACATTACTAAATACTAGTTAAATGCAAATCAAAACTGCAGAGAGGTATCACCTCACACCTGTCAGAATGGCCATCATGAAAATATATATATATATACACATACACACACACACAATAAATGCTAGAGGGACATAGAGAAAAGGGAACCCTCATACTTAGCGGAAATGTAAACTGGTGCAGCCACTATGGAGCACGGTATGGAAGTTCCTTTAAAACCTAAAAATAGAACTACCACTTCTACTGCTGCTGCTGCTGAGTCACTTCAGTCGTGTCCGACTCTGTGCGACCCCATAGACGGTGGCCCACCAGGCTCCCCCGTCCCTGGGAGTCTCCAGGCAAGAACACTGGAGTGGGTTGCCATTTCCTTCTCCAATGCATGAAAGTGAAGAGTGAAAGTGAAGTCGCTCAGTCGTGTCCGACTCTTCGCGACCCCATGGTCTGCAGCCTACCAGGCTCCTCCATCCATGGGATTTTCCAGGCAAGAGTACTGGAGTGGGGTGCCATTGCCTTCTCCACATGACCCAGCAATTCCACTCCTGGCCATATATCCAGAGAAAATCATAATTTGAAAAGATAAATGCATCCCAATGTTCAGTGCAGCACTATAATATTTATAATAACCAGGACACGGAAGCACATATTTCACACAAACGGAACTAGAAATTATCATATGATATCACTTACATGTGGAATCTAAAAACAAACCAAAAAAATGATACAAATGGACTTATTTACAAAATAGAAACAGACTCATAGGCTTCAGAATCTGGTTACCAAAGGGGATGGATGGGCAGGGGGATAAATTAGGAGTTCAGGATTAACATATACACTGCTGCTGCTGCTGCTAAGTCGCTTCAGTCGTGTCCGACTCTGTGCGACCCCTGAGACGGCAGCCCACCAGGCTCCCCATCCTTGGGATTCTCCAGGCAAGAACACTGGAGTGGGTTGTCATTTCCTTCTCCAATGCGTGAAAGTGAAGTCACTCAGTCGTGTCCGACTCTTGTCGCAGCCTACCAGTATCCTCCATCCATGGGATTTTCCAGGCAAGAGTCCTGGAGTGGGGTGCCATTGCCTTCTCCGAACATACACACTACTATACATAAAATAGATAATCAATAAGGATCTACTGTAAATTATATGGAACTCTACCCAATATTCTTTTATAGCCTATATGGGAAAATAATCTGAAAAAGAGTGGATATATGTATATGTATAACTTAACCACTTTGCTTATACAGTTGAAACTAACACAATATTGTAAATCAACTATACTACAATATAAAATAAAAATTAAAAAAAAAAACACATCTCAATCCTAACCCCCAAAACCTGTGAGCATGTCCTTTATTGCAAAAAGAGTCTTTGGAGACATAATTAAGTTATGGATCTCAAAATGAGATTATCCTGGATTATCTGAAAGTGAAAGTTGCTTAGTCATATTCAATTCTTTGTGATCCCATGGACTGTAGCCTGCCAGGCTCCTCCGGCCATGGAATTCTCCAAACAAGAATACTGGAGTGGGTAGTCATTCCCTTCTCCAGGGGATCTTCCTGACCCAGGGATGGAACTCAGGTCTCCTGCATTGCAGGCAGATTCTTTATCGTCTGAGCCACCAGGGAAGCCCAGATTATCTGGGCAGACCCTAAATCCAATGACAAGTGGCAGGAGAAGATTCAGAGAGAAGGAGAAGCGATCTGAGTTCTGCTGGCAGAGCCAAGGAAGGAAGCCCTAGAGCCAGCAGAAGCAGGAAGCAGCAAGGAGGATTCCAAACCAGAAACTTCCAAGGGAGTGTGACCCTGCCAGCACCTTGATTTCAGACTTCTAATTCTTGAAACTGTGTAAGAGAATGAATTTCCGCTGCTTTAAACCACCAAGGGTATGGTAATCTGTTTTGGCAGCCCTAGGAAACTAAGACAATGTCCCCAGGGAGAAAGAAGAAAGAAAACCCATGAGAAGGCTGCCTCAGTTTCCTTGAGCCACCATAACAAAGTACCGCAGACTGAGTGGCACAAAAAACATTTATATCTCATAGTTCCAGAGTCTGGAAGTCCACAATCATGGTGCCGGCAAACTTGCTTTCTGGTGAGGACTCTCTTCTTGGCCAGCAGACGTCCCCTAGCCATTGAGTCCTCGCATGGCCTTTTCTCTGTGCTCACACAGGAAGAATGCTTCCTCTTGCTATAAGGACACCAGTTCCATCAGATGCCAGCCTCCCTTTCTGGCTTCATCATCTAAAGTGAAAGTGAAAGTCGCTCAATCGTGTTCAACTCTTTGCAACCCCAAGGACTGTAGCCTGCCAGACTCCTTTGTCCATGGAGTTCTCCAGGCCAGAATACTGGAGTTGGTAACTGTTCTCTTCTCCAGGAGATCTTCCCAACCCAGGGATGGAACCCAGGTCTCCCGCATTGCAGGCAGATTCTTTACCATCTGAGCCACCAGGGAAGCATCTAAAGGCCCTCTCTCAAAATACAGTCACATTGGGGGCTAGGGCTTCAACATGCGAATTAGAGGAAACACAATTCAGTCCATGACAGAGGCCATGTGAACAATATGTGAAAATCCAGAGCACGCAGAAGTGGCTCCACCACGGCACGTGGAGGCAGGCATTCTGGAACACAAGCTAACTTCCAGGAACTGGGCCCAGGACATTCTGCAATGATGGCCCAAGAACAGGCAGCAGCAAAAGGAGGGCCTAGAGGAAAATCTCCTACCCTCGGCCACCTCCCCAAGTTGGCCTCACATGTAGCTTATGCCCAGCCCTATTATTGCCCTTTATTTTTGTTTTTTAATTGAGCCTGCAGTATATGTAGGTGTCTTTTTTCCTTTTTTTTTTTTTTTCGGCCATGCTGCTCGGTACATGGGATCTTAGTTCCCAAACCAGGGATCAAACTCAGGCCCTCTGCAATGGATGCAAGGAGTCTTAACCACTGGATCACCAGGGAAGTCCTTGCCCTTTCTCAGTCAATTGGCTGGTCTCCCCACAGGGAACAATCACAAAATTTCCCCACAGGGACTTAGATAAACCTATGGCTGATGCATGTTGATGTTTGGTAGAAAACCAATACAATTCTGTAAAGCAGTTATCCTTCAATTAAAAATAAGTAAAATTTTTAAAAAATTTCCCCACAGGGAACAACCACAAAGTTTCATTTTCAAAAAGTGAATTCTTAGAGTGGAAGTATCTCCAAAGAGTATCTGAATCCCTTCACACCACATGAGATGGTGTGTTTATAAATAAATATCCGCGTGCATTTGGGTTTCGAACAGCAAAGATGGCTGGAGTCATTTTATCAAAGAATCATTAAAAAGGCCGTTTATCCCCAAGTGGACGGGAATACACACCAAATCCAAATGGCAGAATTGTGAACAGGATTTAGGATTATACAGCAAAAGCATCCAAGGTAACTGCTCTGAAATCTGAAGAGTTGCAGCATGTTAAATTAAGTCCTCTGGCACCTCTTAAAATCTAGGGAGATCAGTCTTAGGTTTCTCTAACAGGTTAGGTTTTGGTAAAAAACAGTGCAAGCATTTTATATCATGCTGGCTTTGAAAACAAATAACTGATCACCATCCATTCCTGCAACATCCTTTACCTTGTTGTTGCTGTTTAGTTGCTAAGTCGTGTCCAACTCTTTTGTGACACCATGGACTGCAGCCCAGCAGGCTCCTCTGTCCATGGGATTTCCCAGGCAAGAATACTGGAGTGGGTTGCCATTTCCTTCTCCAAGGGATCTTCATGACCCAGGGATCAAATTCGCATCTCCTGCATTACAGGCAGATTTTTTTTTTTTTTTTACCACTGAAACACCTGGGGAACCGTATTCTTTCCCTTAAATGTTTACAATTTATTTATTTAAAAAATATGTATTCAGCTCTTACTATGTGCCAGGCATAAGGCTGGATCCTGGGGTATTAATCATAAACAAAAAATGGACAATGCCCAACCAGAAGGTGGGCCCACCGTTGGCACTGGGGGTCAGGCTAAGAGGACTGGAGTCGGGAAACAGGAAGGCAGCCTTAAAGAAGGGAGTCCCCCTCCACCACACAGGAACTCAGCAGGAAAACCAGAACATAGGCCAATCATAGGGAATCCATCAAGATTTAGAGGAACTCAGGAGTAGTAAAATCACTCCTGGAAGTGGGTGTCCTGATACAAGAAGGGGAGGCAGGGGGAAGGGGCACATTTCAGGCAACAGCCGGGTCACAGGGACCCATGCTGGGTGCCCCATCCCTACTCTAACAAAGAGGCTGATGCACCACCGAGTCCACCCTCCCGCACCGTTCCTGCCAGGAATGCCCTCGTCTTGGTTCAGACTGGATGGGTTGGGGGCAGAGAGGAGACGGCACGTGTTGAGGGCATCAGTGCATCCTGTGAGGCAGGAATGGATTCAAACCCACCTGGGGAAAATCGGGTGGCCAGAGACTCCCACAGCCACTGGGATTTTAAAGGCCACAATCCAAATGCACGCCACAGGGTCCAAGCACACAGTGAGTTTGGCCCGCCAGCCCCTAACTTCCTGGACCTGTCACTCTGTCACTGAGGAGCCCCTCTGGTCTCTGATCACTGTCCAGGGAGTCTCCCCGCCCTGGAGTCTGCATGAGAAAATCAAGAAGGGGAGGAAGGGGAAAGTGCAGGATGAGGGGAGCTGGCTGCGTACCATTCACCACATACCCTCACAGTCCAATCCTGTTCTTCTTGCATTTGTTTCTACTTGGTCTTATCTTTTCTGGGAAGCTGCAACAGTCTCCAAATTTACACAGTGTCCCCAAATACCAAAAAAGTGAGGGGTAAATAGACTTATTTACCTGCTCTATACTAAAGAGATCATGAAATCTGATTTTGGGAAAGCCATGGCCTCTCTAAGCCTCATTTTTCACCTCTGAAGAATACATAGAGAAGGTTTACTCGGGTGTGATCTGGGGGATCACCATCCATGGAAGGAAAGGGAAGGAAGGGGGCAGAACTGGGGAGAGGGAGAAGCTGGGCTGTGATGGAGCCTCAACCGAGGCCTCCACTCTGAGGTCCTTCATAGCTGCCAGGGTTGCAGGGAGCCGGCAAGGCCTTTATTTCTCTGCTGTATCATGGGGCAGCCAAGGAAGGGGCCAGGACTTCGGCGAGGCAGCTGTCTACAGTGGAGGTGACGCTAGAGAGGGGTCTGAGGGTAACACTCCTGGCAGCTGGAGGACTGCAGCCTGCATTTCTGAGAGGGATCTGAATGGTCATCCCAGTGTCCAGCACAGCAGCATCGGTGACACTGCATGTGACCACAGGGGCTGGGCTGGGCTCCCTGTGAGGGGACTGGAAACCAGGACAGAGAGACACAGGCAGACAGAGCCAGGCGGTGGGGGTTTTGTGGACATGAACAAACCAGAGCCCTCCTCAAGCTCCATGGGCAGCAGGCTGAAGGCAGCAGGACTCCTGCAGACCCCATGGAGTGTTCGAAGCCCCATTGACACCATTCGCAGACTGGGATGACTCAGTCTGGGCCAGATCCCTGGCAGCCACTGCTGGCCTGTGGGCATGGGAGGGATTGGCACCCGTTGCTCTCAAACCACGATCACCTGGGAACATCTGCCTGCCCCATAGCAGGCCACACATGAGTCAGTCAATGTGCTTCCCCTCATAGACCTGTCCTACAGCCTTCGAAATAATTCCAGTCACTTTCAAATGACAGGAAAAATCAGATTCATTGGGCAGAGAAAAGCACATGAAATATGCACCTTATCGGTGTAACTATAAAAACGAGCTCTGCATATGGACAGGCATTGGCAGCAAACCCAGCAAATGAAACCACTGATTTTTATGATTGAGGGAGCATTTTTAATTCCTGTTATCATAGTGTGTAATAAATACTTCTTTTCCAGCCTTGACCGTCTCCCACCAGA
Organism: Bubalus bubalis; assembly: GCF_019923935.1. Lineage (NCBI taxonomy): Eukaryota > Metazoa > Chordata > Mammalia > Artiodactyla > Bovidae > Bubalus > Bubalus bubalis. The sequence goes on along the minus strand of NC_059159.1, from coordinate 157,401,909 downwards.
GGAAGCTGAGGACACATCCATGCTGGCGGGCAGCCGGCAGACGCTCTTTTGCATTTCACACTCGCAGGGACAGCTGTGCGCAGCCCACACTCAGGCAGACCTCCAAGCCCACGAGGAGACTGCTCATGGGCAGCCACCAGCAAAGCCTCTGAGCAAGATGGGTTCAAAAGCTGGTGACAGGGGAAAATATTTTTTTGGAGGGAAGAAAAGAGGATTTTGTTCTTCCCATACCCAGCAACTAGCAGGGGGATGTTAACGGAGGCAGAGTTTCGATCAATACTTAAGGAAAGTGTTTGTAATAACAACTGATGGCCTGTCTCCAGAGCATTAAGGCCACTAGCTTCAAGCAGAGGCTGAAAGATCATTGGTCAAGGATGCCACAGAAGCAGTTCAGTTCAGTGGCTCAGTCCTGTCCAACTCTTTGCGACCCCATGGACTGCAGCATGCCAGGCTTCCCTGTCCATCACCAACTCTGGAGCTTACTCAAACTCATGCATCAAGTCAGTGATGCCATCCAACCATCTCATCCTCTGTCGTCCCTCGTCCCCTTCTCCTCCTGCCTTCAATCTTTCTAGCATCAGGATCTTTTCCAATGAGTCAGTTATTCACATCAAGTGGCCAATGTATTGGAGTTCCAACTTCAGCATCAGTCCTTCCAGTGAATATTCAGAACTGATTTCCTTTAGGATTGGCTGGTTGGATCTCCTTGCACTCCAAGGGACTGTCAAGGGTCTTCTCCAACACCACAGTTCAAAAGCATCAATACTTCGGCGCTCAACTTTCTTTATGGCTTAGGGAGGGTCAAAGACTCTGGCTTAATTTGTTTAATCATAAGATTTTATAGATGATCATTAAAATAATTCAAAACTTAACTCAGGGAAGGTGGGATATGGAGCGGCTGGGTCAGATCTCCATGGGTTCCTGAAGGGAGTGTGGTCCCCAGTAGCCCATGGAGAAGGGGATGGCACACTCTCGCCGCCAGCGCCCTCTGGTGGTGACCGGCTCAACCGCATCTGGGCTGTACAATAGCCCAGACCTTTCAAGGCCGACTGACTGAAGAAGCCACAAACTCCCATCTCTTCCTCATGCTCAAAAGCATTTGTAGAAGTATGGTGAAAAAAGCCCCACAGTTAACCAAGTGGTCTTATTTGCATCATTTTTTTCCCCTAAAAGTACTTTTTATTTTTACACTGAATTTAACACCATGGCCAAAGGCATTTGAATGCAGGCTCACAACAAATTTTTATGACAAATTGTCAAGGAGCTCTAAACACCATTTGCACATCAAGCAGGCTTGGATTCTGTCCATAATTCCCAAAGAAAGTACTCTGTACCTTTCCTGTAGACGCTCAACAAACGTCTCGTCAACTCCTCATGTGCCGGGAACTATGTCAGGTGCTAAGGACCCAGATGTGAACTAAGCAGCAACTGAGAGATGGAAACACAGAGAGGCAGAGAGGGAGAAAGGCACTTAAAGTCACATTACGTATCAAATGTGAGAAGAGCCGAGAAGGGAGCACAGAGCGTAATCCGTGGGATTCCACGACCCTTCAGAGAGAGGTGACATCTCACCTGGAAAAGGAAAGTTAGTAGAACCACTCCGGATGGAGAAGGTGGCACAGGATATAACAGGGGCTAATATTTGTCGGGAAAGATGAAAAAGGTGAGTTTCCTAATGTGACAGAAAGTTAAGGTGCAAAAAGAGAAGTTGCCTGGATAGGTAAGGAGAGTTCTGATTGGGAAAGGCTGTGAGTGCCAAGCCTAAGAGTTCGGGCTCTATCCTGAGAGTCACGGGAGCCGTGGGGGGTTTCTAGCAAGGATCCAGTGCAATTTGTGGTTTTTATTTTAATCTTTCTGGCACAGTGAGAGGATGGGCCAGAGGCGAGCGGGACAAGTGACAGGAAATTATAGCCATCTGTTATAATTTCACCTGTCTCATTTAATCCTGATATCTATCACCATGATTACCTGTCCCTCACCTGACAGACAACCCACCGTGATAAAGAACTGATTCTGTACTGGAAAACCTCCCTGGTGTAGTTTAAAGAGTACAAGAACCCCCAAATTAGAATTATGGCTCCTCTACTGACCAGCTGTGTAACCTTGAAAAAGCCACTTAACAACACTGATTTCTAGCTCACTTAACTATAAAGTAGGAACGCCCGCCTCCCAGGGATGTTGTGACGATTCTGAGACACTGTGTGAAAACTCAGGAAATCACAGAACTCTGTGAAAACGCTAATGCCACTGTCCTCTCGCTACGCTGGGATAAAGAGGTCATCATTCCCCTTGGCATTAACTTTGCAATGGGGATCTGCCCAGATCTGGATTCCTTCTTTACACTGTATTAAGAAAGTCTCAATAATGTGTCTTTTGACAAGACTGTAGTATATGAAAGAAAGTGTCTGTCTTTCTATATTTACCTGTGTCCCGAAGAAAGTGAGGTTGTGCCAAACCACACTCTGCCACTAGAGGGAGCTCATTCTTTAGCATCACAGAAGTCATTCAGTTCAAACTGAAAGTAAGAGAGCGTCTGTTAGGAGAGACAAAAACCTAGAAAGTGTTGGTTGGCAGGATGGTAGTGGTGATGGGTGTGTGTGTATCTGTGTGGGTGGGTGTGCCTCTCTTGGTGGTGGTGATGATAGGGTGTGAATGTGGGTGGGTGGGTGTGTTAGGGTATTCTAATTGTTATTCATCATTAGTCCAAGAGTAAAACCTCTGCAGAGAGAGACTAGAGGCCGATGCCAGTGCCACCATCTCCTAGTATATGGACTTGGAAAAGTGACTTAATTTCTCAGAGCCTAAGCTTCTTCATCATGCCTACCTGATGGGAATGATTAGACAATGACATATTAGACACAGTGTCCAGCGAGTGAGTACCTAGCACAGAACAGGAATTCCATCAATTTTAGCATCCTTTCCTTTTTACATTCTGCTACAAATAACAATAACTGAGAACTATATTTAAGTGACATTGAAAGGCAAACAGGAGAAAACAGGAGTGGAGAGAGGCGTGAAGGTGCCACAGAAAGCGCCTAGTGTTGGATGAGGGTCTCCCTCATCCTCCCAGCTGCTGAGTGAAGGCATCTGTAGATGTGGATACCGTTTTATAAGCCCCCTGGCTAGACCAGGCAGCCACGAACAGATGGGCCGCTAGGCGTGACTGCAGAATGAAGCGGGCGTATGGACCGCAACTATGGCTCCCTCTCCCTTCTGTTGGAGCCGTTCCCCCTCAATCCTGGAGTCATTACACTGAGGTGGGAGGGGAAACATGATTTAATCGATTTCATGTCACCCTATTTTACGTTTCCAAAGTCACCGTATCAATCCTGCCTTGTACTTCCACAGTCTCTTCTTTTGGTATTCTAGCCAGTGGCTCTGAAAAGGCTATGCTGAGACCATGCCAACACAACTGGTGGAAAAAGAAGATTCGAGTCAGACAACCAGGTTCTCTTGACTGAATTCCAAATATCAGAGGGGGTGATTTTTCCTGTCTGAATTCACACCCCCGCCCCCGGCCCCATTTTTTTTTTTTTAACTAAACCAACAGAATCAAATAGATCTTTCGGTTCTTCTTAGACAGATGGGGAAATTCACCTTTGTTAGGCACCTTTCTATGTGCCAGGCTCTGTGCTGGGCACATCACACACTGTCATGTAATAGTCACAGTCTTGTGACAAAGTCATGTTTGTTTCTGCTTTCCCAAGGTGGCACCTGAGGTTCAGAGAGGTTGAGTAACTTGCCTGAGGTCACACAGCTCAGGTGGGAGAGGTTTGGTTTGGGAGAGCTCAGGTTTGGCGCTCTTAGGTGCTAGACACCAAAGTCTGTTTTTCCAACCACTGTAAGAAAAGCTATGTCCAACCTAGACAGCATATTGAAAAGCAGAGTCATGACTTTGCCAACAAAGGTCTGTCTAGTCAAAGCTATAGTTTTTCCAGTAGTCATGTATGGATGTGAGAGTTGGACCATAAAGAAGGCTGAGCACTGAAGAATTGATACTTTCTAAGTGTGGTGTTGGAGAAGACTCTTGAGGGTCCCTTGGACACTCAAGTCCAAGGTCAGTTCAAGTCCAAGACTCGAACTAGTCAGTTCTAAAGGAAATCAACCTTGAATAATTATCGGAAGGACTGAAGCTGAAGCCAAAGCTCCATTACTTTGGCCACCTTATGCGAAGAGCCAACTTATTAAAAAAGACCCTGATGCTGGGAAAGATTGAGGGCAAGAGGAAATGGGAACAACAGAGGACGAGATGGTTGGATGCCATCATTGAGTCAATGGGCAAGAGTTTGAGCAAACTCCAGGAGATGGTGAAGGACAGGGAAGCCTGGCATGCTGCAGTCCATGGGGCCGCAAAGAGTCAGACACAACTGAGTGACTGAACAACAAGAACATACCAACAAATACGCTAAGAGCCTCTTTGAAAGCTGCCACTTTCAAATGTCCCTATGTGATATGCTCCCTCTTAGATCTCAGCCTTCTCAATACTTTCTTGAGTCTTCCTCATTATAAAATTTTTCCACTTAACTCACCCTCAAAGTTGATCATGGGCTTCCTAGGTAGTGCTAGTGGTAAAGAACCTGCCTGCTAATGCAGGAGACTTAAGAGACGCGCGTTCGATACCTGGGTCAGGAAGGGAGAAGGAAATGACAACCCACTCCAGTATTCCTGCCTGGGAAATCCCAGGGGCAGAGGAGCCTGGCCAGCTAGAGTCCACAGGGTCGCAGAGTCGGACATGACTGAATTGATTTTGCATGCAAAGGATCATCATCCCTTTATTCACTGTAGCAATTACTCCACAAAAGCTAAGAATCCCTGTCTCACAAGCAAAGAAACTGTGTGACTTGGCTGTCTCAGGCCACTCAGTTGGCATGCCTGGAACCACAGAAAAGCAACTTTCTCTCGTGTAAGAAACTGCCTCTAGGCTGAGCTGAAACTGCTCCCCAGTGTCCCGGATCTCTGAATACAAAACCCAGGAGTCTAGCTTTGAAACTCAAATGTCACCCTCAATGCTTTCCTGAACTCTCATCTCAATACCGATTAAACATACCCTGAATTCATCTCTGTCCCCACTGTCAGTGCCCCCGATTAGGCTCTCTGCTGGATCCTTGCACAAGTCAGCCACCTGCTGACCCGACTCCAGTCCTCCCTGGTCAACTCAACTGCTCGCTGTCAACAGAGGACCTTTTTTTTCCCTGTGTATAGTTGCTTTACAATGTTGTGCTAGTTTCTGCTGTGCAGCAAAGTGAATCAGCTATATGTATACATATAGTCCGGAGAAGGCAATGGCAACCCACTCCAGTACTCTTGCCTGGAAAATCCCAGGGACGGGGGAGCCTGGTGGGCTGCTGTCTATGGGGATGCACAGAATCGGACACGACTGTGGCGACTTAGCAGCAGCAGCAGCAGCAGCATACATATAGTCCCCTCTTTTTTGGATTTCCTTCCCATTTAGGTCACCACAGAGCATTCAGTAGAGATCTCTATGCTATACAGACAGTTCTCCTTAGTTATCTATCTTATACACAGAAGTGTATACATGTCAATTCCAATCTCCCAATCCATTAACAGAGCACTCTTTTTAAAAATTTAACTCCATCAGGTCACAGGTCTGTGGAAAACAGTGACCGTCCCCCACGATCACCCCCAAGTGAAAGTCACTCAGTCGTGTCTGACTCTTTCCAACCCCACGGACTGTAGCCTGCCAGGCTTCTCTGTCCGTGAAATTCTCCAGGCCAGAATACTGTAGCCTGCAAGGCTCCTCTGGCCATGGCATTCTCCAGGCCAGAATACTGGAGTGGGTAGCTGTTCTCTTCTCCAGGAGATCTTCAAACCCAGGAATAGAACCCAGGTCTCCTGCATAGAAGGCAGATTCTTTACCAGCTGAGCTACCAGGGAAGCCCTTATTTAACAGAAGTGTTTCTTCATTTGTATTTAGTCGCTCAGTTGTTTCTGACTCTTTGTGACCCCGTGGACTGCAACCCACCAGACTCCTCTGTCCACGGGGATTCTCCAGGCAAGAATACTGGAGTGGGTTGCCCAGCAAAGAGAGCCATAATTCCTTAACCTGCCTAACAGCTTCCTGCATATTCTCACCCAGGTTGCCTCTTTAACCTCACCACAATCCACCCAACACCCCCACTTCCTCCCCCTCAATTGCTTAGAAACAGTATAGTATAGTATCTTTGTTATTGTTGTTTAGTTGATCAGTCATGCTGACTCTTTTCCAACCCCACTGCAGCTTGCCAGGCTCCTCTCTCCATGGGATTTCCCAGGCAAGAATACTGGAGTGAGTTGCCATGCCCTTCTAAAGGGGATCTTCCTGACCCAAGAATGGAACTCATGTCTCCTGCATTGCCAAGCAGATTTTTTACCACTGAGCCGGGGAAGCCCATCTAATGCTAATCCATCCTCCACTCTTTCCTTTTAGAGATGGAACTCTGGAGTTTTCACTGAGCACAAAGACTCCCTTGCAGACAGCTATGACTATGTGACGAGACTGTGACCCATGGGATATAAGGGAAAGTGATGTGCACTACTCCTGGGTCATGTCACTCAAAAGAACCTTCTTCTGTACTAATATTTAGTCCTCATTCCCCTTCCCACGCCCTCACCTCCCCACCCTTGGCCTCTGGCATCTACCAATGTACTTTCTGATTCTATGAATTTGACCATTTTAGGGAGCACATATAAGTGAAATCAAACAGTGCTTGTCTGCACCTACTGTATATTGGAATGCATTTTTAAAGTTAACAATGCATGTCCCGCAAACAGACTGCACCTTTTTTCCCCCTGTGCTATACAGTAGGTTCTCACTAGTCATCTACCTTATACACAGTACTGTGTATGTATCAATCCTAATCCTCTCAATCCATTCCCCCATCCCTTCTAATAGTTTCAGCTTAGGAAAGTGAAGATTTGAGAGATGGATGGTCGTGACAGTTGAACAACAGTGTGAATGTACTTAGTGCCCCTGAAATGTACAGTTAAATATGGTTAAAATGTTATGTTTTATGTGACTTTTGTCACGATAAAACATTTTTTAAAAAGAAGCTTCTTGCTCTTCACTTTCTATTTGTTCTCAGGAATGAGAAAATGGATGTATTCGTAATACACCAGCTTTGATCATGTAGATGAAGATAACACCCTGGTGGGGTGGGAGGGGTGGTGCAGCAACAATATAGAAGGAACTTGGGTCCCTGAGGCTCTGCAGAGTACACCATAGCTGCACTTGGTTTGGGCTGCCCTGTCGCAAAGAGTTGGACACGACTGAGCAACTGAACTGAACTGAAAGATTCCACTGCACTGATTTCAGAGGCGATTCCAGGAATCACCACTAGGGGGTGGGGAAGTGAAAAAGAGAAGGGAGAGAGAAATCAATGAGGTGTACATTACCTACTGACTGCATATGGGCAGCTGGACCTCAGTCACAATGGGGAATACTGGGAGAGAGAAGAATGTGACTCAGATGTCCTGCCCAAGGAGCGAGGGAGCTGGGGTAGTTATGTACCAACAGCTGCGGAAACTCACTGAGGGATACAAGAGAAGGGGGCACTCTGACTCCAGGCAGAGTGCTCTGGGGTCAGAGACAGCCCCAGGCAGGTACAGGTGTTAGAATGTCAATAATCTGGGTGGACAGATGTGATAAGTCTTGAGGGGCCTTGGCTATCTCATCATACATATGCGTCTGCTACACTCACCCACCTCTCCATCCCTTTGTCCTAGCTTGGAATTTTAGGAAAGAAATAAACCTATTTTAAGTCACCATTTTTCCTTAAGTCACTTAAAACCTATTTTAAGTCACCATTACTTAGTCTCTGTTAATGCATACGTTTCTGTTAAGGATCAACATACTTTATACACTAGCATGAGACTACCTGCATTCAAAGCCCATCTCCACCACTTATTAGAGGCAAGGGACTGAACTTTTCTGGCCCTCAGTTTCTCCTCCTGAGAAATGGGCCTATTTATATTTCTTCATGGGGCTGGTGTTTAGGGGCACCTGGGAGAATACATGCAAACCACACTGCCTGGCCCAGAGTGAGGCAGCTGCTGCTCCTGTTTCACGCATCGGAGCCCCTTTTGAAAGCTGCTCTTGAATTTGTTTTGACAGTTCACGTGGTCCCTCCAAAGACAGAACACAATGGGTCATCCCAGGGCAGCGCCAGAGAATGTAACAGCAAAGGCTCAGTCTGCTTAGATGCTGCTGCCCCAGAGTCAAAAAGAAACTGGGACCAGAAGCCAGAGCCAAAGATCAAAGCCAGGAAATGACAGCCAACCTGGGAAGAAAACGACAGGAAATGAGACCAGGCCACAGGGAAGCCACGAGAGGAGGGAGGAGATTCCAGCACTTCTGGAGTTTACAGCAGAGGTTCCCCAGGCTGCTGAGCTTCTCTGGCCCAAGCTTCCAGCCAGGCAGCAGGAAGCCAGTGCCCCACAAGAGTCTGTGAATGAGCAGGCAGGTGGCCCTGGCAGTGGCCTGGCTGATTCCCAGTCCTGCTCAATTAGCACCTCCCTCATCATGCACCTGGACATCTGCAGATGACTGGCCCTCACCCCTTCCTGTATGCCTTCTCGTTCCCCCAGCACCCATGGGAGCAGAGAACACGCCCCAAGACTGGAAGCAGCAACTCCAGCCTTGCAAAGACCAGTCAATGGGGACCAGGAATCATTAACAATTGCAGCACGGCCCAGGGTAAATGCCTCCTGATGGAGTCAAGAGAGAAATGACTGCAAGCAAGTGCTGTGTCATTAAGATTAGTTGAAACTGAACCTAGGGGGTTATTGTTTTAACTGTTTCTCTCCACGGGTGCCATCACAGATGCAGAACTGGTCGTTAATACTAATTATTCAGTCCACTTCTATGGAGCACTTTCCTGAGCCAGGTTCTGTATCAGCCCAGGGTCTCAGAGACTAGGAGACAGGCTCCATGACTTTGATTAAATCATGTCCAAGTGGGGAGCAGCCAAGCAACCAACTGTATGACGAGCCAGTGATTTTTTAAACACTGACTGATAGTAAGTACGTGTGTGTGTGCGCTACGTCGCTTCAGTCGTGTCCGACTCTGTGCAGCCCGCCAGGCTCCTTTGTCCATGGGTTTCTCCAGGCAAGAATTCCAGAGTGAATTGCCATGCTCTCCTCCAGGCGATCCTCCCAATGCAGAGATCGAACTCACAGTTTCCTATTTCTCCTGCATTTGCAGGCAGGCTCTTTACTAGGGCTTCCCTGAAAGCTCAGTTGGTAAAGAACCCTCCTGCAATGCAGGAGAAGTGAAGTGAAGTGAAGTCTCAGTCGTGTCGGACTCCTTGCAACCCTGTGGACTCTAGCCCACCAGGCTCCTCCGTCCATGGGATTTTCCAGGTGAGAACACTGGAATGGGTTGCCAATGCAGGAGACCCCAGTTCAATTCCTGGGCCGGGAAGATCCACTGGAGAAGGAATACACTACCCCTTCCAATATTCTTGGGTTTCCCTTGTGGCTTAGCTGGTAACTTGGGAGACCTGGTTTCAATCCTGGGTTGGGGAGATCTCCTGGAGAAGGGAAAAGCTACCCACTCCAGTATTCTGGCCTGGAGAATTCCATGGACTACAGACCATAGGGTCGCAAAGAGTGGGACACGACTGAGCAACTTTCTCTTTCACTTTTTCTTTACTACTATCGCCACCTGGGAAGCCTCTAGACCTGGAAATCCGCAGCTTCCTGGGCCCCACCCCCAGTGACTTCATCCAGGATCTGCATTTTTTTTTAAATAGACTTTATTTTTTGGAACAGTTTTAAATTCACAGAAAAATTAGGAAGACAGTATACAGGGAGTTCCTAAACACCCTCTCCCCTTACATTCCCAAAATACACTTATTAAAATTTATGAACCAATGTAGATATTTTTATTAAAGGCCAGGAAGCAACAGTTAGAACTGGACATGGAACAACAGACTGGTTCCAATCAGGAAAAGGAGTGCGTCAAGGCTGTATATTGTCACCCTGCTTATTTAACTTATATGCAGAGTACATCATGAGAAACACTGGGCTAGAAGAAGCACAAGCTAGAATCAAGATTGCCAGGAGAAATATCAATAACCTCAGATATGCAGATGACACCACCCTTATGGCAGAAAGTGAAGAGGAACTAAAAAGCCTCTTGACCAAAGTGAAAGTGGAGAGTGAAAAAGTTGGCTTAAAGCTCAACATTCAGAAAACGAAGATCTTGGCATCCGGTCCCATTACTTCATGGGAAATAGATGGGGAAACAGTGGAAACAGTGTCAGACTTTATTTTTTTGGGGCTCCAAAATCACTGCAGATGGTGACTGTAGCCATGAAATTAAAAGACTCTTGCTCCTTGGAAGGAAAGTTATGACCAACCTAGACAGCATATTGAAAAGCAGAGACATTACTTTGCCAACAAAGGTTCGTCTAGTCAAGGCTATGGTTTTTCCTGTGGTCATGTATGGATGTGAGAGCTGGACTGTGAAGAAAGCTGAGTGCCGAAGAATTGATGCTTTTGAACTGTGGTGTTGGAGAAGACTCTTGAGAGTCCCTTGGACTGCAAGGAGATCCAACCAGTCCATTCTGAAGGAGATCAGCCCTGGGATTTCTTTGGAAGGAATGATGCTAAAGCTGAAACTCCAGTACTTTGGCCACCTCATGAAGAGTTGACTCATTGGAAAAGACTCTGATGCTGGGAGGGATTGAGGGCAGGAGGAGAAGGGGACAACAGAGGATGAGATGGCTGGATGGCATCACTGACTCGATGGACGTGAGTCTGAGTGAACTCCAGGAGTTAGTGATGTACAGGGAGGCGTGGCGTGCTGCGATTCATGGGGTCGCAAAGAGTCGGACACGACTGAGTGACTGAACTGAACTGATAGTTTATTCAGATTCCCTCAGTTTTTACCTAGTGTATCCTTCTGTTCCAGAATCCCATCAGGATACCATATCACATTTAGCTATCAGGTCTCCCCTCTTGGCTGTGAGAATTTCCCAGATTCTCCTTGTTTTTGATGACCTTGACCATTGTGAGGAGAGCTGCTCAGGTATTTTATGGGTTTCCCTTCTACTGAAGTGTATCTGATGTTTTCCTGATGATCAGTCTGTGGCTATGATTGGGGAGGGAAACCAGAGAGGTAACGCACCCCCTCTCATCACATCATATACCTGGGTGTAAACAGTCAATGTGACATTACTGTTGATACTGACTCTAATCACCTGATGAGGTAGTGTTTGTCAGTTTTCTCTGCTATAATGCTATTCTCTCTCTCTTTTTTTTCTTTTTAGTCACTTCCCTACTTTACTCTTTGAAAGGAAATTATGTGCAGCCCACACTTTAAAAATGGGGAGTTGTTGGCCACACCACCCAAATCAATCTACAGATTTAAAGCAATCTCTATCAAATTACATTTCTCTCAAAACTATTACCAAAAAATCCCAAAATTTATATGGAACCATAAAAGATCCATAACTGCCAAAGCAATCCTGAGGAAAAAGAACAAAGCAGGAAGTATAACCCTCCTAGACTTTAGAAAATACTACAAAGCTACAGTAATCAAAATAGTGTGGTATTGGCACAAAAACAGACATGTGGATCAATGGAACAGAATAGACAGCCATAAATAAACCCACATACCTATAGTCAATTAATCTTTTCTTTTTTTCCACCTAGCATTCAGTTCAGTTCAGTTCAGTTGCTCAGTCGTGTCCGACTCTTTGCAACCCCATGAATTGCAGCACGCCACGCCTCCCTGTCCATCACCGACTCCCAGAGTTCACTCAGACTCACATCCATCGAGTCAGTGATGCCATCCAGCCATCTCATCCTCTGTTGTCCCCTTCTCCTCCTGCCTCCAATCCCTCCCAGAATCAGAATCTTTTCCAATGAGTCAACTCTTTGCATGAGGTGGCCAAAGTACTGGAGCTTCAGCTTTAGCATCATTCCTTCCAAAGAAATCCCAGGGCTGATCTCCTTCAGAATGGACTGGCTGTATCTCCTCGCAGTCCAAGGGACTCTCAAGAGTTTTCTCCAACACCACAGTTCAAAAGCATCAATTCTTCGGTGCTCAGCCTTCTTCACAGTCCAACTCTCACATCCATACATGACCACTGGAAAAACCATAGCCTTGACTAGACGGACCTTTGTTGGCAAAGTAATGTCTCTGCTTTTCAATATGCTGTCTAGGTTGGTCATAACTTTCCTTCCAAGGAGTAAGCGTCTTTTAATTTCATGGCTGCAGTCACCATTTGCAGTGATTTTAGAGCCCCCAAAAATAAAGTCTGACACTGTTTCCACTGTTTGCCCATCTATTTCCCATAACATGATGGGACCAGATATTTAGAGAGCTAAATTAATCAATATTTGTGAACATTAGTAACAGGCTAATGTCTATGAAGGATGAAGGCCTCTCTCTCAGAGGAGGTAAGTTTTGAGTGAAATCTGAAATGAAATAAGTCATGCAGAAATCTGGGAAAAGAATATTCCAACCTGAGAGAATACTCAATGCAAAGGTCCAAAGTTGGATATGCTTGGCATGTTCAAAGCTATCAAAGTGGCAGAATGTTGGGACATTCAAAAGCCTCAGACAGGATATCTGACCTAGGTCTTACAGGGTGAATAGGAGTTGTTGTTTAGTCACTAAGTTGTGTCTGCCTCTTTTGTGACCCCATGGACTGTAGCCCCACCAGGCTCCTCTGTCCATGGCATTTCCCAGGCAAGAATACTGGCGTGGGTTGCCATTTCTTTCTCCAGGGGACTTCCTGACCCAAGGATCAAACCTGCACATCCTGCATTGACAGGCGGATTCTCTCCCACGGAGCCACCTGGGAACCTGAATAGGAGTCTGCCAGACCTAAAAGGGGCAGTGTGCTCCAAACAGAAGGCACAGCAAGGGCAATGAAAGTGTGGGGACAAGATTAAACTACACAGTGCTTTATACAGTATAAAGGGCTCCAGTCACACCAGCTGTTGCTCTTACTCACCAAGAAGGCATACAGAAGAGGAAGCAGTGGTACTAGAACAAATGGTAAAGAAAGCTGAAAAATCTGGGAGGTAGCTTTGTCAGGGAGAATAAACCTATGAGATTAAAAAGAAATCAGTGACAAACACTGGCATTAGTAATATAGATGCAGCCTTCATCTGAAAAGTCCTCTTGGTGCTCCAGAAGCCCTGGAGAAAGTTGCAGAAACTGTACATACTTGATCAAAATCACTCTTGCTGGTTCTGCTGCCACTGCTCCTATGGCTACTTAGAAAAGTTACAAGAAAACTCAGGGGAAATCATAATAGGAGATTAAGCATCACATTAGAAATTAGCCTGATTAGATGTGTATTAGTCCAGGCCCTCCAGAGACACAGAACCAACAGGAGAAAGAAACAGATAGAGAGACAGACAGATAATGAGGAATTAGCTCTTGTGATTATGCAGGCTGAGAAGCCCCATGACCTGCCACCTGCAAGCTAAAGACCAACCTAGGAAAGCCAATGGTGTACGTTTCACTCCAGTTCCAAAGGTCTGAACAAACCAAAAGCGCTGATGGCACAAGTCCCAGCCTATGGGCAAACCACTGATGTCCCAGCTCAAGTAGTCAGGCAGAGAGAGAGAATTCCCCCCCTTGCTCTGCCTCTTTGTCCTGTTCAGGGCCTCAATGGATTTGGATGATGTCCATCCAAATTTGGGAGGTCAATCTGCTTGACTGAGTCCCCTTATTCAAATGCTCATCAGATCCAAAAATACTCTCAGATACACTCAGAAATTAATGTCTATTCTGAGTATCCCATGGTCTAGTCCAACTGACACATGAGATTAGTCATCACAAGATGCCAGTTCCCAAAGAAAGACATGAACAAGTCAACCCATTCTTCAGAACCAAAATTGACAGTCCCGGGCTCAAGAGAACCAGAGGACTGGTGTTGACCACCCTCCTCCCCTCCGCATGGACCTCTCTCTCCAGACTAGGAAAAATTGGCAAGTGATTATCTTTCTGGAAGCAACAGAACATGGTAGCTAAAAATATAAGGCGGGGGACTTCCCTGGTGTCCCAGTGGGTAGGACACCGCACTCCCAGTCCAGAGGATCTGGGTTCAATCCCTGGTCAGGGAACTAGATCCCACATGCTGCAATGAAGACCTGTCACAGCCCAATAAATAAATACAAATATTGTTTAAAAAAGCATATAAGGTGGATCTAGTCTCATCTCATATCTGCCATTACTATGTGTGTTTCCTTGGACAATCACTTCCCTCTCTCAGCCTGCTTCCTCATCTGTAAATTGAAAATGATAATTAAAATATTATCTTCCTCAAAAACCTGTGGTGAGAATTCAAAGATAATGCATGTAAAACACTCCATAAATGTTAGTTATTATGGATACATTTAAATATTATTCTTAAGAATCCTATTACAGTTAGAAAAGGGTTGGTAGAAAGCCTGAGAATAAAATGTATAATGACAGGGTTAAACCGCAGATATTCAAATTGTGACCAGGAGGAGGAAGGAAGAAAGAATTCAACTTTATTAAGCACTAACTGTGTGACAAGCACTCTTAGACCCTTTAAATTGGAGTCTCATTCACTTCTTACAACCATCTCTGAAGAGTGAATTAGGCACTTACTGTCTTCATTTTTCAGAGACCAAATTTCAGGAAAGTTCAGTAACTTGTTCAAGGTCACAAAACTCCTAAATGCCATTTTTTTTTCTGACTATTCAAATCTGTTCTCTCTCTATTACAGCAAATACATTTCTGCATGTTACCAACATCCATGCTGTTATTCTAAATTCTAAGGTTAATCATTAATCTCTCAAAAAAGCACATCCAAATTCAACTCTTCAGGCTCAAGAGCAATTCGTTTCAAGGATAACTGTGATTTTTGATGATGAGGTTTTCAAGAAAGTCACAGCTCTTACTAGCAATGTAACTTGGGGGTGAATTCCCTAAACTCTCAGAACCTTTATTTGCTCACCTGAAAAATGGTGATCATATATTTGCAAAGTTGCTATGTAAATTAAATGAGATTACATATGAGAAAGCACTCAGCACAGTGCCCATGTCTTTAATCTGAGTCTTCAAATTAGTCCTACTGAAATAGTTGGAAATCCTTTTCAGTCAGAAACCACTAAAATGATAACCTCACTGCTAACAGCCTTGATTACTTTTGTAGCTACAAAAAAATATTTCCTTGAACAAATTCTTTTGGGGAATTAAGAAAGCAAGGGATACAGTCTATTATACAGAGTGAAGTAAGGCAGAAAGAGAAAAACAAATATCATATATTAATGCATATATATGGAATCTAGAAAGATAGTACTGATGAACCTATTTGCAGGGCAGCAATGAAGACAGAGACAGAAAAAAGACTTACAGACATGGGTGGTGGGGAGGAGGAAAGAGAGGGTACGACGCTTGGAGTGAGTAACATGGAAACATACATTACCATATGTAAAATAGACAGCCATTAGGAACTTGCTATAGGACTCAAGGAACTCAAATTGGAGCTCTGTAACAACCTAGAGGGGCTGGGGGGAGAGATGGGAGGAAGGTTCAAGAGGGAGGGGACCTAGGTATACCTGTGGCTGAATCATGTTAATGTATGGAAGAGACCAACAGAGTATTGTAAAGCAATTATCCTTCAATTAAAATTAAATAATTTTTTTTAAATAACAACAACAACAAGAAAAGCAAGGGAGTTCACCTTTCCATTCCCAAGTTAGATTCTTTACCACTAGTGCCACCTGGGAAGCCCCAAAACAGAAAGACAATAGAAACTAAACTAACTTCATAACTCAATATTATAAATTTTTTATTTTTATAAACCGGGGAGTGTGTTTCACTTTTGCTGTATATGAGTATGTAGGGGATACGCAAAAAAACAAAACAAACAAAAAAAAACACACACTGGATTTGTTAAAATAATATATATGTTGAGTTTGTTAGCTTTTAAAACTAAGATTTAGGAATAAGGCAGGAATACTAAGACAGGTATAAAAATTATCTCCCAGATGTACAAAATAAGTGCTTTCCAGAGTTGCCTGATGCTAAGAATTAGCTGATTCATGCCCTCAAGGGTGGGGGGAGGGCAGGAATTCTGTGCTTTCGAGAGCACCCCAGGTTATTCCTGAAACCCAGCGAATTAGGAAAATACTATTCAAACCCAACTTGCAAATTTCAAGATGTTTCACCTCCCCATGAGTCCACTAATTTTGGCCTCAAGTATTTTTGGCAAAGCAACTACCAAATCATTAAATAATTCCCTAATGTGACTGACAATTAACTTTTAATAAAGAAAAGTACTGCTATAATTAATTTCAGAAAAGAAAGTACAATATGAAAACTGTCTGTCTCCGTGAGTGGTGAAGAAAGTCTTCTGACCACGCTGGAAGGGAGAAGCCCACTTCCAGCAGAGAAAGTGATCCAGTGGGTCTCTCTGACCAGGTGATTTCAATCAGGTCCTACCCGCCATCCCAGGCAGGTGTTATACATGTTAGTAACTCCTGTCATCCAGCCAGAGAGAAGGTATCACAAGAACAGGGCAGATAGGAGATGACTGAATGGGAAGAAATTATGAACAACTGAACTAAACAAAGTTAATCAACATTTGCATAACGTCCTAGGATTTACAGAACCTTTTTATACAAACATCTTTTCATTTAACCTTTAGAACAATTCTGAGAGGTAAATGATCCCAACTCTATAGTCAAGGAGATCACGGCTCAAGCTAATTATCAAATGTTCCCTGGGCACAGGTTTTTCAGATTCTAGATTCCAGTTTTTTCTACACTTGGAGCTGCTTTGACGGACAATACTGGGTTAGAGGGAAAGGGTTTCTTTGAAGCAATGCAATAAAGAGGGAAACTGTCATGACTCAAGCAGAATAAAATATAAAGAGAAGAAAAGGATAAGGACTCTTAAGCAGAAAACATGAGAGAAGGCATTAGAGAATTCAGAACAGGAAAGTGACCAGTGACTGCAAATCAACCTCATAAATCTTGAAAGCTATGCGAGGGGTAAAGCTTGTCAAGGCAGACCCAACACTGAAAGGTCCTTACCAAGACAGAATAGTCCATTATTCCTCACCAGGTGCCAGCCCCAAGAGCACGGGAGCGCAGCAGACTTACAGGGTCAGCAAAGGTTCATCACACTGAACGTGGTGCCCTGGGCCTGAAGACCATAAATCAGAGACAGACGTGCAGGGCTGTGGGGCTGGAAGGTGGGTGTGAGGTCAGATGTCCCCTCCAGGGTCTCCCCTCCAGCCCTCTAGCCTCTGTCCTGATCCAGACCTCCTTATCTCTGCCCTGATCTCTTGAGCAGTCACCCTGCCTCCAGCCTCATGAACTGTCTGCAAAGCACCATTTCAAATTGCAACCTGAGGACCCAACCTGATTCCTCTAGTAAAAGATATCCAGTAACTCACACGGCGCCTGAGGTACGGCTCAGGGCCACACTCATGACTCCAGCACCAGGGGCTTCCCTGGTGGCCCACTGGCTAAGGTGCTGTGCGGCAGGTGGGCCCAGGTCCAACCCCTGGTCAGGAAAATAGATTCCACATGTTGTAACTCGAGTTCGCACGCTGCAACTAAAAGATTCCGTGCACCACAACTAAGACCTGGTGCAGCCAAATAAATAAATAAAATATTAACGATAATAACTCTAGCACTGCAGTCGGGCTGCCTGGGTTCAAATCTAAGGTCCCCTCCCGCTGGCTGCAGATCCTTAAGGATTTACTTACCCTCTCTGAGGTGGTACCAGTAGCACCTGCCTCCCAGCCGGCAATGAAGCACTTTGCACAATGCCTGGCGAGTGGAGTCTGCTCAGTTAGTGCTGGCTGTGATTACTGCCAATGAAAACAGCACTCCTGGGAAGATACAACCGGATTGTTTGTCTAGCGCATCCTTTGCTAGGAGCTGTCCCAGTTTAGGATGAACTCCTGGCCATCACAAAATGATTCTGGGCCTCCATCTACTAGCTCATTCATTCAGCAGTCTTTAAGGGTCTACTAGGAGTCCATGGGGTCACTAAGAGTCAGACACGACCGAGAGACTTCACTTTCACGCATTGGAGAAGGAAATGGCAACCCACTCCAATGTTCTTGCCTGGAGAATCCCAGGGACGGGGGAGCCTGGTGGGCTGCCGTCTATGGGGTCGCACAGGGTCGGACACGACTGAAGCAACTTAGCAGCAGCTGCGGCAGGAGCCTGAAACTATTGTCAGTGCTGGTAAACCTCTATTTTTTAACATTTTATTATTCTATACACATTGTATATATTTAAAGTGCAACATGATGTTTTGATATACACGTTATGAAATGAATACTACAGTCAAGCTAATTAACACATCTATTACTTCACAGTTACCTTTTTTAAATGTGGTTAGAACATCTGAAGATCTATAATATTAATATCATAATACAGTGTTATAACCATAATCCCACCATGCTGTACCTTAGACCTCTATAACTTACTCATCCTGCAAAACTGAGATTCTGTACCCTTTGACTAGCATTTCCTCTTCCCCCCACCCTTTCCCTGGTCTGGTTCTATGAGTTTGACCGTTTTGGATTCCATATATAAGTGAGACCATGTGGCATTTCTCTTTCAGTGCTTATTTCATTTAGCATAATGTCTTGTAGGCTCATCAGTGTTATTGGAAATAGCAAGATTCCTTCTTTTTTAAGGTTGAATAGTATTCCATTGTGTGTGTGTTGTGTGTATTTATCACAATTTCATTATCCATTCATCTATCAACAGACAATTATGTTGCTTCCACAGCTTGACTACAGTGAATGATGCTGCAGAGAGGATGAGATGGTGGTTATCCCCTCAAGACTCTGATTTTATTTGTCCTCATGCTGTCAGTGCCCTGGCCTTTCTCCCACAGGAGCAGCTGCTGAAGAACATGGCTGTTAATCTTCAGGATGAGAGTGACAGGAAGAAGAGCAGTCTGGTTCCTCAGTGCAAAGACTCGGATTCACAACCGGGACAAAAAAACAATAACTATACTGCCCAACGCTTAAAAAATAAGGCTTCACTTCTAATAAAATGGCAACCCCACTCCAGTATTCTTGCCTGGAGAATCCCATGGACAGAGCAGCCTGGTAGGCTACAGTCCACGGGGTCGAAAAAAGTTGGACACAACTGAGCGACTTCACTTCTAATAAATCATTGGCTACATCTCTTATCACACACCTTCAACCTACATGTCTCACTCTGACCTCCTCTACTGGATTCCCAGCACCTGAGTTTTATATAACATCACAGAGCCCGATTTCCCAAACCAGACTGCTGCCCGAATCATCTGGAATGCTTGCTAAAAGCAAGATCACCGGGCCTGCCCCCTAGAAATTCTAATTCTGGGAAGCAGCCCAGCAATCTGCATTTCTAAGCAGAGTTCCAGGTAACTCTTACCTTTGAGAAATATTGAAAAACTCTGATGTAACACGTAAGGCCATGATAAGTAATTTCGGAAAATTTCTTAGCTAGAAAACAATCCTATGCAGTTAACACCATTGCCTTAGGGCAGAGGTCCCCAACCTTTTTGCGCCGGGGACGGGTTTCGCTGAAGACAAGTTTTCCCCCGACAGGATCGGAGAATGACTCAGGTAATGCGATGGATGGGGAAAGATGGGGAGCGGCAGACGAAGCTTCTCGCTCACCCATGCTGGCATCCTGCCCTGCGGCCTGGTCCCTAACAGGCCTCGGGGTCGGGACCGGCCCATGGACCTGGTTGGGGACCCCTGCCTTGTAGTTTTTGTTAAATGGCTGATATTTGTGCATTACGCAGCAGCGACTTCAATGGACTCTTAAACAATCACCAGGGGGGTTAAGTGGAAATTGGAAACAAAGAAGGTAAGTGACTTATTTGTCCAGGAGAAAATGATGAAGTTAGGCTTTCAGACTCCCGAGTCAGCCACACTCTTGCCTGTTCGTTATTCTGCACTCCTTCGTTCAGTGGTGCGCTGGTGGCGACTATGACTACAGCAGCCGCGAAGGTTCTCCGCGGACACACCGTCCACCTGGGAGCCGGGCGGGGCTGGGCAGGAGGAGGAGCGGAGAGGGGAGGCGAAGATACACCTCGGCGGGTCGGAGGGGCCGCGCGGAAGGTAAGCCGGTTCACTCACTGTAACGGAGACTGTAACGCTGCGGGCTAAGCAGGAGGGGTCAGGGCCTGGGCTCCAACTACACTGGGTAGCTTGGAAATTATTAAAGGTCAAAGAACGCAAGCAACCAGCCAGCCAAGGTGATGGTGATCTCTGACCCCTGACCCGACTCTTGGCCTCTGTCCAGTCTACTCTCCTGCTGGGTGGGGGTCTGTGTCCTTCCTGCTGCTGCTCCCTCCTCCTGAAGGCCCCCTTCCCCAGTCACCGCATCCCGGACTGTTAACACCCCCCCCCCCACCCCCCCCCCCCCCGCTGGATACCTGCACCTCCGGGAAGCCCTTACTTGCATTTCCCTTGGAGTCCCTTACTTTGAACCCGTCATACTAATCCTATCCGCCACTTGGACGAGGAGTCGAATGAGGGTGGCTGGGAGGCCAGGATACACCCTGTAGCTCAGGCCTGCGGGGTCACGGAACCGGCAGCATGTGCTCCGCGACACCCCGGGCAAGGCGGCCAGAGTGCAGGTCGTTCTGGACCTATGCTGTGGCTTTCTTGCTCCAGGTTGCTTTCTCCTTCTCTCTCGCTCACTCTCACTTGCCATCCCTTTTCCTACCTCCTCCTCTCTCCCCACCCTGTTCCCTCCACTCCTGACTCAAAATTTCTTCTAGTGGGCTTTCACTTAAGCGCACTAAATCTCAACATGCACTCTCTCCATCTCTCCTCCTCCCTCCCCGAGCTCACCACCATCAAGGGCTTAGGCAGGAGGTGAGGCCAGTCCACCAAGTCCGGTCTTCTGGAGGCACACCCGCAGCCAGTCGCCATGACCAGCTTTTGTCCAGAGCCGGTTTTCTCTTTATTGCATGTTTGTGGCCCACAGCGGTAGCAGGCATCACTTTAATCCACTTCACAATTCAATTCCGGCTCTCCACTGGGTTCCCTCCAGATCCTGTGGCTCAAAATGTGCTGATAGAGACTCAGGATGGCAACAGGAAGTCCCCAAGACAGCACCAGCCGTGGTTCCAGAAGTCTCCTTCGGAGTGAGGGGGGGGGGTCTCAGTTCATGAATCCAACTGGTTCAAGATCAGGTTCCTCCAAGCCTGGCCTGTTCCTGTCTGGTACATTTTCTCAAATTAACAGTCCACACCATATCTCTTGTTAGATGGGAATATCGCTGCTGCTGCTGCTGCTGCTGCTAAGTCACTTCAGTGGTGTCCGACTCTGTGCAACCCCATAGACGGCAGCCCACCAGGCTCCCCCATCCCTGGGATTCTCCAGGCAAGAACACTGGAGTGGTTGCCATTTCCTTCTCCAATGCATGAAAGTGAAAAGTGAAAGTGAAGTCACTCAGTCGTGTCTGACTCTTAGCGACCCCATGGACTGCAGCCTACCAGGCTCCTCTCCCATGGGATTTTCCAGTTAAGAGTACTGGAGTGGGTTGCCATTGCCTTCTCCAGGGAATATCACTAGTGTCTCAGAATTTTCTTTGAAGCCCAAAGGTCACAAGTGGCCACAAATGGATCACGGGGCCCTCCGTTTATCACCCACCTTCAGCCTAGACAAGCTTAGGAGAGTCGGAGGAAGGGTTTTGTGGACAAGGGTTGCCCATCCGGCAGGAAGTATGTGACATGCCCGTCCCCTCTCCATGAAGGAAGGAAATGACAAGGGTTTCGGTGTTCAGCCCACCTCAACCCCCAGGGAACTGCCTGTGACTGCAGAGTGGAGATAGAACCCCCTACCCAGAAGGTGAGGCACGGGTGTAGGTTTACCATAGGTTAGGTGGACTCCACTAAGAGTACTGGGCTGGAGCCATACAGGAGGATGGCCCACAGGCTGAAGACATGAGAGTGGGAAGAGTCCAGATTGGTTCCCTCTGAGTCAGAACTGAGGGGAGGCTGTTAGCCAGCCAGAGGCTGCATCATCCATGCCAGAAATACGCTGCCCCTCCATCCCCTGGGTGGGGTGGGGCTTCAGGGACTCACAGAATCTCTCCTTGAGCATTTGGGCATCTGCCACACTGAGAACATCAAGACCCAATTATGCCAGCAAGTGTCAAGAATTACTACTTTCCTCTAATTCCTTCTCCCCAGAAGCAGGTGAATGGAGAGGAGGGCAGGAGTTGGAAGGGAAGGTGAAAAAACAGACCTCCCTTCCAAGGCAGGAGGCTGAGTCTGAGTCTGCCCTGAGCTGGGGACTGGGGGACAAAGAGAATTGGGTAAAGAGAGTGAAATTTTAATTTAAATCAAACAGAACTTGATAGTACTCTAAAAATGAGTCTGTTCTGATACGTGAAATTGCCAGAAAGGCTCATTCTCTGAGATTTTACCCACAAATAGGAAGTGGGTATTGATTTAAAGAGTCTTAGTTGGGAAAAAAAAATTATTTTCAGATTTTATTCTACAACATTCAGCTCTTTCAACATATATATAAATTATACTTGTAGTTCGGTTGTGCTCAGATGTAAGGTATGCTGGAACCTTGCAGGAGACAGGGGTTAAATGTGGACTCGGAGCTGGGAGGAGAATCCAGAATATGAGACCGAAGAGAAGGGTCTGAGGGAGCTAACCTGGCTCAGGACAGGCTGGTGTGGACCAGTGTGTGACCCCCCCACCCAGCTCCTAAAGTCTGGTTCTCCACATACCTGTCTGGGCCAGTCTGACCACACATGAAGATGCTGTAGCAATGGGAGTCCAAGGCTCAGGTATTGGAGGGGAAGGGGGTACCAGTGGGAATTAGGCATGGAACTTGGGGTCTAGTCAAATTCACTTCTAGTCAAGATCTTCCAACCAAAGGCGGGACTGGAGAATTAGAAAGAGAAACCAGCAAAGTATGAGGAAGAGAACTAAGGCAGAAACAAGTCCCATGGACAGAAGCAGAAGTGCTGGCTGTGTGCAGACTCAGTTCCATGAATTTGCTTCCAACGAAACATCTGCACAACTGCCCTCTCTGTGCTCTCTGTTCAGCCCTTGACTAGGTTAAGAATCTCTTCTTCACAGCATTCTGGGCTTCACTCTAACTTAGCCTTTATGTTACTATTGTGTAATTGTCCCCTTGCTTTTCTGTCTAGTTTGCAAGGCCTGGGGGAAAGTCTGTTTGAGAGCAGAGATCCAGCAAATCTTTCTTGAATGGTTAAGTGAATGAATGAAGGAAGGAAGGAAGGACTGCATAGGTACCTTGAACCAGCTCCTAGTGGTGCATAGGTCCAAAATTTGGTTACCACCAAACAGACTTTAGTAAATGGCTTAGGGGATGGGCCAAAGAAGAAACCAAGAGTGGTGGCTAGCTGCTGGAGCCTGGATCTAGGGTACAGGTGAATTCCTTTTAAGGACCATAGTGTTAAGGGAAAGGAGTACAGGAGCTTTCTTAATCATGATGGGCTCAGGACTTGAGGAAGAGAAATCCTATAGGTGGATGATGTCAGGGAACCCAGTGGGAAATTGTTGAGGAAGGCAGAGTTCAGGGAAGCAAGATGGCAGCTATAATACTGTGGTCTTTCTAGAGTGTTTCACGAATGACCCTGAATTGTTTACAGCATAGGGGCCATAACAACGTTGTTGTTTAGTCGCTCAGTCGTGTCTGACTCTTTGCGACCCTATGAACCGCAGCACGCCAGGCTTCCTTGTCCTTCGCCATCTCCAGAAGTTTGCTCAAACTCATGTCCATTGAATCGGTGATGCCATCCAACCATCTCATCCTCTGTCATCCCCTTCTCCTCCTGCTCTCAATCTTTCCCAGCATCAGGGTCTTTTCCAATGAGTCAGCCCTTCACATCAGGTGGCCAAAGTATTGCAGTACATCTTCTGTATTAAATATTAATAACACAAGGACAACCATTCATCTGTGATGCCTAACACTGTGGCACTACGTCTTAGAAGTAGAGGAATCACATTCAAGGGGCAATGATCCAGCTCCTACTGAATCTAGTTCCCACTGAATTACAGCTACAGAAGAATAATGTCATTTGGGAACATATGCTAAGAACACCTTCCCAATAAAATGCTTTAAATTAAAAGGCAGTGTTTAAATCAGACTGAGCATGTCAGTATCAATGAGATGCAACTGGTTCCAACTGCCAGAGGGACACATCAAAATCCACATCACCACGCATATCCATTTCACCACGGAAAGGAAAGCTGGACAGACAAGGAGAGGATGGTCAGACATCACACCCAACATAATTTCAGATCTCTGAGCCCCATGCCAAGATTCTGCCAAACCTTATGGCATCCAAGAGAAGGGAGTTAGATAGAAAAGGCATATGGCTAGGGTGGGAGGGGGCTGGGGATAAACTGCACAAGGAACAGACTTGCTTTTCCAGAGGAGGTCTGCTTCAGCATCAGACTGCTGAGACAAAAATATGCTGTTTGAAACCCCCCAAAATGTCCTCGGCATTGTTTTTTAACACCAGGAATTGTGTCCTGGGGTCGGGGAGCTGCATTCAGCCCACACCTTACATACACACAAAGTGCAGACATGTGGACAGGCGCACACGGAAATGCAATTCCCAGAAATCTAGACCTTCTTGGGTGCTGTCAGAGGCATCTGGCAGAAGTAACTTGATTACTTGATTCAAGACCCACACTGTATGTTTTGCAAGTATAATTTTTTTTTTATTATTTCTTAAGGGGTAAAAAAAAAAGTACACACATAAAATTAAGGTTTGGCATATTTTTAGTGTTTTTGCCAACTGTTACATGGGGGAGGGGTGTTAGCTTCAGTTCTTTAAATTATGTATAAAAAAAAAAATAAAAAACCAAGTGGTCATAAGTAATTTGAAAAGAAACAAAAGAAAAGTAAGCTATCACAGAAAGCCAAAAGGCTACTGAGTGAGGAAAAGCCGCCATAGGAATTTCAGAAGTGGATGAAAACGGCGCTCAGAGAGAACCGGGTCAAGCATAGAACACCCAAGCAACAGCCAGTCCTTCTGTATTTAACATCAGTCCAGGCCATAAATCTAACAATACTTAGACACGGTGCCCAAGGGCATTCCTTAGTTCAATCAGATATGTGACATTGAGCAAGTCACCCTCTCGCAAAATTAATTAAGAGTTTGGAGGACCTACAACATGTCTGCTACTATGCTAAATTTCATCATCATGCACTTTTTAAAATCCTCATTACAACTGGCATGTACAATTGTTATTCCCAACTTCCAAGTGAGGACACTGGAAGAAACAAAGGTTTCATAACATTCCCAATGTCACACAGCGCCCTAACACATCAGGACTGGCTAGGGGATGGAATGTCGGAGTTAGAGGGTAGTACCAAACCAGGAAACCAGCCAAGTGAGGAGAGGAACCAGGGCAGAACAGTAGCAAGGACATGTGATGTTCTGCCCAATCTGACCCATTTTATCTCATCCACCAAAGCTTCTGACCCTCAGGAAACCTGAAGGAGGATTCAAACACAGGTCATGATGAGGATGATGAAGACTGATGAGGATGGGATAATGGTAAAGATCCATGATGAAGAGCATGAGGGTAACAGTGATGATCAATAAAGCGGTACCATTTATCAAGCCCTTTCTAGGTGCTAGGTGTTGTTAGGGATTTTAAGTCTTTTATCTCCTCTTACTGTCCCTTACTATAACCTTGTAAGGGAGAAATGGTCATTATCCTCCATGTCACAGATGAAGAGACTGAGGCTCAGAGGGAAATGAATTCCCTAAGGCAACACAGCTGCTGCTGCTGCTGCTGCTAAGTCGCTTCAGTCGTGTCCGACTCTGTGCAACCCCAAAGACAGCTAGTCGGTAGTAAAACTGAAACTCACATTCAAGCCTAGACACTCCAAAGGCCATACTCTTAACCAGCACACTTACTTGACAGCCTTCCCATAGCTCAGGTTAGTCAGAAATCCACTACGGGTCTACTAGCCTACACTGCACCCGGGGAGGAAGATGACCAAAGAATTGATCAGAAAGTTGGCCAGAAAGTTCATTTGGGTTTTTCCACAACATAGTACAAAAAACCTGAATGAAGTTGTTGGCCAACCTGATAATTCCTAAGGTTCCATGTAGATATTAAATGCTAGGATCATGCTTTGTCATTATCATTACCATTCAAAGTAGGTTTACCTTTTAAATTCTGGTTATTTTTGTTGATGGACAAAAGTTTTCATTTTATGGACTCAAACTTGAAACTCTTTAAATGATTATTTTTCTGTGACCTCAGTGCTTGGTAAGGTATTCTGCTGCAGAGGAAAAAAAATGGTAACAACTCTATTTTACTTTTGTTCATTTTCTTACTATACATTCTTTAAACTCTTGAATCCATCTGGAATTCATTTTGAATATGGTAGGAATCAAATCTGAGATCCACTTGTCTAGCTAACCAGTGTTTCTGATAAAAGTCTTCTTGTCGCCTCTTCCCGCAATTACTATCACAAGATAAGGCATTCTTCTCTCAAAGCTGAAGTTTTCCAAGTGCTTTTCCAATTATGTGAATTCCTACCAATACATCTGTGACTCTCAATCTTCCTAAATTATGTCGAGGTAATTCAATATCAAACCTTTTAACAGATTAAAAAAAAAAAAGGACTGGCAAATAGAGCTGATATCTGATATCTTACAGCAGACATTTGATATCCCCACTCACAAATTTCAATGAAAATGGCAAACAAACTTTAGTTAACACTCCATTAGCTATTTGTACACTGATCCCAGGGAAGACAACTAAGACTGGCATTACCCCAGGGCATGTACAACATTTAGGAAACGGCTAATTAGTGTTCATTGTGGAAGGCCCTGCAGTGCTGTCTTGGAGATGGCATGCCCCAAGTGGAGAAAACAGTAAAGTCACATCTACAAAATAAATAATACTGAAGGTCAGAGGGAGAGAATATCTTTTTTAAAAAATTCCTCTTATGAAAGAGATTTACTCCAAGTAGCAGGAGACATTTTTGAAGCATTTATGTCTACTCTCAGCAAGATTCAAGGATATATTGCATCTATGAAACTAAAACAAAGAGTCATGAAGAAGTAATAATCTGACACCAAGACAGACTGCTGCTGCTGCTAAGTCACTTCAGTTGTGTCCAACTCTGTGTGACCCCATAGATGGCAGCCCACCACGCTTCCCCGTCCCTGGGATTCTCCAGGCAAGAACATTGGAGCGGGTTGCCATTTCCTTCTCCAATGCATGAAAGTGAAAAGTGAAAGGGAAGTCACTCAGTCATGTCTGACTCTTCACGACCCCATGGGCTGCAGCCTACCAGGTTCCTCTGTCCATGGGATTTTCCAGGCAAGAGTACTAGAGTGGGGTGATATCGCCTTCTCCTCCAAGATAGACTGGATAGAGATAAAAATGAAATGGGAATTAAAGCTGTAATGGAAGCAAATAGATACTGCAGAAAATCAGATTACTGAAGTAGAAGAGCAAAGTAGAAAAATAAACATTTTTTAAATTTAAGAAGACATGCAGGATATACTGAGATTCAAACTGCATATGACCCTAATGTCTGCAGTATTCTAACCTTCATAACAGCTTTGTGCTCAATCGTGTCAGATTCTTCGTGACCCCATGGACTATAGCCTGCCAGGCTCCTCTGTCCATGGAATTCTCCAGGCAAGAATACTGGAGTGGGTAGCCATTCTCGTCTTCAGGGGATCTTCCCGACCCAGGGATCAAACCCAGGTCTCTTGTCCATTGCAGAGAGATTCTTTACTGACTGAGCCACCAGGAAAGCCCCTTTGTTGAGATATAATATACATACCATATAATTTACCAGATAAAGTGCACAACTCAATGCTTTTTAGTATATGTACAGAGATATGCAACCATTATCACAAAATAATTTTAAAATATTTTCATCAACCCCAAAAGAAACTACTTACCCCTTAAGAATCCCTAAACTCCTTATCCCCCATCAACCACTAGCATAGGCAACCAATAATACACTTTGTTTCCACAGATTTGCCTATTTGGATATTTTGTATAAATGGAATCATAAAATATGTTGTCATCTGTGGCTGGGTTCTTTCATGTACTGTATTTTTTAGATTCATTCCTTTCAATACTTTTCAGAATCCAGTAATGGACAATTGGGTTGTTTTCACCTTTTGGCTATTATGTACTCGTAATATATAATATTATATAATAATAATAATAAATCACATACATATTTTAATAATACATAATGCTGTTATGAATATTCATGCACAAGTTTGTTTTTTTTGTCTGTCTTCAGCAGAATTACTGGGTCATAGAATAACTCTATATCTACATTTTCAGGAACAGACTGGTTTTCCAAGGTAACTGCACTATTTTACATAACAACTAGCAGTATATGAGTGTTCTAATTTCTTCACACCCTTGCCAACACTTGTTATTATCTGTCTTTTAAATTATAGCCATCCTGGTAGGAATATAGCAGTGTCTCATTGTGATTTTGATTTGCATCTTCTTTAATCAGCATCTTTTCCTATGTGTATTGGCCATTGGTATGTCTTCTTCGGAGAAATATCTATTCACCTCCTTTGCCCATTTTTAATTGTGTTGTCTTTTTATTATTGAACTGTAAAAATTCTTTATTCTAGATCTAAGTCCTTTATCAGATTTATGATTGACAAAAATTTTCTTCCACTCTGTGGATTGTCTTTTCATTTTACTGATGATGTCCTTTGAAAACTTTTGAAGCAAAAGTTTTTAACTTTGATTAAGTCCAATTTGCTATTTTTACTTTGAGGCTTGTGCTTCTGCTGCCATATATAGAAAACAATGCCATATATAGAAAACTGAGATCATGAAGATTTGGGCCTATTTTTTTTAAAGAATCTTGTAGTAGTACTGCTTTCATTAAGGTTATTAATCCAGTTTGAGTTAATTTTCCTATATTGAATGCAATAGGGGTTTGGCTTCATTATTGTGCATTTGGATATCACATAGTCCTAGCACCACTTCTAGGCTTTTAAGTCACTCTGTTAATAGCCAAGAGAAATAGCTCAAAACCTCAACCCACATAGCTGTAGGAAGTTCAGTGCCATCACCTCTATTCGTAAGGATTCTTGCATGGAGAAATGTGTCACACTTCATCATTGCTCTTTCTAAACCTCTTTCTTCTGGGTTTTTTTCTATCCCAGATGCTATATGGCTCAGAAAGTAGATGCCCATGAACTGCACACATTGCAAAAGAAGTCCATAGTTTGCCTTCCAATTCACTTTCCTCCTGAGAAAAGGGACCCCAAGCAGGTCTCATCCACAAGCATGGCCTGGCTGAAGTACATATGTCACATATGCAACCTTGCCACTCCAGTCATAGCTGATGGTAGCAGGGAGCAGCTTCCAAGGTATGAAGAAAGCTGGATCTTCCTGACTCGGGGATCAAACCTGGTCTGCTGCATTGCAGGCAGATTTTTTACCGTCTGACCACAAGAGAAGCCCCATGAACTCTTAAGATGGCTTGATATAGACACTGCTTTAGAGGTATACACCATATGTGTGAGAGCAAACTGAACCCATCAAATCCTCTATTTTGGGAAGTGTACATACTCCCACTGAAGTTGTGAGATTAATGGAAACTCTTGATCACAACAACCGATTATACCAAAGATGATTTTGGCTTAGACATCTTTTTTCAGGGATCCCACTGTGACACTATGGATATGATGTCTTATTGTAATAAAGTCCTGAAAGTAATCCTTTCCTCCATGGAATAAGCCCTATTTGGTTTTGTTATGTCATTCTCCATTCACTTTTTTTCATAAGATTTCAGATTCTTAAGAATGATCTCCAGGTTTCCTTTTAATCCATCTCGGTTGAGAATATCTAGATTATGCTACTTTGTGATTGGCTTTAATCTCATCAGGTTCCATATTCTAAAACAATACAAGTAGTGAAGTGAAGTGAAGTCACTCTGTCGTGTCCGACTCTTTGCTACCCTATGGACAGCAGCCTGCACCAGGCTCCATGGGATTTTCTAAGCAAGAGTACTGAAGTGGGTTGCCATTTCCTACTCTAGGGAATCTTCCCGACCCAGGGATCAAACCCACAAATGATATGAAAATCTCCAATTCTTATCAACTGGGGAAGAATTATCCATAATTACCTCTAGCCTAGAGTATGTTTTCTTTTTTTTGAGATTTAATAATTTTATTTCTATTTTTTTCCTTGATTATCATGCCATTCAGGCTATTTCTTAGAATCAATTTTGATCATTTCCTCCCTCCCCAGGAAACCATCCATTTCTAAGTTACTCTGCTCCAGCTGTTCACATGACTGATTTTTAATTTGTTAATATTCTGTATATCTATTATTACTATTCTGAGCTACATTTTTATTTACATAATTTCTCCACTTCTGTTGTGATTAAAATTTCCAGGTTTGTCTCTTTAAAGAGCCAATTCTGACAAATCTACAAATTCCACAGTTTTCTACTTGTAAGTATATTTTTTTATAACTGACTTATTTATACTTTCTTTAAAGTTTTTATTCTTTTTCTAGCTTCTTGGTATAAAAAATTAATATTTTTTTCTGAAAACTTTAATTATATATTTTTCTACCTCAATCTTTATAAATGGATTATTTATAAAGGTCTATAAAAGTACATTAATTTGTGGTTAAATCAAATATTCCATGCATCCTTGAAAGGATGTTATTTGCTATGATATTAATATAATAATATAATATGTATTATATAATAATGTTAATATTTAGATAACTTCATCCCTTTAAAAATTACTTCTGTTTAAGAATAACAATGTGTTGAAATGTGTTATTTTCTTTCTTAATATTTCCAGTGCTTTTGCTATGTATATTTTGATGTTTCCTTAGCATATGCACTTTCATTACTATCAAATCTCCACTCTCCTCTGTTTCTCAGTGACTGGCAGCATCAGCCTCACCTGGCAATTTCTTAGAAATGCAAATCCTCATGACCCAACCCAGACTTAATAAATCAGAAACTCTGTGAGTGGGGCCTAGGATCTGCTTATTAACAGACCCTCCAGGTGATTCCGAAGCAGCTTAACTCAAAGAACCACAGATCTATATCAGCTGTTCTAGCAGTATAAGACCGGAGAAGGCAATGGCACCCCACTCCAGTACTCTTGCCTGGGAAATCCATGGACGGAGGAGCCTGGTAGGCTGCAGTCCACGGGGTCGCGAAGAGTTGGACACGACTGAGCGACTTCACTTTCACTTTTCACTTTCATGCATTGGAGAAGGAAATGGCAACCCGCTCCAGTGTTCTTGCCTGGAGAATCCCAGGGACGGGGGAGCCTGGTGGGCTGCTGTCTATGGGGTCGCACAGAGTCGGACATGACTGAAGTGACTTAGCAGCAGCAGCAGCAGCAGTATAAGATAATTCTGACTTGGTTAACAGTTACTATAAGCACTCTACTTTCTTTCTTGTTTCTGTTTTCCTGACATATTTTTACATTTTATTTGATTATTGAATATAGCAAACCACTGAGTTTTGTGATCAAATTTCAGAAATTTTAACTTGTTTAAACAGTAAACTTTAAGCTTTTTTACATTTACTCTCATACTTATTATATTTGGTCTCTCTAATGCCATTGGAGCTTCCTTGGTCGCTCAGTGGAATCTGCCTGCCAATACTGGAGACGCGGGCTCGATCCTCAGGTTGGGAGGATCCCCTGGAGAAGGAAATGATAACCTGCTCCAGTATTCTTGCCTGGGAAATTCCATGGACAGAGGAACCTGGCAGACCCACAGGGTCGCAAAAGAGTCAGACACGATTTAGCAACTCAACAACAATGCCATTTTATGCTTTCTGGTTTTTGTTTCTTTGATATTTCCTTTCTGTTCTAGTATTCTGTAGGTTAAACTTTATTTTGCTCTTCTAAAACTTTTGAAAATCTAGTAGTGAATTGCATGTAAAACTTTCAAAAGCACTCGCAAATCTATCTTTATTTACCAAATACAGACTGTCATTTTTACTGTACTCTATTAAAGACATGAAAATCAGCAACTGTATTTTTCCCTTGCCCTCCATTCTTTATTTTGAATTCAGATAATATTATTTTCTCCTTTAGATATATAAAATATGTATAATTTCTTAATATATAGTCCTGTGCCTTCTGTGCAAATACATTTATCACTAAATTAATATATTCAATGCTTACCACAGTGTAAAATATGTCTTAATGATCTGGAACACCTTGTCACTAATTTGTTAAGCAATATTATATGGGTGTTATGTCTCTCCAGGTACCAAACATACCTGATGGTGTCTTCTTATACCCTTCATATGAGAGCCACAGCATTTTCCAGTAAGTTCTACATACACTATGACATTGTTTTCTAACATTTACTGTTGCCAAGAATTCTAAAATCAATCTACTTTTTGGTCATTTGCCAGAACTGGGTTTTTTCCTTCTTATCAGGATGCTTGTATGATTACTTCTTTTTCTTTGAAATTCAATTTTCTTAATTTTTAAAGTTTTTTAATCCATATGTCCTTTTTTCATATTTTCCTCTATTTCCTCTACTCCATTTGTTCTGGATTCTTTTCCTAGAGTGCCTATTAATTATGAAGTTAATTTCTTCTTTCTGTTGCTTATAGAGGTTTCCCTGGTGGCTCAGTGGTAAAGAATCCGCCTGCCATGGGCCAAAGAACTAAATAGACATTTTTCCAAAGAAGACATACAGATGGCTAACAAACACATAAAAAGATGCTCAACATCACTCATTATCAGAGAAATGCAAATCAAAACCACTATGAGGTACCATTTCACACCAGTCAGAATGGCTGCAATCCAAAAGTCTACAAGCAATAAATGCTGGAGAGGATGTGGAGAAAAGGGAACCCTCTTACACTGTTGGTGGGAATGCAAACTAGTACAGCCACTATGGAGAACAGCGTGGAGATTCCTTAAAAAACTGGAAATAGAACAGCCTTATGATCCAGCAATCCTACTGCTGGCCATACAGACTGAGGAAACCAGAAGGGAAAGAGACACGTGTACCCCAATATTCATCGCAGCACTGTTTATAATAGCCAGGACATGGAAGCAACCTAGATGTCCATCAGCAGATGAATGGATAAGAAAGCTGTGGTACATATACACAATGGAGTATTACTCAGCCATTAAAAAGAATACATTTGAATCAGTTCTAATGAGGTGGATGAAACTGGAGCCTATTATACAGAGTGAAGTAAGCCAGAAAGAAAAACACCAATACAGTATACTAACGCATATATATGGAATTTAGAAAGATGGTAACAATAACCCTGTGTACAAGACAGCAAAAGAGACACTGATGTATAGAACAGTCTTATGGACTCTGTTGCAGAGGGAGAGGGTGGGAAGATTTGGGAGAATGGCATTGAAACATGTATAATATCATGTATGAAACGAGTTGCCAGTCCAGGTTCGATGCACGATACTGGATGCTTGGGGCTAGTGCACTGGGACGACCCAGAGGGATGGTATGGGGAGGGAGGAGGGAGGAGGGTTCAGGATGGGGAACACATGTATACCTGTGGCGGATTCATTTTGATATTTGGCAAAACTAATACAATTTGTAAAGTTTAAAAAAAAAAAAAAGAATCCGCCTGCCAATGCAGGAAATGCAGGTTCAATCCCTGGGTGGGGAAGAGCCCCTGGAGGAGGAAATGGGAAACCACTCTAGTATTCTCGCCTAGGAAATCCCATGGAAAGAGGAGCCTGGCGGGCTACAGTCCATGGGGTCGCAAAGAGTCGAACATGACAGAAGCAACTAAAAAACAACTCCTTTCTCTTGCTTATAGATGTCATTTTGTTTGATATTGCTCTAATATTTTTGCCCCTTTCTTCTGCATTCTAAGAACATCTAAAATTTGTCTTCCACCTCACTTAATTGCTTCTTTTAATAGTATATGGTCTCCACTTTCTTGGTTCCTATATGAACTTTAGTTACTTTATTTGTTCCTCTGTATGCATCCTTTTGTTTTCTTATTCCTTTCCCTTCCATACCAGCTTGGTCAGTTAAATAAAAGCAAGTACCTTGTCTATCTTGTTAGGAATTATACCTTTTAATGTATTTTTGGTTTCTCATAAGAAAGTTATTTCAGAGGAAAGTGAATTTGCTTAGTCACAGTACATTACCATGCTTCTCTTGTGCTGAGAATTTTTCCATAAACCTTATATTGATTTTTTTCTGTTCTCATCTTAATGAAAGAGATAACATACTTGTCCAGGATTGAAGCATTACCAAGAAAGAACTGCTTAGAGACTTGTCAGTATTTGGGTGATGAGTAGTAAAAGAGGGTGTCCCCTCAACTCCTTCATATCCTATATTCAAATCCACAGGAGAAAAAAGTAGCAACGGGTTATAAATGCAGAGATTCAGCAACCTGGAGATGAAACAGTAGCAACGGGTTATAAATGCAGAGATTCAGCAACCTGGAGATTAAACAGGGCCACTTGTGAAATCAATATCTGTAACATCAAAGAGAGGAAAATACCTCATGCTGTGCCCTCATTGGGTACATTCCTGCTCCTACGATTTTCAGAGCCAGAAGGAAATTAAGACCCAGAGAAGTCAAGCCATCTCCCCAGCTGTGACACAGTCTAAACCTGAATCCAGGTGTCTGGCCTCCAAACTCAACTTTTCTTCTTTTCCCTGAATTATCCCTGTTTTCTCTGGGATCAATTCTGTTATTGCATTATGATTTTTTGCTTCTTTTCTTCATGCATCTGGTGATCTGTGGTTGTATTCATATTGCTGAATAAAGGACTAGGTTGACAAATGATTAATGATGAGTGTGTGTTTGCTTAACCATTACCAGCGTTCCCCTCCCTACCCTTTAGGGAGAGGCATGAATGTGGGCTCTCCCTCTACAGGTGGAGTGTGTTCACTGGGAAGCATCACTTTAAGGTGTGAGGCTGGGGAACAGGCAGCAACATCTCCAGTGCCCATTGGCCCCAATGTCTAGATAAAGAAAACTGATAAAATTTGTGAGGCCTGGCCTCTTGCATGCAGATTTCCTGATATCGTCAGAAAATATGCTTCTCTCTTCAGCCTTAGATGGAAAGGACACCCACTCTGCAGGGAGATTTAATGGGGGAAAGGAGGGAAGTTAAACAAGCCAGACATCCTACAGACTTTTTTTTTTAAATCTATGTTGTGGCCACTCCTCCAACTCCCATGCTGTGTTCCTCCATACTGTTGACTTTGGCAAGTGGGCAGGCTCCCCTTCCCAAAGAAACCTGCCTCCCCTCTGTTCTGCTGCTGTCTTTAGGGCAAGACTGAGCCCTGGCCCTCTCCATTCTGGCTTGCCCATGAGTTTAAACTCAATCTGCCTTCTATTTTCTAGAAATTCTTCAAAATATTTGATGTTCTAACATGCCACACTACTTTCTCATTTTAATGAATCATGTTGATTTTCTTAAGGGTGAAAGGGGTTGAACGCTATGCTCAGTATGCCTTCAGGAACTGAAACCTAGGCAGAGAATTTCCAACAATTAACCTAACAGACAGAGAGCTGCAGAGAATATTAAGAATACTATTTTACTGTAAATTGGTGCAGCCACTATGGAAAACAGTATGGAAATTGCTCAAAAAACTAAAAATGGATTTGTCATATGATCCAGCAATCCCACTCCTGGGCATATATCCAGAGAAAACCATAATTTAGAAAGATACATGCACCTCTATGTTCACTGCAGCACTATTTACAATAGCCAAGACATGAAAGCAACCTACATGTCCACTGACATGAATGGATAAAGATGTGGTGTTTACAAACAATGGAATACTACTCAGCCATAAAAAAGAATGGAATAATGCCATTTGCTGCAACATGGATGGACCTAGAGATTATTATACTAAGTGAAATAAGGCAGAAAGAAAAAGACAAATACCATATGATATCAATTATGTGGAGTCTAAAATGACACAAATGAACTTACCTACAAAACAGAAGTAGACTCACATAGAAAACAGACATGGTTGCCAAAGCGGTAGGGAGGTGGGGAAGGGACTGATTGAAAGTTTAGGACTAGCAGATGCAAGCCATTATATAGAATGAATAAACAACAAGGTATGACTATATGGCACAGAGAAGCATATTCAATATCCTGTAGTAAACCATAATGGAAAAGAATGTGAAAAAGAATGTATACACATATATATATATATATATACATATGATTGAATCACTTTGCTGTACAGCTGAAATTAACACATTGTAAATCAACTATACTTCGATAAAAATTTTTTAAAAGAATATTATTTAAGACACTTTCTTTAAGTGCCTTAAAATAATACATTTTTATTCTAAAATTTAAAATTTTATAATTATGTCATAATCCTTGATAGTCTATAAAAATTCCATTTGTTCTATGAATTCTATAAATTTTATAATTTATATTTATATATTTTATATATTGATAATTTATACTTTATATAAACTATTTAAAATTCTGTATTTTTTAAACTACCATATATTTTTTCATAATGATAAAAGAATGTTTTAAGAGTGTGTTGGGAAAATATCAGAATAGTGGCTTAAAACTCTGTCCCAAAATTCTATAACTATGTTGGCGACATGTTAATTAGATTTATTGTAGTGATTATTTCATAATATACACAGGTACTGAATCATTATGTTGTATACTTGAAACTAATATAAGGTATGTCAATTACACCTCAATAAAAAAATAAATCTAAGTCAGAGGAAGACAAATACTATATGATATCACTTACATGTGGAATCTAAAATAATACAACAAACTACCAAATATAACAAAAAAGAAGCAGACTCAAAGATATGGAGAACAAACGAGTGGTCACCAGTGGGGAGAGGGAAGGGGGAAGGGGCAATAAAGGGGTGGGGGGAAAAGGGTTATTAGAGAATACATTTAATAGATATAACCTATAATTTAGGCAATAGCCTAAGATATTGAGTTAAAATGAAGTTACAATGAAGCTATTTTCTCATAAAGAACCATTTGGTAAAAGTAAAATAAAAATAAAAATTTAATAATAATAATTTAAAAATGAAACTGTGTCCCATGAAGCCCTGAAGTTCAGCAAAGGTGGCTCATGGATGAAAGAGGAGGAGGAGAGAACAGACTCCCAGTGTCCCTGCCCTACTTCAGAAACAGTACACTCTTTCTGCCACTCTCATCTATTTCATCTATGAGATTTTGTACATGATTTTATCTAGAAAATGGTCACCATTGCCTAAAACACTGTTTGAGACACATTGTATTAGAAGCTTTATCTTTGGTTTATTTGGGGACACTGTGATTTGTAAATAGGCTTTTTTTGTTTATTTAATAATCACTAAATTGGCTTCTTTTAACAAGCACAATTTATCTCATTCTGCTTTTGGAACGTGTGTTCTCCTTGATTGCATCACAGGTTTCTCCTGCCACCTGGTGGCAACATATGTCTATTGCAGGGGCAATGTCTAAATTTAGCGGGTATCTGCTGAAGTTGCAAATACAACTCACAAAGCTATTCTTAGAGATTTTTTAAAACATCCAATTACAAGACAATTCTACATCCATTGTATCATTT
The DNA here is from genome assembly GCF_019923935.1 of Bubalus bubalis. Classification (NCBI taxonomy): domain Eukaryota; kingdom Metazoa; phylum Chordata; class Mammalia; order Artiodactyla; family Bovidae; genus Bubalus; species Bubalus bubalis. The sequence continues at coordinate 157,364,372 of NC_059159.1, read as the reverse complement.
TTTCCTCCCACCAGCCTTCACAGTGGGTATTCCTATTCTTTCCTATTTTCAGCAGAGAAAGAAGGAGCTCAAGAGCTAAGAAACTGACCTTAGATGATAGCCAGACAATAATGGGATTAGAACTCAGCCCCAAATTTACAACAGCCATGAGAGTGATAGCTTCGTGACAATCTTTAAGGTCTTAAATCTAGAAAGATATTTGGGCCGGAGGTACAATATTGGTGGCCATCAGAATAGAAGAAATACTTGAAGGTTGATCAAAACTTGAAACCAAGAAAAATGACGCAATGGGGTTCCAATAAACAAACCAAGATGGCCTGGCTCAGGAACAGCGGGTTAAAGAAAAGGAAGCTCATACTGGCAGTCTGAAGCCACAATCTTAGGAATGGACATCTTTGTCTATTATGTGAAAATGCATAGTAAGGAGGAGGAGGAGGAGGACAGAGAGGAAGGGGCAGAGGAGACATAACAGCTCTACTCTCCACTCTACCCTCCACATTCTAGGCCAAATTAAAAACTCTAGCCCGTATTTGTTATGAGAAACACAGATGAGACAAAAATCAACGATGAAGTATGACTGTTCACAGCCTCTTTCCCTCCTTACCCCTCATTCCCTACGCGACTATTTCTTGCCAATTATTCGATCAGTGCCTGGACATTTTTATAAATAGTGGGATAATCAACAAGAGAGGGAATGTAAGAGGGAGAGGATACCTCTTAAAAGGAAAAGGAGAATTAAAAGCAGAAAAGGAAAAGAAGAACAAATGGAAAGAATGTATCCAGACATTGGAGCCCTCACAAGCTGGGTTTAGAGTTTGGGGTGGGACAGAAGTGAAGCTTTGATAGAGTGTGTTGTATGGGAGATTAGTAGAGAATCTAGCTGGGCATAGCCTTAGACGGGTCACCAGGTAGGAGCAGTCACACAAGCAAGACAGCAAGTCACGAATCCAGGCAGATGGCCAGAGGTGCACAAAGGGCCACAGGTCAAAATTCCTGAGGAAGAGCCCAAGGCCAGTGTGACTTTGAGGTGAAGTCTATGACAGAAACCAGCTCATCAGCAGAGATGGATCCTGAGCAATAAATGCCAAAGAGAAAGGGTCATATTCCACTGAGCACAGGAGAGGAGATTGAAGAAACCTTCTGACATATTCAAGTGCAATAGGAGAGAGCTCTGTCCAGGCTTAAAAGCACAGCTTTGCCACTTTCTAACTGGTGAACTTGGAGACTTCCTCCCCTCTCTGAGCTTCCACACATCCTCCGGATAGTGAGAAGATGTGGCTGGGGGATCTCTGAGGGCTCTTTTGGCCCTGACCCTCAGCCTTAGCACCCCACTTGGCTGCAGGCACTCTAGCTGTCTCTTTTTCCCGGGACAGGTGAGACTAAGAGAAGTTGGTGCCCTTTGACTGCTATTGCCAAGGGGAGTCCCACCACCAACCCCAGCCCAGCAGCTTTCTCATCACCGCACCCTTCTCTGTTGTCTTCCACCTGCCTTTGGTGCATAACCACCACGAGGCTCCAACACTGTATTCCTCAGCATTCTCCATGCTCTGGGCTTCTGCCTTTGCTCTGTCCTCTCTACCCAAAACAGGAATGTCACCTGCCAAATACTTTTTTATGCTTCTAAATATTGTCTATGACAGGAAGGAGCATTGCTGTCTTCTCTGATTCCTAGAACTCTGGAGTTAGATGAGCTTATGATAATTATTTGTCTTCCATTTCAGATGTAATCTCTGTTGGTATTCAATAAATACTTACTAATTCATTTATTAAATGATGTGTTAAGTTAATAAACAAGTGGATGTGCAATGCTAACAAATGCACACACTTCTCACTATATTCACTGCCAACATCTCTATCATCTGAATTTTTCTAGTAATTCTTAACTGTTCTCCTTATATCTGCCTCCTTGTCCATTTTTCCTCCTTTTAAAACTTTAGACATAATATTTATCAGAGCTCTCTGCTCTACTCAGAGCCCTCCTGAGAGAGTTAAAGACATTTGCAAACTCCTGTATGATCAAGGAAATCCCCTGTACCATGCTTCACCTCCATCACTCCACTCCAGCCACACTGACTTCCTTGGTGTCCTGCAAACATGACCTAACTCTAACTCTTCTGGGACTCTGCCCCCAAATACCTGCCTGGCTCACCATATTTAAAATTTTCAACATGGAATACCCTACAGCTTCTCCACCTTTACAATAGATGACATAATTTATGTACTGTATGTACTGTCTATCTCTTCCAGGAAGTTCTACGAGGAGGCATTTTGGGTCTGTTTCATCCATTGCTATATCCACAGTAGCTTGGCACTCAACATTTGAAATCCCTGGTTCTCAAGTTTTTCGACTACAGCGTGGTATCTCATTCAAGTAAGCTAATCTAGCAGCCAAAATAGTTTGAACCTTTTGTTGTGGTCTTTAAAAACTCTGAAGAAGATTGCAATCGTAATCCAAACAAGATATCTTAAAAATTTTCCCTTCTACCCTAATTCTTAGATTCCAGAGCTGCTTCCTCTAACATCTTCACGTCTCTCTCTGAACCCTCCCCAGATACCCTGTCCATGTGAGGTCTTTATTCTCCTTCCTCGTGGAACCATTCCACCTAAATGCCCAGCAGGGCTTCTGCTCCTCCCGCCTCAGAGCCACACTAGGATGGCTCCCTACTGAGGGAAGTGGGTCGAGTCCTCTAAGGAGCAAGGTTCTCTCACTCTGTGTGCTCTTCCCAAGGTAACTGTAATAAAGAAATTTGGGGGTAATAAATTTGTCCATTTCTTAAAAATGCAACCTCAGAGAGCAAACAGGCCAGGAACTCCAAAATGTTCCCAAGGAGTCACATATGTGTTAGTTGAGGCACTTGTCATTAACTTACATATGAGCAGTGGGGCAGAAGTTAGAGACTTCCCTCCCCTCTAGTCTGTTTTTTCTGGAGAGTTTGGAGGCTGAGGGACTGGAGCAACTGGCTAGAAGAGAAACTGAGTCAAGCCCTGGCAGTCCTGTCCGCAAACTCAGGTGCTCAGCTCTCTGTTTGGGAAGTCTGGCTACCTAGAGAAGCATATTCCAGGAAACAGCCAGGCCACAAAGTTCTCAATTCCAGAGACCTGGTTATCTCAGTTGGTGGCCAAGACTCTCGAGTTAAGAGAATAGGCACTTATTTGGAGAAAAACCCAAGAGTGACAGAACCTCAGAGCTTCTGTCCTTGAATCAGAGGAACTAAAGAACAGGGACCAGAATTACCACCTGAGCCATCACCAGAACAGAGAGGGAAGAGCTGGGACCAACGGTGAGCCAAGCACTCAGGAATTCCCTTGAGAGCAAATCTCGTGCGGGAAAGGAGACCAGGGGAGTCGCGATGGGGTCTCTTGGTCCCAATCAGGCCTGAAGACCTTGACTCTAAGCATGTGAGCAAAGCTGCCCTTGGTCAAAATAGACACAAGGTCCGAAGCAGAATGAAGCTGCAGGTAGGGCCGTCAGAGGACATAGGGTGGTCAGAAAATTCATCTATTCATCCCACAAATATTTATTGAGTGCCTACTATTATTGCCAGGTATTCTAGGGGCTGACATCCTAGTCAAATGACAAATCTCTATTTGGGGGACTTCCCTGGGAGACACGGGCCTGATCCCTGGTCCAGGAAGATCCCACGTGCCAAGGGGCAACTAAATTCATGCGTCACAGGCACCTAGAGCGCATGCTCCACAACACAAGAGGCTACTGCAGTAAGAAGCCCACGCACCACAACTAGAGACCAGCACCTGCTCACAGCAACTAGAGAGCCTGCACACAGCAACAAAGACCCAGCCAGTGCAGAGAGGAAAAAAAAAAAAAAAAAACCTCTCTCTGGGACAAGTCAGAACCAGAGAATGTCCTCAGTACCTGCTCGGTCCACGCCTATGGTAACTCTGACAACAAACTGCAGGGAGTCCAGTTGGCTTGCGCTACATATTTATTTTAACCCCAGAAAAAGTTTAACAACCAAAATAAAATCATAGTGCCTTGAAAAATAAAAGAATGTCCATGGCTGATTTTATTATTGTTATTTCCTAGAACTCTAGGCAGCCTACTCAGGATTCCAGGATTCCACAGAGCACAATTTAAAATCCTTTGTCCTCAGTCAGGATGACCTTCCAAAAACCAGGTGGGCACACTCTCTATTCCCCAAGCAGCAGTAGCAGGGAGATATATCAAAGGAGAGTGAGCTAGGCTTCATTACGGGAGCTCTGAGGCTCGAACTGGGCCTCCCAGAGGGTCCATGTGGACTTATAAATAGATGCAGTAAAAGAGTAAATAATGAATTTGTGCAATTGGAGGGAAAAGCTCTAAAGCAGTTCTGGCGATGTGGAGACAACCATTTAAAAAACAGTGCCTGTGCACGCATCTCACCCGGCAGATATAATGGCTTCATATACATTCATGAGCTTTGGTCTCCCAACTCTTCCTCTTTTTCAATCACAATCATAAAAGACAAAGAAAAAGTGAGAGGGGAGAGAAAGACAGATAAACTTTAAGGCTCCGAATTGCAAACACAACCTACAGTTTGTAAATTGCTTGGAGACCTTTGGAGGGAGAATCAAGGAAATGAAAAGTAGAACATACAGGAATATTGCTGTTTAGGGGAAAGTCTCTGCTCTGGGCATAAAATCTTGTCTGGAGAATGGCTGAGAGGCACAGTACAGCCTGAACGCAAGATTGCTTTGTATAAAGGACGTGCCTTGCTCTTCACTCTGCATCCCTCTGTCTGCCTCCTGTGGCTGTCTCCAAGGTCATTTATTTGTGCAAGTGCCAAGGCTCTATGGTTTTAGTGATATGAAAAAACAAGGGCCCAGGAGTCCTGGCCCTGCTTGTCAGCTTCTGTTATCCCAACCCTCCCAAGTAAATCTTTTTTTAAAGTGAGATATAGTTGATTTAAGGATATTACATTAGTTTCAGGTGTAGCCCGGGAGGCACAGCAGTAAAGAATCCTCCTGTCAACGTAGGAGACCCAAGAGACGCGGGTTGGATCCCTGGGTCAGGAAGATCCTCTGGAAGAGGAAATGGCAACCCACTCCAGTAGTCTTGCCTGGAGTTGGACAGAGGAGCCTGGCCCGCTACAGTTCACGGGGCTGCAAAGAGTCAGACTTACTGAGAGACAGCACACGTGGACCAGGTAGCTCTTCTGAGAGGTCAACCTGCCACCGAGTCGGGGGGGGGGGGGGGGGGGGCGGTTCTCAGAGCTCGAATCATGGAGTCTGATTTCCTGAGTTTAAATCCTAGCTCAGTCACTTTTTGTTTAACCTGCACTTTCTTCCATAAAAGAGTTAAGGTCATCTGCAAAAAAAAGGCTTTTCAGTTTTGTGCATTTGTACACGTATCGCCTGGTGATTTGGGTAGGGGAATTTATTGTTTTTAGAAATAAACACACACGCACACACAGTGAGGAAATCAGCTGCCAGTAACTTGAGGTCAAGTTATTGTTATGTGCTAGGGTCTTGTGTCCTCAAAGGCAAGTGCGCGGTCTAACTTCAGCGGGAAGGAATTGAGCAGTGCGGCCGAAAGGGATGAACGAGAGATCACAGGCCAGCTTCCGTTTCCACACCAGGCTGTGTGCTTAGACCAAAGGCAGCCGAGAGGCAAGCAGCCAGCTCAGCGGGGTCACGGGGCTCGGGTGCCCCTTCCCTGTGAGTGAGACTGACCCCAGGCCCTGGCAAGCTGTTAGGGGGCTCGGGGCTGCCGGAGGAGCAGCTCTTCAGAAGAGATGTGAGATGAAGGTCGTACCCATTTGTGTTGAGCCCTGGCCTCGCTGCAGCGCTGAGTAGCCTTGGCCCAGGGCCAGCTTGGATAATTACATTTCACCTGCCCAGACTCCCCCATGGCTTCCCCTGAGAGGCGTATTCCTCTTCCACGGCTGCCGTGATCCAGAACATAAATACTCTCTCAAAGGCAGTATTCTATGCCTGGGCAGCTGAGGTTTTGTTCCTTAAAAGGAAAATCCTCTTGTAACTACATACTTACTCTCATTCCTTAATTCTTCGGCAAATAGTTATTAAGCAGCTACTTAATAAGTGCTAAGCACAGTGCGGAGAGCCGGAGTGAGGAAATGAGTAAGACAATAAATTCTCTGGCCCTGAAGCAGCTCACAGTCTAGCAGGAAAACCATCAGGATGAATGGTGAATGTCTTTTAAAATGGAATCTAGCTGGAGAACCAAAAAGAAAGATTCCAGATCTGCACAGAAGAGTTAAGGATGGTTTCCAGTGTCGGCGATATGGGAACTGAACTGTTAACTAGAACCTCAGTAAGCAGATAATAAGAACATGCAAAGCAGCGGACAAGATGATATGCAGAGCAAGAGGGTATGAAAGAGCTTGAAACTGACAGAACAGAAGACAGAGTGGCAGGAGTATACAGTATGAGAGGGGTAGGAAGAGGAGGAGGCTAGAAACGGAGTCCGTGGCAAGAAGTGAAGAGCCTGGAGTATCACAGTAAGGATGTGTTTGCAGCACTTGGAAGATTTTAAGCCTTGGAGCAACCGGTCCATCCATGTTTTATAAAGTCGCTCTGTAGCAGCGTGGAGGAGAGTGGGGAAACTAAAAAGCAAAGATCAGAAACATCAAAAATATGGCACTCTTCTCCTACACCCAATAAAAGGTAGTGGGAGAGAGGGGCAGACAGTAAGTGTTCAGGATGGGAAATCAACAGGTTCCTAGTGCCTGGTGGGATGAAAAGTGAGAGAGTAAAAGAATCTAGAAGATTGGGCAGCTGGGTGGATGGTGGGACTATTAACCAAGATGTCACAGGGAGGAGGCGGGGCAGGGGGTATAAGGGACTTGGGCGGGGACCACAAAAGGCAGCCACGAATGAAATCTGACCTCATGAACTCACAGAAGTTCTCTGCAAGCACCGTCAGCTGCATTTTATCAACAAATCTATCTCTGGAGGTTCTACACCTGGGTCCACAAACCTGAGCTACCAATCCCTGAGAGGGCATGTTAAAACACATATTTCTGGGCCCTATCCCAGAATTTTAGATTTAGAAAGTCTAGGGTTCCCTCCACAAGAAGTATATTTCTAGCAAATTCCCTGTGATGTTGATACACCTGACCTGGATGTCATGCAAGAACCTCTACTCTAGACTTTTGTATGGGCTATTTACTCTGCTTGATCTGAGATTGTCTCTGGGTGGGTGGAGATGATCAAAAATGTTCCTTTTTACCACCAGAATTTCAAGGATTCAGTTATAACCCTTAAGAACAAGTGTTTGTATTTAGTGGTGCTTAATCTCCCATTTTTTCCTCAAATGACGGGGTTTTAAAAAGTGTTAGCTGATAATAATAGGTACCGTGTTTTTTTCTTTTTGAAGGTCAGCCACATGCCAGGCATCATGCTAAACATTTTTCATACACTGTCTCATTTAGTCCCATGGAAGTGAATACCATTACAATTCCCATGTCTCAGGTGAGGATAAGAGTAAGTGAAAGTCACTCTCTATGCAACCCCATGGACTATACAGTCGATGGAATTCTCCAGGCCAGAATACTGGAGTGGGTAGCCTTTCCCTTCTCCAGGGAATCTTTCCAACCCAGGGATTGAATCCAGGTCTCCCATACTGCAGGCGTATTCTTTACCAGCTAAGCCACCAGAGAAGCCCAAGAATACTGGAGTGGGTAGCCTATCCCTTCTCCAGGGGATCTTCCTGACCCAGGAATCGAACCAGGGTCGCCTGCATTGCAGGAGGATTCTTTACCATTCTGATAACAGTTAAAATCAACCCAAGGTCAAGTTGTTATTAAATGGCAGATTTACTAGAGTCTATGCTCCAATACTCTAGTTTACCACATTCTTTAGCATCCCACATTTTGTTCTATAAAATAGCTAGGTTAGCTATTTTATAGAACAAGACCAGAATTTTTCCACATCCTATTATGTCATTAACCTACAGTGGTTTCCTGAATCTGTTTGCAAAAATCTGCCAGCACATAGCTGGCAGACATGATGCAGTGTAACAATCACCTTTCAGCTTCTTAATAACCCTTGTGCATTGAACAATCAAGAAAATGGAAGGGTCAAGTGGAAGGCAACGCCCTGTAGTGCTATGATTGTGTTTGAGGATTTTCTGTGATGACGCTTGGGGGATATATGGGCATTCTCAGCATATTAAGAGTGTAAGAACCTCTCACAACATCTGTTCCAACAACATCTCTAGACAGTACATGCAGTATCATCCTTAAAAGACAATGTTCAGAAAGCCCTAAGCCATTGTTAAGATTTTTTTTGGCCACCTCCAAAGAGGAAAGCAAACAAAGCAAGCAATTCAAGTCCCAGCTCTCTATATGCAGCTCTACTGGTTATTTAGAATTTAGTAGTTATTTAGCCACTAAGTTACATGCCTAAACTGTAAGACAGAATGTGCCCTATGAGACTATACATCAGAAATTTGTGACCTAGGACTTCCCTGGTGGTCCAGTGGTTGAGTCCACCTGCCAGTGCAAGGGACACGGGTTTGATCCCTGCTCAGGGGAGATTCCGCATTCTATGGGGCAACCAATCCCATGCGCCACAACTGCTGAAGCCCACATACTCTAGAGCCCAGGCACCACAATGAGAGAGTAGCCCCTGCTCACCCCAACTAGATATGTACAGCAACAAAAACTCAGCCCCTCCCAAGAAAAAATTGTGACCTGTATCCCAGGGTTATTTTAATGTAAATTCCTAAAAGCTGGGGATTATGAGTATGGCTGTTTGAGGAAGCCATGTAGACCAGGACACCCCTCTTGTGAGGACATCAAACCCTTTAAAGGGTGTATGTGAGTGCCCTTCTGGAAAAGACAGCACTAAAGAAAATTTCAGGAGGAGGACCCTCCCCAAACTGTCCCAGAACCAAGCCTGACCGACAGTCTGAGGTTCACCAGCAGGGTTCCTGGGATTAAGTTTCTTGTCATAGGCGAAGAATTCCCAAGGTAAGCCTTCATATGTAAGCCTTCTCCCAAATCTCTGTCCATATTACTGGATTTCAGTATCAGCACGAACCTGGACTTGACTCTCAGTCCCTGAGGCTCAGGTCTGAAAGTCTCACTCTACTTGATTCCAGGAGCCCTCCCACCCCGTTTTCCAGGGCCTAGGCACTAGTATCCATAACAGTCCCACCACCAAAATTATCTCCACACCTGCCGCTGGCTAACATCTTACTTCAGACTGGGCAGAACAGCACTAACAGAATGCTGCCTCCTGTCTGAATTCCAGCAAAATCTTGGCTTTAGCTCCTGCTGCCTTGCTCCAGACACCACAACACTGCCCGCTGGACACAGCTGTGTCCAAGGCTGCTGCTAAGTCGCTTCAGTCATGTCCGACTCTGTGCGACCCCATAGATGGCAGCCCACCAGGCTCCCCCATCCCTGGGATTCTCCAGGCAAGAACACTGGAGTGGGTTGCCATTTCCTTCTCCAATGCATGAAAGTGAAAAGTGAAAATGAAGTCGCTCAGTCGTGCCCGACTCTTCGCGACCCCATGAACTGCAGCCTACCAGGCTCCTCCGCCCATAGGATTTTCCAGGCAAGAGTACTGGAGTGGGGTGCCATTGCCTTCTCCAGTCCAAGGCTGCTAGTTCTCACCAAATTCATCTCCTCTTCTTGGGCTCATAGTCCAGTCTCTTTCAGTTAGATGTGGCTGTATCATTCAGTTTTACCAAAGGGAGGTGAGTCATGGTATTTCAAGTTTAGCTCATAAAAACTTTGTATGTGCCTCTTTCCCCTTCCAGGGCAACCCTGAAAGTCATTTATTGAAAATGGCAAAGTTGTGCTCACTTTAGCAGTACATAAACTAAAAACTGGACTGATACAGAGATGAGCATGGCCCCTGCAGAAGGATGGCACCCAAATTCGTGACACCTTTCACTTAATCTATAATGGAATATAATCTGAGGGGAAAAAAAAAATAACTGAATCACTTTGCTCCTAAAACACAATATTGTAAATCAACTATACTACATTTTTTTTTTTTTAACTGCAAAGCTTATCAGCCTGGCTCTCTGAATGCCTGTGCAAAGCATTGTTCTCCACCAACTTGAAATGTCTTGAACTCTTCTTGGAACTAAAAATCAACTTGAATGTATTTGAGCCATTATATATTCTGGAAACTTTGGTTACTGCAGTTGGCATAACCAACTAACACAAGTGGATCAACTCCCAATTCACTAAATACCCTTTAGAGAATCATCCACGAGGACCCTCCTCCTTGATGAGTTAACCTCCCTGGCCGTGCACTCAGTCTCCACTTGCTGGCTTCTCTTACCATGCATGCATGGCTGAGATCCCAGCTTATCTGCCAATCCCATCTAAATAAGCATGACAGTCTATGAACTCAGTGAAGAAGCTGGATTTAAGGCAAGGAGATGAGGATGCATACACACGCACAGCCCTGAGCCTGTTTCTCTCAATCTGCTCATCCGGGAGTGGCTTGCCTGGTATCCCTCAGTGAGGGAATGCAAGCCTGTAACTTTAGTTGTCACTCTGTGAAGAGATGACAGGATCCAAAAGAATTCCAATCAACATATTACTCACTTCCTTTGCTTTTCTAGAGTCGTTTGTTGTTGTTGTGATAGAAGATGTGGAAATTGCCTTCTTTAGGGTAATCAGGAACTTCTGAAACCAGATGGAACTTCTGTTAACCCAGGTTATAAACACTGTTAGCTGTGTCCTGGATCCGTATCTGAAATATACTCTTCTGGCCATGTTTGAGAGGCTTCGAACCTGAACCAGCAGAGTGCACAGATGAGACACAAGGGAGAAGCACGGGGAACACAGTTAAGACCAGTGAATTATCATGACCATGGGCCAATTGTTGCACTTTATTTCCCATGAAGGGAATTCCTTGATCAGAAGAAATACTATGTGGAATACTATGGTGTACGTAAGGCATTCTGTTTTGGTAGAAGCACTGCATTCAGGGAAATCAAATCCATGTCCAAAGTGTCTGTTCCAGTAAGAGCAAAGTGCTGCCCCTTCCATGATGGAAGCAGTCCAATGCAATCAAACTGGTGCCATGATGTAGGCTTAGTACTGTTCTCTATGGCTGGCAGATTGGGCACTCAGCAGCAGCTACAGCCAGGATGGCTGTGGAGAGAAGTCCATGTTGTTGAACACATATATAACCTCAATATAAATTGAGGATTGGCCTTTCCATTTTTTGAAAACAAACAAAAAAAAGACTATTGGAATTTTTATAGGGATTGCATTTGGGTCTGTAGAGTGCTTTGGGACATACTGTCATCTTAACAATGTTGAAGTCTTCTAATGCATGAACATGGGTTATCTTTCCATTTATTTAGGTCTCCTTTCATTTCTTTCAGTGAGGTTTTATGTCTTCTTAAATTTGCTGAAATTGTTTTGTGGCCTAACGTATGGACTATGATGGAGAATGTTCCATATGCCTTTGAGAAGTAAGTTCTGCTGCTGTTCAATGGAATATTCTGTATTTGTCTATTAGGCCCATTTCGTCTATAATGTTGTCCAAACCCACTGTTTTCTTATTGATTTACTGTCTATACGATCTATGCATTGTTAAAAATAGAGGACTGAAGTGCCTACTATTCTTATAGTATTTCTTACTCCCTTCAGATCTGTATTTGCTTCATATACGTAAGTGCTCTCATGTGGGGTGCATATAAATATGTTATATCCTCTTAATGAATTGAATGTCCTCTTAATGAATTGATCCTTTTATCATTAGTTATTGACCTTGTCTCTTGTTACTGTTTTTGACCTACAGTCTATTTTGTCTGATGTAAATATAGTTATCCCTGGTCTCTTGAGTTCTACTTACATGAAATATCTTTTTCTATGTTTCCACTTTCAGCATATGTGTATCCTTAAAGCTTAAGTGAATCTTTTACGTACAGCACATAGTTCGGTCTTATTTTCTTACTCATCTAGCCACTCTATGACTTTCCATTGGATAATTTAATCCACTTACAAGTTATTTTTTGATGACTTACTAATAAAGTAAGGACTTACTAATGACATCTTATTGTTTTCTGGATGCTTTTTAGTTCCCTTATTCCTTTCCTCTTCTCTTGCTGCTTTCCTTTGTGAACTGATAATTCTTCATTTTGATATGCTTTGATTCTCTAATCTTTACTGTTAGTTTATCTACTGTAGGTTCTGCTTTGTGGTTACTATGAGGCTTACATATTTTATAGATACACCAGTCTATTTTACACTGATAATGATTTATCTTCGATTATATACAAAACTCATGGGGTCGCAAAGAGTTGGACACGACTGAATGACTGAACTGAACTGATATACAAAACTACTCTCTTACTTTCCCTTTCATGTTTTCAATATCACAATTTACCTTTTTATATTATGTATTCATAAATTATTATTTTTAACAGTTTTGTTCTTAACATTTATACTAGAGTTAAATGGTTAACACATCACTATATTACAGTATTAGAGTATTCTGATTTTGACTACATACTTACCTTTTCATGTATATTTTCACACTACTAATTAACATCTTTTCACATTTTCATGTTATTAATTAGCATCTTTTCATTTTGGCTTCAGTAAGTTCTTTCAGCATCTCTTACAAGGCAGGTCACTGGTGAGCTACTCCCTTCAGCTTCTGTCTGTCTGGGAAAGTACTTATATTGCCTTAATTTTTGAGATACAAGTTTGCCAGTCAGATATTATTGGCTGGCAGTTTTTTCCTTTCAGTTGCATAGATTTGCTTTCAGTTGTATATATTTCACTTTGAATATATCATACTACTCTCACATAGACTGCAAAGTTTCTGCTGAGAAATCTCCCAGTAGACCTATAGGAGTTCCCTTATAAGTACAACTTTCTTCCCTCTTGATGCTTTTAAGATTCTCTTTTTGTCTTTAATTTTTGACAGCTTTCTTATAACACAATGTGCCTTGGAGAATATCACTTTAAGTTGAGATTGTTTGGTGACCTACAAGCTTCATGAATTTGAATATCCAAACTGTTCCCAGATTTGGGACATTCTCTGCCATTATTTCTTTAAATAAACTTTCTTTCTTCATCTACCTCTCTTCTTCTTCTGGGACTCCAATAATTCACAGATTGTTTCTTTTTAGTCAGTTTCTACTCTTAGCATAATAGTAGCTAGTCATTTCCCCACCCTAGCCCTCTCAGGCATTCATACATGTGTTCCAGGAACAACCTGCACACAAGTTGCAGGAGCCAGGGCTGGCAAAAAAGACTGTCTTCCAAATACCAGGAATCGATGTTTTGCTTGCTGATTGATGTTTTTGATCACAAAGGTGCAAAGTAGGCAGCCATTTTTGTTTCACCCCTTCCCCCCGAATTAAATAACGTCTAGGGGATATGCAGGGCCAGTGCCCTTTTTCCTCTCTTCATTTTTCTCTTTTCCCCCTTTTAGGATCCAGACATATACGGCTAGGACATTCAAAAACAATTGTATCTATGGAAGAAATGAGAAAGTGACTGTGCATGCCCAGTAAAAGGCACAGGCTGAAAACAGACATGAGAAGATCTATGTTTATACCTCAGGCTAACTTCTAACACGAAAATAATCTGCAACAAACACAAGACAAAACAAAACAATAAACAAAAACAATTTCTTATAAACCACCAAACCCTAGGAAGGGAGAGAACCTGATTTGCATTTACAACATTATTAGATTCAAATGTCCAGCTGTCAACAAAATTCACAAGAGAAACAGAAAAGTGTGGCTCATTCAAAATAAATAATCAGAAACTGTCACTGAAACAGACTCATAAATCTGGTGGCAGATTTATGAGATAAAGACTTTTAAAAAGTCTTAAAGATGCTCAAAGAACTAAGAGAAGATGTGGAGAAGCCAAGACAACAATGTGTTAAAAAAAAAAAAAAAAAAAGGAAATATCACTAGATGGAAAGCCAGAAAACAAAAAGAAATTCTGCAGCAGAAAAGTACAATAATTGAAATTTAAAATTTACTTGACAGAGGCAAAGACAAATTTGGATAGGCAGAAGAAATAATCAGCAAAACTGAAGATAGGACAATGAAAATTATTAGAGGAACAGAAAGAAAAAAGACTGAAAAGTGAACAGAGCCTTCTTGACTACCATCTAGCAGAACATTATCCACATTGTAGGAGTCTCAAATGGAAAAGAGAGCAAGAAAGAAGAGACAGTATCTGAAGAAAAAAATGGCTGAAAACTTTCCAAATTTGATGAAAGACATAAACATTCAAGAAGCTCAATGAACTCTAAGTAAGATTAACTCAAAGAAACTCATACCAAGACACATTATAATCAAACTTTCAAAAGACAACCTTGAAAGGACCGAGAGAGAAGTGATTCATCATACATAAGGGATACTCAATAATACTGTCAGCAGATTTCTCATCAGAAATGTTGGAGGCCAGAGGTAGACCAACATATTCTAAATGTTAAAAGAAAAAAACTTGATGACCAAAAATTTTACATCCCGCATAACTGCTAAGTCACTTCAGTCGTGTCCGACTCTGTGCGACCCCATAGATGGCAGCCCACCAGGCTCCCCCATCCCTGGGATCCTTCAGGCAAGAACACTGGAGTGGGTTGCCATTTCCTTCTCCAATGCATCAAAGTGAAAAGTGAAAATGAAGTTGCTCAGTCATGTCCGACTCTTAGCGACCCCAGGGACTGCAGCCTACCAGGCTCCTCTGCCCATGGGATTTTCCAGGCAAGATTACTGGAGTGGGGTGCCATTGCCTTCTCCGTACATCCAGCATAATATCCTCTAAAAGTGAGCAAGAAATCAAGGCATTCTCAAATAAACAAAAATTGAGTTTGTTACCACTAAATCTTCCCTAAAAGAAATACTCAAGTGAGTTGCTATGTGAAATGAAAGGATACTCAACAGTAACTTGAGGTGATACAAAGAAATATAGAATTAATAAAGGCAAATAGATGTACAATGATAAAAGCTGATATTACTGTAATAATGGTTGAAAACTCCACATTTTGTTTTCCACAATGTAAGAGACTGATATATCTTTTAAAAACAATTATTAGTTCAAAAGTAATACTGTAACTATGGTTTGTAACTCCACATTTGGTTTTCTACTTAAGAAGCTGATGCATTTATATTATTAGTTTATATTTGGGGGCACATAATGTATAAAGATGTAATTTTAGGACATCAACAATCAAAAGGGGTGGAAATAGAGCTATTAAAAGAGCAGAGTTTTTCTGTTGTTGAAGTTCAGATGGTATAAATTCAAATAAGAATGTTATACCTTCAGAATGTTAAATGGAATTTTCATAGCATCCAAAAAGAAAATAGCTGTAGAATATATATAAAAGGAAAAGGGAAAGGAACTTAAACATTTCACTACACAAAATCAACTAAATGCAAAAGAAGAAAGTAATGCAGGAAATAATGAATAAAAAGTTATATGCCATACATGAAACAAATAGAAAGTGACAAGAGAAAGTCCTTCTACATCACTAATTGCAGGCATATCTCATTTTATTGCACTTTACACATATTGTACTTTTTTTTTTAATTGAAGTTTGTTGGTAACTCTGCATAGTACAAGTCTGTCAGTGAATTTTTCCAAGAGCAGCTGCTCATACTTTGTGTCTCAATGTCACATTTCAGTAATTCTCACAATATTTCAAACTTTTTCATTTTTATTTGTTATGGTAATCTGTGATCAGTGATCTATGATGTTACTATTGCAAAAAGATTAATTTTCCAAAAGATTCAGACGATGGTTAGCACTGTTTAACAATAAAGTAGAAACAGATTAAACTCCCCAATCAAAAGACAGAGATTGGTAGAATGGATTTTAAAAATGATCCAACCATATGCCCTCTACAGTAGACTCACTTTAGACCCAAAGACAGAAAGACTGAAAGTAAAAGGATGGAAAAAGGCATGTAATGCAAATAATAACCAAAACAGAGCATGCCAAAATAACTTTAATCAAAAACAGCTGTAAGAGACAAAGGGCATTATGCATTAATAATTATACATTAAGGCAAGATCCAATAGAGCATGAAGATACAACAATCATTATTGTATTCACTATACTTACATAGCTAATAACAGGCCATCAAAATACATGAAGAAAAAGTTGACAAAATTGAAGGGAGAAATAGACAGTTCTACAACAATAGTTGAAGACTTCAATACCCCATACTCATAATAATATTAACAGAACAACCAAAAAAAAGGTAAGAAAATAGAGGACTTCAACAGCACAATAAACCAACCAGAGCTAACAGACATATACAGAATATTCTACCCAACAAGAGCACATGCATTCTTCTCAAGTGCACATGGGACACTTTCCAGGATAGAGTATATCTTACATCACAAATTAAGTCACAAGAGAGGCAAATAGGTATTATGCAGAGTATCTTCTCCAATCACAACAGAATGAAATTTAAAAATCAGTAATAGGATTAAATTGGAAAATCCACAAATTTGTGGAAATTAAACAGCACATTCTTAAACAATGGACCAAAGGTTAAATCACAAGAGAAATTAGAAAATACTTAGAGACAAGTGAAACTAAAATACAACATCCGAACTTACAGAACACAGTGAAAGCCAGACAAAGGGAGAATTTTATAGCCCAAAATGATTACATTCAAAATAAGGAAGATTTAAAATCCACAATCTAACTTTACAACCTAAAAAACTATAAATCTTAAGAACAAACTAAACCCAAGCTAGCAGAAGAAACAAAATAGAGTGTAGCAGCGATAGAGAACAGAAAAATAATAATAAAAAGTAATGAAAATAAATCAACAAACCTTTAGCTAGATGAACTGAGAAAAAAAAAAAGAGAGAAGATTCAAATTACCAAAATCAGAAATGAAAAGGAATAAAGGAATTCTAAAGGAATAAAAAAGGACTGTAAGAGAGTACCATAAGCAACTGTATACCAACAAACTGGATAACTTAGATGAACAAATTCCTAGAAACATAAAACCTGCAAAGACTAAATCACAAAGAAATGTAAAATCTGAGAAAACCTGTAACTAGTACGGAGTAATAAAAAAAAAAATCCCAACAAAGAAAGCCCCAGATCTAATGACTTTACTGGTGAATTCTATCAAACACATAAAAGAACTAATAATAATCCTTTTCACACTTTCCCAAAAAATTAAAGACAGGGCAACACTTCATAACTCATTCTATGAGAGGCCAGCATTATCTTGATAGCCAGCATTGATCCATGATCCCAATGTTAAGCAACAATACTACAAGAAAAAACAAAACTATATACCAATATCCCTTATGAACACTGATGCAAAAATCTTCAACAAAACACTTCCAAACCAAATTCAACAACGTACTAAAATGATCGTATACCATGACCAAGTGAGATTTATTCTTGGAATGCGAGGATGGTTGAACATATGAAACTGATCAATGTAATATACTACATTAATCCCATGAAGGGAAAAAAAACCCATGTGATCACCTCAACAAATACAGAAAAAGCATTTGACAAAACTCAACACATTTTCATGATAAAAACACTGAATAAACTAGGAATAGGAGGAAATTACCTCAACATAATAAAAGCCATATATGAAAAACATACAAAGAACATCATGCATGATACTGAAAGGCTAAGATTTTACACCAAAGATCAGGAAAAAAAACAAAGTTGTTTACTTTTGCCACTTCTCTCAAACTTAGTACTGGAAGTCCTAACCAAAGCAATTAGGAAAGAAAAGGAAATAAAAGGCATTCAAAATGGAAAGGAAGAAATAAAACTCTCTATCTGCTGATGGTGCTCTATGTAGAAAACTCTAAATATCACAACAAAAAAGTTAAAAATAATGAATTCATCAAAAAGACAGGATAAAAAGTAAACACACAAAAATTAATAGCATTTCTATACACTAAAAAAGGAACAATCTGAAAAGGAAATCATGAAAACAATTCCATTTAAAATAGTATCAAAAAAGAAAAAAATTTTTAGGAATTACCTTAACCAAGGTGAGAGACTTACACAATAAAAACTATAACAATATTGCTGAAAGAAGTTAAAGAAGACATAAATAAATGGAAACACATCTAACGTTCATGGATTAGAAGTTTTGTCAATAATGCCCATGACCTACAATAGAATTTCTGTCAATATCTTGATTTCTTTAGAAAAACTCATCCTAAAATTTATATAGAATCTCAAGCAACCCCAAATAGCCAAAACAATCTTAAAACAGAATGAAGCTAGAATACTTACACATTTCAAAAACCTGCTCTTTTGTGATCCCATGGACTGTAGTCTGACAGGCTCCTCTGTCCATGGGATTTTCCAGAAAAGAACACTGGAGTGGGTTGCCATTCACTTCACCAGGGGATCTTCCCGACCCAGGGATCGAACCCAGGTCTCCTGCACTGGAGGCAGATTCTTTACTGTCTGAGCCACCAGTTCAGTTCAGTTCAGTTCAGTTGCTCAGTCGTGTCCAACTCTTTGTGACCCCATGAATTGCAGCACACCAGGCCTCCCTGTCCATCACCAACTCCTGGAGTTCACCCAAACTCTTGTCCATAGATAGGTGATGCCATCCAGCCATCTCATTCTCTGTCGTTCCCTTCTCCTCCTGCCCCCAATCCCTCCCAGCATCAGAGTCTTTTCCCATGAGTCAACTCTTCGCAGGAGGTGGCCAAAGTACTGGAGTTTCAGCTTTAGCATCAGTCCTTCCAAAGAACACCCAGGACTGATCTCCTTTAGGATGGACTGGTTGGACCTCCTTGCAGTCCAAGGGACTCTCAAGAGTCTTCTCCAACACCACAGTTCAAAAGCATCAATTCTTCGGCGCTCAGCTTTCTTCGCAGTCCAACTCTCACATCCATACATGACCACAGGAAAAACCATAGCCTTGACTAGACAGACCTTTGTTGGCAAAGTAATGTCTCTGCTTTTCAATATGCTATCTAGGTTGGTCATAACTTTCCTTCCAAGGGAAGATCCCAAAACCTGATACAAAGCTACAGTAATCAAGAGTGTTCATACTAGCAGATATACAGACATATACACCCAACTAGATAGAATCGAGCCCCCAGAAATTAAACACATATATGGTCATATTTTTGACAAGAGTGCAGAGACTGTTCAATGGGGAAGGAACAGCCTTTCTAATAAATGGTGCTGGGAAAACTGAACACATGCAAAAGAAAAAAATTGGACCCTCCTAACACTATATGCAAATATTAACTCAAAGTGGATCAAAGGCCTAAATATAACACCTAAAACTATAAAATTCTTAAAAGGAAAAATAGGACAGATCTTCATGACACTGGATTTGGCAATGATTTCTTTAATATGACACCAAAAGCAAAGGCAACAAAATAAAAAGTAGACAAAATGGACTTCATAAATATTTTTAAATGTGTGCACCACATTTAAGAGTAAAATAGGTAAAATATTAAGAGTAAAAAGGTAACCCACAAAATAGGATAAAATATTTGTAAGTCATATATCTGATAAAGGATTTATACAACCAATATATACAGAACTAAAACTCAGAGACAGGGGGGAAAAAAGAAAGAAACGACCAAATTAAAGCACGAACAAAGGGCTTGGATAAAGATTTCTTCAAAGATTTACAAATGGCCAGTAAGTTCAGGAAAAGATCCTCAAAGTCACTAATCATTTGGGAAATGCAAATCAAAACTACAATGAGATACCACCTCACACTGGTAAGGATGGCTAATGTCAAAAAAAAAAGTTTTGATTTGGGTATAAAAAACTAGAACATTTATGAACTTAAATGTCTAGAACCCCAAAGATTCGGTTCAGACAGGGGCTGCAACTTAAAAGAATCTGGACAGTTTGATTTCAAGTCTTTTTTACAAAGAACAACATGAGTAACACTGCTCAAGATAAGGAGTCAGGCAGGACCAAACCTGAAGCGTCTTGAACACATACCCACTTTAGAGGGAGACAGAAGGATTTTAAAAGATTGTATTCAACTGAATTTAATTACCATAAAACTTATCATAATACCTACTTGCAATCAGAAAGAAGTATAATGTGAGCTTCTGAGGACTTGCATTCAACTAAGAACATGAAGACATAAGGTGAATGCAGTAATTGGCATAGTAGTGCAGTAATAGCAATGAAAGAATTACTTAAGTGCATGAGTCAGAAGGCCATACAGAACAAGTGAGCTCCTCCATAATAATATCATTATATCACCATAACAGTAAAATAAAACGCAGTAACAGAGTAATGAAGAGAAGAGACTTCTGAACAAATCTTACTGACCTGTGGTATTTAAATATTATACATAGGAAATGACTGCGGCACAGTATTCTGCACTCCAAACTGCAGAACTCTGGTTATAGCCATAAATCAACTAGATGCTTCTCTGTGAAATAATGTTTTAAACACATTTTTATATACCTTATTTTCAAAACAGTCCTTTAAGGTAAGCCGACATGGCAAAGACAGTTATGTATCCTCTAACACAAACTGTTCTCTTCCTCAGTAATATAACCCCCAAAATACCAGCTGCTCAAAATGAAGACCATAACAAGCTAATGTTTCATTAATTTGTTATTCATATTTTTATAAAATAAATTCATTTTTCCTTAGGTTTAGACCTCATATAATCTTCCCAGCTGTATACTTCAACATTTTTAAGCTGAATCATTTCCCAACCATACTATTAGTCCTTCGAATTTTTCCTGTCACTTACACAGGTTTTCATAATACCAAATGTCCTCTGGAAATTTAATCAAGATGTTATGTACTTCTCCTCACATCTCATTAAGATGTCAATGTAACAGTGTTGCTTATCAGCCACTGTAGCCTATTCCTTTCACTTCATATTATCCTCAAGAAAGGTTTTAGTCTACAGTCTATTTTACTGAGATAGACTGAATTTTTACATCAAACTTCATATGATTACACAAAATATTTCTAAAAATAAAAATATTCATTATCAACTTTATTCTCTTTACTAATACATTCTACAGGGATGAAAATACATCTAAAGTTATTTTATACAGCAGGACAGTCTCCCCTTCTCTCCCCGACACCAAACGACAATCCCACCATAAAAATTGCTTATTTTTATCCCAATTAAATCTTAATCCTCTTTACTAAATGTAGTAAAAAAAAAACAATAGTTTTCAACTTCAATTCAGTGTGCCATATAACTTTGTATTGTCATGGATTAACAGACAGCCATGTAAACAAAGCTGTACTGATTTTCACACTAGATGCATTTGGATTGTATATTTCAATACGGATCACTACCTTCCCAACTAATCCCATACCTAGACTGAGCTTAGAGGATTTTTATTGTCAGATTCTTATTCACCATCTCTTGTAAATACCAAAGTTGTGATAAACCAAGGACAAGCCTACATACAAACTCCCTAAACAGACATACCCTGGTAGCTCAGCTGGTAAAGAATACACCTGCAATGCAGGAGACCCCAGTTTGATTTCTGGGTCAGGAAGATCCCCTAAAGAAGGGCTAGGCTACCCACTCCAATATCTAGGGCTTCCCTGGTGGCTCAGTTGGTAAAGAATCTGCCTGCAGTGCAGGAGACCTGGGTTTGATCCCTGAGCTAGGAAGATACCCTAGAGGAAGGCATGGCAACCCACTCCAGTATTCTTGCCTGGAGAATCCCCATGGACAAAGGAGCCTGACGGGCTGCAGTCCATGGGGGTCACAAAGACTTGAACATGACGGAGTGACTAAGCACAACACAAAAAGTCTTGTGTATTCTTTAAATACATTATAGGAATTTACACATTATAAATTCCTACAGACAAAGTGGCTGCATATATAACATGTACAGTGATTTTTGAGAAGCAGAACCAAAAATTAGGCCCAAATAATAGAATCATTACATAATAGCATAAAGTGTTCCTCTTTTAAGTGCTTTTCAGAATAAAAGCGAGGCATCCTTTATTTGGGGTTCCTCAGATGGGCAAATGTATTTGACTTGTGTGCTCAGTTGCATCCAACTCTTTGAAGTCCCATGGACTGTAGCCCACAAGGCTCCTCTGCCAGGGAATTTTCTAGACAAGAATACTGGAGTGGGGTGCCATTTCCTACTTCAGGGGATCTTCCCAACCTAGGGATGGAACCTGCATTTCTTGCATCTCCTGCATTGGCTGGCAGAATCTTTACCACTAGCACCACCTGGGAAGCCCATATTTGTAACTTAGAGGTAGGTAAAAGTTTCTTAAGACATAGAAAACAATAACTGTAAAACAGAATTCTGGGAAATTAGTTTTTTGAAATTTAAAATGTGTGCCCATTAAATGACATCGTTATAAAAATGACATCATTATATAGGTAGTCCATCAATCAGTTCAGTTCAGTCGCTCAGCCATGTCCAACTCTTTGCAACTCCATGAATCGCAGCACGCCACGCCTCCCCATCCATCACCAACTCCCGGAGTTCACCCAGACTCACATCCATCGAGTCAGTGATGCCATCCAGCCATCTCATCCTCTGTCGTCCCCTTCTCCTCCTGCCCCCAATCCCTCCCAGCATCAGAGTCTTTTCCAATGAGTCAACTCTTTGCATGAGGTGGCCAAAGTACTGGAGTTTCAGCTTTAGCATCATTCCATAGCCCCCACAAAAATATGTACAAAACACCTACTTAACAAAGAATGGATATCCAAGATACATGAAGGACAACTTAATAATAAAAAGATAAATTCAATAAAATATGGGCAAAACATCCAAAGAAACACTTTACAGAGCAAGATATACAAATGGCCAATAAGTACACACAAAAAAGTGCTCTACGTCATGTTAATCATTAAGGGAATGAAAATTAAAACCATAAAAACTATAAACCACTCATTGGAAATGAACAAAATTAAAATGCTTGACAACACTAATCCTGTGTAAGACTGTAGATCAACTGGAACTCTCATACGTTGTTGTGAAGTGTAAAATGGAACAACTACTTTGGAAAAGACATCTAGCAGTTGCCTTTTTTTTTAATAAAACATAATTCTACTCCAAGGTATTTGTTCAACAAAAATAAAAACACATGTTCCCCAAAAGATTTGTACAAAAAAATGTTCACAGTAGCTTGTTCAGAACATCCCAAACTAGAAACAGCCTTGATGGGCATCAATATGATAAAGAAACTGTGCCATAGTCATATAGTACAATGCTATAAATAATTCAAGAGGAATGAACTAGTGATAAATGCAACAAGATGCATGAATTTCAAAAACATTATGCTGTTTGAAAGATGTATTATGCCAAAGAGAATATACTGCATGATTTTATTTCTATTCAGTTGTGGGGAGGG
This sequence comes from Bubalus bubalis, assembly GCF_019923935.1. Lineage (NCBI taxonomy): Eukaryota > Metazoa > Chordata > Mammalia > Artiodactyla > Bovidae > Bubalus > Bubalus bubalis. The sequence continues at coordinate 157,341,114 of NC_059159.1, read as the reverse complement.
CGCTTAACTAGAAATGAACTTCCTGAGGCACTAGTAATGATAGGAGTTTAGACTGTACCAGTTGCATGCATTTGCCAACTCTTTAAATATATGCTTTCATTGTATGTGAATTTTAACTTAAAAAAGAATAAACTGTAAAGACAAGAAAAATCTTATCAAAGAAATATGTTGGTTAAAAACAAGTGTGCAATTGTACTAAATAAGAAAAATAAATTCAATAATTTGGGGGGAAAATACATAATCTAACTCAACTAAGTGAAGAAACAGAATGACCCTTGAACTTAACACAGATGTTTGCCTGACTTATTCCCCTACTTCCTCTCCAGTAAAACACAATTTTAACAGAAAGGCCTTTCTAACTCCTACTTAACAAGTACCCCCAGCTCTCTCACTTTCTGTCACTGGGTCCTGCTTAATATATATTCATAACCTTTAGTATTACCCCAAGAACATATCTGCTTGCTTATTCTATGCCTCATCACCAGTAAAATGTAAACAACAAGAAAGCAGTGGGGGGAGAGATGGTATTCTTGAACATGTTATTCCACTTCTAATGTATCACTCATTTGCAATCAACTTGTGATTTGTGGTAGATTTTAACAGAATGATGTACGTACGCCTTAATAGACCAAAAAAAAAAAAAAAAATACACCAAAGAGGGAAAGTCTCTCCTCGTCTCTCCACATTTTGCTTTCTGCCTACAGCAAAGCTGGAATTTCCCTGAAATCCATTCACTCCACATTATCTGTGGAGTCCCTCTCCAGCCATTACACCCTCAGCAAGGAAGAGTGACGAATCTGATAAATCAAGAGTTTGATTTTAATTTGGTCTTATTTTACTAGAGGCTGAGATCACTGAGTTAAGCCAGCCCATGTTCTTGCCAGTTTCTTGTCTCCTCTTATTTAAGAAAACCTACCAGATCTTAATTTTCTCAGTGCTACCTATCTGTCTGTGTGAAGCAGGTCCACAGGCTTCATTCATGCTATATGTTGGGTAAGGAATGTAACAATCTGCTGTGTAAATCCAGTCAAGTCTCTGCAGGCAGCATGAAGAGTGGGAGGTTTCAGGCCAAAGCCATGTCCTCCAGTAGAGCTCTTAAAAATCCTGAATTAAAGGTTATGGATACTTGCAAAGATTAATAAAGTTTGTATATCTCATGTGGACAGTAACATTTGGATATATATCAAATCAACCAAAAGGCCACAGGAGCTATAAACTCCTATATCAAAAAAAATAGAAAAAAAAATAAAAATAATATAATACTCCATTGGTACTAAATAATTTATTGCAATAAGTTTATCTTTAACACAAGTGTAAAATAAGATTCCTGACATTTCAATTAGTTAAACCCAAACTTCAAAACTAAGCCAGTAATTAGCAACATTTTAATTCTGAAAAGTTTTTAACTATAAAAGTATCAAATATAATACAGAACCCTTAAATATTTAATAACTTTTGTCAGAATATTAAAAAATTAACTTCTGATCATTCCAAAGCTATCAAAGGTCCTCCCCCCTCACAAAAAAACTTTCTTAGCAAGTAAAAGTATAGTACCTGCTGGTGTTTATATTTATTATTTTTTTTAATTTTAAAAACCAAGACTTTCAAACTGAATATGATTTGAATATTTCTATGTCATCCAAAAATGCCTGATACATACTAACTCTATGCAGGCTCATGGTCTTAGCAGAAGAAATCATGTCAGTCACAGAGTTTTTAAAATTATAACTGGAATTTTAAACTATAAAATAAAGAAAGTTTAACATTATTTAATGACTTTTCTACTTATTATTATATTATTGTAATTATTTTTGCCAATAAGGTACAAAATGTAAAGTCATCATTCTTTACTCAAGTAGACTACTACCATACAAGATTTTAGTTTGTTTCTTCTTAATTAGCTGGTTGCTGTCAAATGCCCCAGGACAATTCTCATTAGAGCTGTAACTAGTTTTAATGTAAAATAAGATTAATAATACATGCACATGTACATTAAAACATAACAAACATACGTAACACTAGTAAGAGACATTCTACTAGAAAACTGACCAGTAATCATAAGAAAGGAAACATAGAGGTAATTTTTTTTAATTTAAATAATCCTTAAGAATATACGACACCCATGGCGGATTCATGTACGCCCGTGGCAGATTCATGTTGATGTGTGGCAGAACCAATACAATACTGTAAGGTAAAAAAAAATTAAAAAACAAACAAACAAACAAAACAATATACGAAATGCTCCGAAGAATCTCTCCCACAGTTAAAACAAATGTGTTTTAAGGAGAGAGAAAAAAATAAGCTCCTCAAAACTTACAAAGCAAAACATGGACTTAGTAACTTATTAAAAATTATGCCCCTGATTTTTTTGAGAAAAAAGAAATAGTACAAACAAGGGCATGAAACACACTTAAAATTAAGACTAATAATATTCTATTCTCACTGAAAAATTCTAGGAGAAAACAATTAAATTTCAGATATTTCCATTTAATATGGGAAAAAAATACAATGTTCATTTCTGAGATCTAAGCTAGTAATTTATTTTCATTCATAATATAAAGTGATTTAGGTAAAGTTTACTCTTCCCAGTACTCAAAATTAAACATATCTTTTTCATATCTAGGAATTATAATGGTAATGTGAAATAAAAATTTAATTTTGCTGAACTAAAGCTCAAATAGATTCAAATAAAGATTTATGAAATATCTCAACAATAAAAATTTAATTTTTGTTATTTTGCAATGACAATAGGTTTACTTTTTCTAACATTTTTTAAAAATCCAGCCTTCTTTTATCCATATAAAACTTTTAAAAATCACAATAGAATCTTTTATATATAACTTAGAAAAACAATTTCACATGATATACTAATAACACTCAGGAAATTACAATCCAGAAAGGGACAGTCTCCCTGAAAAAGAAAGAAGTTCTTTCTTTTTGTCACCTCCAATCCTTATAATCTTTATTTACATCATTTACAAGAAATGTTTATCACAATCTGACAGGTAGATAAGAAAAAGAAAATTTTTTGCTTTCTCAAGCTCATCAAGTGAATTTACTCAGTCTTCTTACTATGTTTCTTTTTAACTTTATCTGAAGCATTAGCTACAGGTTTTGAGGTAGATGAACCAGTACCATTGAAAGACGATTTTGTTTCACTTTTCTTTTCACATGGTGAAAACTGCTGCTGCCAGCCAAACAGCATCCGACTCAATGTATCTTCAAAACAAGCAAAAGGCACAAGGGCAGTCTTTGTAATCATCATGGTTATCTGAAAAAAAAAAGTTCAATTTTGAATTTAAATACAAATGTTTTCTGTTTCCTAAAACTGAGAGGAGAAAGTGAAAAGAGGAAAAGAGTCAAAACACATTTTTTTATTGAAGTATAACTGACATATAACAATATACGAGTTTCAGGAATACAACACAATGGTTCAATATTTATATATAAAGTGAAATCACCACCACAGTAAGTCTAGTTAACATTCATCATGCACAGTTACATATACAATTTTTTTATGTGATGAGAACTTTTAAGAGCTACTCTTAATGACTTTCAAATATTACAACAGTTACCATGCTATACATTACACACTTGATGACTTATTTGTTTATAACTCAAAGTTTGGACCTTCTGACTCCCTTTAACCTATTTCACCAAGCCTCACAACCCCTACCCCCTGCCTTTTGGCAACAACTAATCTGTTCTCTGTATCTATGAGCTTGGATTTTTTTAGATTCCACATATAAATGAAATCATAGTGTATTTGTCTTTGTCTCATTTTTTCACCTGGCATAATGCCCACTTATGATGTTAGCTGTGGGCTTGCCATATATAACCTCTATTATGTTGAGGTACATTCCCTCTATACCCAGTTTTTTATTGTAAGTGGACGTTGAATTCTGTCAAATGCTTTTACTACCTCTATTGAGATAATTATATGATTTTTATCCTTCATTTTGTTAATGTGATATATCAATTCATTTGCAGATGATGAACCATTCTTGCATCCCTGGAATTAATCCCACTTGATCACAGTGTATAATTTCTTTAATGTATTGTTGAACCTGGTCTGCTAATATTTTGTTGGTTTCTGCATCTATGCTCATCAGGGATATTGCCCTGTAATTTTCTTTTCTTGCAGCATCTTTGTCTGATTTTTGGTTTCAGGGTAATGTTGACCTTGTAAAATGAGTTTGGATGCATTCCACCATTTTTTTATTTTTGGAAGAGTTTGAGAAAGATTGGTATTAATTCTTTTAATGTCTGGTAGAATTCGCCAGAAAAACTCTCTGGTCCTGGACTTTTGTTGGGAGATTTCTGATTTCTGATACAATCTCCTTACTAGTAATTGGTCTGTTAAGATTTTCTTTTTCTTTGTGATTCAGTCTTGGTAGGTTATATGTTTCTAGAAATATATCCATTTCTTCTAGCTTGTCCATTTTGTTGGCATATAAGTGCACACAGTAGTTTTTTACAATCCCTTGTATTTTTGTGGTATCAGTTGTAATGTCCTCTTTTGTTTCTAACTGAGTCCATTTGAGTTCTCTCTTTTTCTTTCTTGGTGAGTCTAACTAAAAGTTTGCTCATCTTGTTTATCTTTTCAAAGAACCATCTCTTACTCTGATCTCTTCTGTTGTCCTCTTAGCTTGTATTTCATTTATTTCCACTCTATGTTACTTCCTTGCTTCCATTACCTTTGGGCTTCATTTGTTCTTCTTCTTCTACTTCCTTTACGTATAAAGTTAAGTTGTTTGAGATTTTTCTCATTTCTTGAGGCAGGCATTTATCACTATGAAGTTGCCTCTTAAAACTGCTTTTGCTACATCTCGTAAGATTCGTATGTTGTTTTTCTACTTTTGTTTCAAGGTACTTTTTTTTTTTTATTTTTAAACTTTACATAATTGTATTAGTTTTGCCAAATATCAAAATGAATCCGCCACAGGTATACATGTGTTCCCCACCCTGAACCCTCCTCCCTCCTCCCTCCCCATACCATCCCTCTGGGTCGTCCCAGTGCACTAGCCCCAAGCATCCAGTATCGTGCATCGAACCTGGACTGGCACTTTTTAAAAAAATTTATTCACTGATTTCTTCATTGACTCACTGGTTGTTCTATAGTATTATGTTTAATTCCCACGTCTGTGATTTTTAAAGTATTTTTCTTGTAAATGATTTCTAGTTTCATACTATTCTGGTAGAAAAAGATTCTTGATATGATTTTCATCTTTTTAAATTTATTGACTTGTTTTATGATCTAACATATGAACCCTGGATAATATGCCATGTGTGCATGAAAATAAAATGTATTCTGTTGCTTTCTGATGAAATGTCCTATCTAATCTGTAGTTAAGTCTGAGGCAATGTTAAGTCCTTTGAGGCAATGTTTCCTTCTTGATTTTCTGTCTCGTAATCTATCCATTATGGTAAGTGAAGAGACTTTGATAAGTCCCTTACTATCACTGTTTTGCTGTCTGTTTCTCTTTACAAAGTGTCAGTTACTCAGTTCTGTCCGACTACAACCCCATGGACTGAAGTCCACCAGGCTCCTCTGTCCATGGACTTCTCCAGGCAAGAATACTTGAGTGGATAGCTATTTTTTTCTCCAGGGAATTTTCCTGACTCAGGGATCGAGCCCGGGTCTCCCATATTGCAGGTGGATTCTTTACTGTCTGAGCCACCAGGGAAGCCCCCTATTTCTCTTTAGGTCTGTTACTATTTGCTTTATATATTTATGTAGATACATAAATATCTGTAGCCAATGGACATGAATTTGAGTAAACTCTGGGAGATAGTGAAGGACAGGGAAGTCTGGTATGCTGCAGTCCATGGGGTCTCAAAAGAATCAGACAGACATAGTGACTGAATAACAACAAAACATTTGCAAATGTTATATATCCTGTTAGACTGACCCCTTTATCATTAATTACTACCCTTCTTTCTCGTCTTTTTTTTTAAGTCTATTTTATCTGATATAAGCAGAGCTACCCCAACTTTCTTTGGGCTTTCCTTTGCAGAAAATATATTTTTCCATGCCTTCACTTTCAGTCTGTTTCTCTCCTTACATCTGAAGTGAATCTCTTGCAGGCAGCACAGAAATGGGACTTACTTTTTTTTTTTATCCATTCGGTCACTTCATGTATTCTAAATAGAGAATTTAGAGTAAATAATAAGTATGTGAATGCTAAGGCTTCAGTTGTGTCCTACCCTTTGCAACCCTACTTATTGTCATTTACTTAATTGTCTTCTGGCTGTTTTGTAGTTCCTCTCTGGTATTTTCATTCCTTGCTCTCTTCTCTTATGGCTTGATGACTTTCTTTAGAATGCTTAGATTACTTTCTCATCATCTTTTGTGTATTTATCATGAGACTTTCATACAGCAACTTACATAAATAACAGTCTACTTTAAGTTGACAACTTAAATGCATTTTAAAGCTTTATATTTTTACTCTTCCCCTCAATGTTTTTTTATGTTTTTGATATTATATTTTACTTCTTTTTATCTTGTATGTATTCCCTCATTGTTGTAGTTATGGTTCTACTACTTTTATTTTTTAAGATTCATACTAGCTTTATAAGTGATTAAGCTACTACCTTTCCTATATATTTATTATTCTTTACCAGTGAGATTCATATTTTCATGTTTTGTGGTTACTAATTAGCATCCTTTTCTTTCAGCTTAAAGAAGTCCCTTTAACACTTCCTGTAAGGCCAATGTAGTGGTGATGTACTCCTTTAACTTTTGCTTGTCTGGAAAAATTCTTTAACTCTCCTCTAATTTTTAATGTAACTCTGCCAGGTAGAGTAATCTAGACTGGAATTTTTTCCCCTCAGTAATTTGAATATATCATGCTACTCCCTTCTGGCCTGAAAAGTTTCTGCTTGAAAAATCTGCTCATAGTCTTATGGGGGTTTATTTATACATAACACATTGTTTTTCTCTTGCTGCTTTTAAGAATCTTTTTGCCTTAAACTGTTGACATTTTAATTATAATGTTCACTTCCCTGGTGGTCCACTGGAAGTGGTGGTCCACTGCAGAATCTGCCTGCAAATTCAGGGTACACGGGTTTCAATCCTTGGCCCAGGAAGATCCCACATGCAAGCTGCACATGCCACGGAACAACTAAGCCCATGTGTCACAAAATACTGAAGCCAGCATGCTCTAGGGCCCATGCTCCACAAGAGAAGCCATCTCAATGAGAAGCCCACACACTGCAATCAAGAGTAGCCCCCACTCGCCACAACTAGAGAAGGCCTGCGCACAGAAATGAAGACCCAGTGCAACCATAAATCAATTAATATTTTTAAAAAGAATCATTAATTATAATATGTCTTGGTGTAGGTCTCTTTGGGGTCCTCTTGTGTAGAATGCTCTCGGCTTCCTGGATTTGCATGTCTGTTTCCTTCCCCAAATTAGGGAAGTTTTCAGGCATTATTTCTTCAAATAATTCTTCTGCCCCTTCCTCTCTCCTATCTCCTTCTGGGAGCCCTGTTACATGAATGTTAGTCCTGAGATTGTTCCATAAATTCTCGAAGTTATCTTCACTTTCTTTTGTTCTCCTTCCTTTTTGCAGCTCTCAATGGGTGAGGTCTACTGCCTGGTGGTTAAGTTCACTGATCCTTTTTGCTTCCATCTGGTCTGCTGTTGCACCCCTCTAGTAAATGTCTTAGTTCAGTTATGATAGTATTCAGCTCTGTGACTCTAGTACTTTCTTGAATTTCCTATTTTCTATATTGAAGTTCTGTGTTCAAAATGCATTCTTAATTTAATCTTCAGGAGAAGCAAATTAAGCTAGATTCTAGGGGAAAAAAAATCTGTTCTCTATAACTTTACACTTAACTAATGGAAAAGAACACAACTCCTTAATAAAAGATACCACATTGTGAGTGCCAAATGAGCAGCATAAACAACAACACAAAAAATACATTTAGTAACAAAAGGAAATAAGAAGACAAAATAATATACACCAAATGACCAATAATAGCTATTACTACTATGCACTTAACACGTGCTAGAGCTGTGTGATAATGTGTTTGTATTACTTTATTCTCTTTAAATGTAATCCAAAAACTAATCTATCATTACTGTCATCATAAAGATGTAGAACTCAGGTTCTGACATGTTAAGTAACTTGTTCAAAGTCACAGAGCTAATAAGTGGTAAAGTAGTTTGGAACACTCAGATTTTGACTTCAATCACTAAATATACTGCAGTCTACCACTATCTAAAGTCACAGTCTTCCAGTAAAGTACAGAATAGTGCCAGTAGGAGGGAATGTACTAAGTCTTTAGCCATCCAAAATTTCCCATATATAAATTGAGATAGCGGGAGGTAGAATGGAGAGCGGTACCAACCTATTATCTGGCAAAATATACAATGTTCAGAGATATTTAGATTTGCTCAAGAAATTATCCTGGTACCAAAATGAATCTGGGAGAACTTTACGATTCAGAAAGGTTCCCAAAAGTCTATGAATTTTCAAAAGTCAATTCCTCCAGCAGATCGTAGATAATGAATCAAACTAGGTATTTCTGGGAATTAAATATTCACAAGAGGTACCTACATAATCAGCTTTCTTAAGGACAATGGAATCAAGAGTAAATTCCTAGTATCTGCAATATAGTTTAGGTAGTAGGGAGCTGGAGACAAAGTAGGTGTCCATTACAGAAGAATGTATAAGTAAAATAAACACTGTGTAATTGTTAAAAGTAATAAATAATAAAGTCATATGGAAAAATTCTTAAGATAGTTAGACGAAAATGCGACAAAGAACAAAAGCTCTAATATACTATCATTGATATTAAGTTTAAAAAAACGTGCACACACACATAGCATTGTGAATGTACTAAACACCACTGAATTGTATAATTTTAAATAACTGAATTTGCTATGCCCCTTTGACCTCAATAAAAATAAACAAATAAAAATGAACACTTTTGCTCATGTACATAAATTCCAGACCAACCATGACTAAATAGCTTATATCAGACTAGTATCCCAACAGAATCAATATAAAAGACATAAATACATAAAACAACTGTTAAAAGGCACTGGAGTACAACCAATCCAGGTATAACCTGGTGGGATTATGATCCCTAAAAGAAAGGAAGTTGAACAAAATGAACTTCACATTTATCTTGGCATTTTCTTTTAAGGAGAGAACAACAGCTAGGAGGCCAAAGAGCTGAGCAGCCTGCTGCTTGATGCTAGGAAGACAGGTTGGAGTTCAAAGTCAGGCAAGATGGAGCTGCCCAGGGGTACAACTCAGGCTTAAACTGAGACCCCCAAAAGGATCACATTCTAGAAAGGCAAATCTGAACTACAATAGCAAGCACTAACAAAGCCTAAAACCAACAGGCTTTGTGGATTAAACTTGGCTGTGAAAAGAATGTTGAGTGTAATCCCTGACCTCAAAGATCTTACAGACTAGTCAGACAGATAAGTAAATCAGTAATAATACAACAGCAATGGAGTAAGTGCAATAATAGACACTTGCCCAGAAATGTTAAGAAATGGATTTGGAGTCATTACAACACAAGTAAAAGATAAAGGCATAAATATGAATGTGATCACCTAGAGAGACTATAGAATGAGAAGACTCCAAATACAATGTTAACATCCGAGTTTATGTCATTACTGGTTAAGATCCAAGAAGAATTTCTTTAGATAAAATTATTCTTTAGAATAAACAGTTACAACGACATGTACTATGATAATTATTCTGGTCATAGCTTGACTTCATGGACTGTCAAGAAAATGCAAAAGAGTTCAGATTAAACAAGGGTCCACTGTCTGGAAAACAGCAATGTATTTTTATAAAATCCAGAAAAAAAGAGTGTCAGGAACTAAAGTAATTCCTGAGAATGTGAACTATAGTTAAGTATTTTTCAAAGTCAAGTTTTAATAGAATTTCCACTCCCAGTAGACTCATCACTCAGCTGAGGAATACTGTTGACATCAGAAATTACTGCTGAGATAGACTTATGAGGTTCATGGACAGATTTCTGTGAATTCAGCCTCCTCTTAGGGCTTGATTCAGCAAGGTGACACAAATGTAACAGTGACAAATGAAATGAACCCTTATTCTTCTACAAATAAAACATAAAACTCTCCCTACTCAGCAAGTTATTAAAAGAAACAGCATATTACCTAAATTAAACAGCATTTGACTCACAGTCTCTAACTTAAAAAGGGAAGGAAACCAAAGAGTCTAAAAACTTTAAAGATACTCTGATATTTAAACCCTATTCTAAAACATAACTTAATTCCAGTAAAGAAATTGTTTGAAGCTCTTCCACATTCTTTATATCTCATATTGTATCATTTCAAAATATGCCCAGAAAAATGTGATCTAAAATATAAGTTCTTCAAAGGCACAAATAGGACTCATATACTTTTATATCCTCTATAGTGCATAGCAATAAGTATAGAGTACAATGAAAAAACAATTTCTAATCACATGAATAATTCAAAGACTACTATAATACATCTGTGTAAGCAAAATTTGCAAATGTAATCTTTCTCTCCACCCAGAACATACTTTTCCTGTCTCCATCTGCCCAAATTCAAACATCCTTTGCAGTGTAACTGTAAGGTGTCTATTCCATTAAACGTTCTCCAGCACCCTCTAATGAAAATAATGTTGCCCTATAATAAGCTTCTAGAATATGGTACATTCAACCAGGTTTTCTGTCACTCTATACTTCTCCTTTGGTGATATCATTCACTCAGACACTAATAATTACTAACCTGAACAACTGTCAAATCTTCAGATCCTCATTTTTATAACCTCATTTTTATAAATCTCTTCAGTAAGCTGGGCAAGCAAATTGTTCACATAGTAGTATAGACTTAGATAAATAAGTGATTATGCCAAAGCCTTTGACTGTGTGGATCACAATAAACTGTGGAAAATTCTGAAAGAGATGGGAATACCAGACCACCTGACCTGCCTCTTGAGAAACCTATATGCAGGTCAGGAAGCAACAGTTAGAACTGGACATGGAACAACAGACTGGTTCCAAATAGGAAAAGGAGTACATCAAGGCTGTATATTGTCACCCTGCTTATTTAACTTATATGCAGAGTACATCATGAGAAACACTGGGCTGGAAGAAGCACAAGCTGGAATCAAGATTGCTGGGAGAACTATAAATAACCTCAGATATGCAGATGACAACACCCTTACGGCAGAAAGTGAAGAGGAACTAAAGAGCCTCTTGATGAAAGTGAAAGAGGAGAGTGAAAAAGTTGGCTTAATGCTCAACATTCAGAAAACGAAGATCATGGCATTTGGTCCCATCACTTCATGGCAAATAGATGGGGACACAGTGGAGACAGTGTCAAACTTTATTTTTTGGGGCTCCAAAATCACTGCAGATGGTGATCGCAGCCATGAAATAAAAAGATGCTTACTCCTTGGAAGGAAAGTTATGACCAACCTAGACAGCATATTAAAAAACAGAGACATTACTTTGCCAACAAAGGTCCATCTAGTCAAGGCTATGGTTTTTCCAGTGGTCGTGTATGGATGTGAGAGTTGGACTGTGAAGAAAGCTAAGCACTGAAGAATTGATGCTTTTGAACTGTGGTGTTGGAGAAGACTCTTGAGAGTCCCTTGGTCTGCAAGGAGATCTAACCAGTCCATCCTACAGGATATCAGTCCTGGGTGTTCGTTGGAAGGACTGATGTTGAAGCTGAAACTCCAATACTTCAGCCACCTCATGCAGAGTTGACTCACTGGAAAAGACCCTGATGCTGGGAGGGATCGGGGGCAGGAGGAGGAGACAACAGAGGATGAGATGGCTGGATGGCATCACCGACTCGATGGACATGAGTTTGGGTAAACTCCGTGAGTTGGTGATGGACAGGGAGGCCTGGCGTGCTGCGATTCATGGGGTCGCAGAGAGTCGGACATGACTGAGTGACTGAACTGAACTGAATTAAATACAGAGAGAGCTATGAAAGAACATTTTGGCCATTTATCAGTCAGTCAACAAATATATATTAAAAATCTACTATAGGCACCAGACACAACGCTAGGGATACAGTTATGAATAAAACAAACTTGGTCCCTATTCTCATGAAGTTTAAAAGCATGGTGCTTTGTATTTCTTTTTAGACAATAACATCTTGAAGAGTCTTTGTCGTAGTCAAAGTTTATGTGTCCATTTGTATCCCCCAAAGAGCTTAATATCATTGTCCCTCATTCATGTATTCAACAATACATGATATTCTATTCAACAATATACTATCTCAATAGTAAGTAAGTGTTAGTCACACAGCCATGTCCGATTCTTTGTGATCCCATGGACTGTAGCCCACCAGTCTTCCCTGTCCATGGAATTCTCCAGGCAAGAATACTGGAGTGGGTTTCCATTTCCTTCTCCATGGGCTCTGACTGACCTGAAGACACCTCTCAAAGGTATTCAGCATAACTGACCATCCCTTTAATACCATCTCCTGGTTTTTAGCAGCTTCTTTCCAGTTTCTCACTCTGGATCTTCCTTCTCTAAATATTAGAAAATCTCATGACTCTGTCCTTTCTCCTGTCTCTAGCTTTTGTCCCTGTGTAATGTAACTACCTCCCTAAGATAATCCATAAACCAAATACAATCTTAGAAAACTATCAACAAATTCCATTACAGAGTTAGAGAAACTACCATTAAAAGTTCGTATCAATATGCTAAAAGAGCTGGGAAAAAAACTGAAAATAAACAAACATGCCAGAATATCCAGAAAAGACTGAAAAAGTGCCCAGTTCTCTTTGGAAATAGGATACGTAGAGATGATACCACCCTTATGGCAGAAAACAAAGAACTAAAGAGCCTCTTGATGAAAGTGAAAGAGCAGAGTGAAAAAGTTGGCTTAAAGCTCAACATTCAGAAAACGAAGATCATGGCATTTGGTCCCATCACTTCATGGCAAATAGATGGGGAAACAGTGACAGATTTCATTTTGGGGGGCTCCAAGATCCCTGCAGATGGTGGTTGCAGCAATGAAATTAAAAGATGCTTACTCCTTGGAAGGGAAGTTATGACCAACCTAGACAGCATATTAAAAAGCAGAGACATTACTTTGCCAACAAAGGTCCGTCTAGTCAAGGCTATAGTTTTTCCAGTGGTCATGTATGGATGTGAGAGTTGGACTACAAAGAAAGCTGAGCGCAGAAGAATTGATGCTTTTGAACTATAGTGTTGGAGAAGACTCTTGAGAGTCCCTTGGACTGCAATGAGATCCAACCAGTCCATCCTAAAGGAGATCAGTTCTCGATATTCATTGGAAGGACTGATGTTGAAGCTGAAACTCCAATACTTTGGCCACGTGATGCGAAGAGCTGACTCATTTGAAAAGACCCTGATGCTGGGAAAGATTGAGGGCAGGAGGAGAAGGGGACGACAGAGGATGAGATGGTTGGATGGCATCACTGACTCAATGGACATGGGTTTGGGTAGACTCCGGCAGTTGGTGATGGACAGGGAGGCCTGGTGGGCTGCTGTTCATGGGGTCGCAAGGAGTCAGACACGACTGAGCGACTGAACTGAACTGAATAACCTATAAGGGAAAAGAATCTGAAAAAAAATAATATATGAATATATATATATATAAATCACTCTGTTGTACATCTAAAAAATGACAACACTGTAAGTCAATTATATGTCAAGAAAATTTTAAAAAGCAGAAAACAAGGAAGCAAAGGCCAGATTTTTCAAACAAACTGATGAAACTAATAAACCTCTAGTTAGACCAATTTGAAACGAGAGATAAAGATACAAACGATCAATACCAGAAATGAAACTGAAGACATCACTATAGATACATAAAGGATAACAAAGAACTACTATTAACAATTTCACATTAACAAAATCAAAAGTTTAAATGGCACTTAAGAAATGAGTGAAAAGTACAACTTACCAAAATGAACACAAATAAAATAGATAATGTGAACTGTCCTATATCAAATGCCTAAAATAATGCCATATCTACCTAAACTCCTTCAGAGAGTAAAGAATTGAACATTTCTCAACCTATTTAATAAGCTTAGTCTTACGATGATACAAAACCATACAGATTACAAAGAAAATATATTTCATGAACACAATGGAAAAAAACATACTTGAAAAATATTAACAAATTGAATCGGCAATGCACAAAAGATACATCATGACAAAGTGAGATTTATGACAGAAATGAAAGGTTTATACAACATTTAAAAAAATAAATCAGTATAATCCACTCTATTAACAGAACCAAACAAAAATTCTGGAGCCGAAGAACACACTAAATGAGACAGAAGAATGCATTAGAAAGCACTGGAAATAGAGCAAATCATGAGGAAGAGAGAATTAGTGAGCTTGAAGATAAAAATCTAGAAATGACAGAAGTAGAAGACGAAAGAGACTCAAGGTATTTTAAAAATAGGAAAATTCTATGAGAGAGATCTGACTCTTAGGAAGGGCAACATTAGGGAAATCGGTAATCCAGAAAGAAAAGAGAGGAAGAAGGGAGCAACTTACCTTTTTTAAAAAAAATTAATAGCTGAGAACTTCCAAAAGTTGGAGAAAGAAGTGGATATTTAAATCCATGAAAAAATACCCAACTCCCTCAGTGCAAAAAGACCTTCTCAAAAACATATTATATTAAAATTGTCAAAAGTCAAAGAAATAATTTTTAAAAAAGAATAGTAACCTACAAAGGAACCCTCATTAGGCTATCAGTAGATTTCTCAGCAGAAACTATAGGCCAGGAGAAAGTAAAATGACATTCTCAAAATACTGAAAGGTAAAAACTGTCAGCCAAGAATACTCTATCCAGCAAAGTTATCATTTGGTTTTGTTTGTTCCCAGACAAAAACTTGGAGAGTTTAACACCAGAGCTGCCTTACAAGAAATTTAAGAAATAAACAGGTAAAAGCACACAATATTTTCAGTAAGGTAACAAACAGAATCAGAAAATTGCAACTCAATACCAAAATACTTTTTTAAAATTTAATATAGTATTGGGGTTAAAGGGCAGAAGGAGAAGAAAAATAACTACAGCTATTACAATAAAGTAACAAAGTCACAACATAAAATGGAAATCTGAGATGACAAAAACACAAAAGGAGAAGAAAAAAGAATAGAACTTACATAAGTAAATGAAAATAAAATGCTATCCATGGAAAAGGATTATTTATGACGTGGTATTACCTATGATTTCATGTGAACCACAAAACATAAATCTAGAGCAAGACATGAAACAGAGAAAAAGAAGAAACTGAGAACATCATAGAAAACCAGCAAACAAAACGGTAGACAGAAACACAAGGAAAAGAAACAATGGAGATACAGAGCAATCAAAAAACAAAAGATAAAATAGCAGTACTAAGTCCTCATCTATCCACAATCACACTAAACATAAATGAATTTACCAATCAAAAGACAAAGTAGCTGGATGAATTAAACAAGACCCAACTATATGTGCTCTAGAAGACTTACCTCAACTCTAAAGACAAACATAGGCTTCAAGTGAAGGAATGAAAGATGATACTTCAGAAACAGCAGCCAAAAGAAAAACAAGTGTAGCCATACTCATATCAGACAAAACAGACTTCAAGTCAAAAAATTTAACAAGAGACACAGATGGACAGTATTTGATGATAAAGATGACAATGCATCAAGAAGACATTAACAGTTATTAATATTATATATGCACCTAACATAGGAACACCAAAATATATAAAGCAATTAACAGACCTAAAGGGAGAAACACCTTTATGGCAGAAAGTGAAGAGGAAATAAAAAGCCTCTTGATGAAAGTGAAAGTGGAGAGTGAAAAAGTTGGCTTAAAACTCAACATTCAGAAAACTAAGATCATGGCATCTGGTCCCATCACTTCATGGGAAATAAATGGGGAAACAGTGTCAGACTTTATTTTTTGGGGCTCCAAAATCACTGCAGATGGTGACTGCAGCCATGAAATTAAAAAATGCTTACTCCTTGGAAGAAAAGTTATGACCAACCTAGACAGCATGTTGAAAAGCAGAGACGTTACTTTGCCAACAAAGGTCCGTCTAGTCAAGGCTATGGTTTTCCCTGTGGTCACTGGATGTGAGAGTTGGACTATGAAGAAGGCTGAGCGCTGAAGAATTGATGCTTTTGAACTGTGGTGTTGGAGAAGACTCTTGAGAGTCCCTTGGACTGCAAGGAGATCCAACCAGTCCATTCTGAAGGAGATCAGCCCTGGGATTTCTTTGGAAGGAATGATGCTGAAGCTGAAACTCCAGTACTTTGGCCACCTCATGAGAAGAGTTGACTCACTGGAAAAGACTCTCATGCTGGGAGGGATTGGGGGCAGGAGGAGAAGGGGACGACAGGATGAGATGGCTGGATGGCATCACTGACTCGATAGACGTGAGTCTGAAGTGAACTCCGGGAGTTGGTGATGGACAGGGAGGCCTGGCGTGCTGCGATTCATGGGGTCGCAAAGAGTCGGATACAACTGAGCGACTGAACTGAACTGAAAGGGAGAAATTGATAGCAACACAATAATAGTAGGGGACTCTAATACACCACTTACATCACTGGATAGATCATCTAGACAGAAAGTCAATAAGGAAACAGCAGCCTTAAATGAAACATTAAATCAGATGGATTTGATAGATTTGCATAGAGCAGTCCATCCAAACACAGCAGAGTACTTATTCTTCTCCTCAACTGCACACAGAATTTTCTCAAGGATAGACCATATGTTGGGACACAAGTCTCAGTAAATTTAAGAAGGCTGAAATCAGATCAAGAATCTTTTTCAATCATAATGGTATAAAACTAGAAATAAACTACCAGAAGAAAATGGACAGAGTCACAAATATGTGGAGACTAAACAACATGTTACTTAACAACTATGGGTCAATGAAGAAATCAAAGGGGAAATCAAAAACTACCTGAAGATAAATGAAAATAAATATGCAATACACCAAAATCTATGGGATGATACAAAAGTGGTACTAAGAATGAAGTTTATAGTACTAAAGGCCTACTTCAAGGAACAAGAAAAATCTCAACTATACAATCTAACGTTGCACCAAAAGAAAGTTGAAGAACATGAAGTACAAAGAAGGAAATAATAAAAATCAGAATGGAAACAAAACACTCAAAAGACAATAGAAAAGATCAAACTAAGAGCGGTTTCTTTGAAAAGATAGGCAAAGCTGACAAAGTAGGAGGGAAAAATGAGTAAAGGAAATCAACTGTATGGTGACAGATGGAAAATATTTTTTTTTTATTAAAAAAAATTTTTTTTTGCTATACTGCACAGCTGGTGAGCTCTTAGTTCCCCACCAGGGATTGAACTCAGGCCCCAGCAGTGGAAGCAGAGTCCTAACCACTGAATCACCAGGGAATTCCCCAAAGTAAACTTTTGATGGTAAGCGTACAGCTGTAGTCTCTGCACTAATAGAACTACAATGTACACGTGAAACTTGTGTGTTATAAACCAACATTACCTCAATTAAAGATAAATTTTTTAAAAAGTTAAAACATAAGCTTTCCATATGACCCAATAATTCTACTATCTATCCAAGAGAAATGAAAACGTATCTCCACACAAAGTAAACATATTCATAGCAGCTTTATTCATAACAACCTTAGTCAAATAATAAAAAGTTGGAAATAATCCAAAATCCATTAACAGGTAACACAGTTCAGTTCAGTCACTCAGTCGTGTCTGACTCTGCGACCCCATGAACTGCAGCATGCCAAGGTATCCCTGTCCATCACCAACTCTTGGAGTTTACTCAAACTCAGGTCCATTGAGTCGATGATGCCATCCAACCATTTCACCCTCTATCATCCCCTTCTCCTCCCACCTTCCATCTTTCCCAGCATCAGGGTCTTTTCCAATGAGTCAGTTCTTTGCATCAGGCGACCAAAATATTGGAATTTCAGCTTCAACATCAGTCCTTCCAATGAACATTCAGGACTGATTTCCTTTAGGATGGACTGCTAATCTCCTTGCTGTCCAAGGGACTCTCAACAATCTTCTCCAACACCACAGTTCAAAAGCATCAATTCTTCGGTGCTCAGCTTTCTTCATAGTCCAACTCTCACATTCATATATGACTACTGGAAAAACCACAGCTTTGACTACACGCACCTTTGTTGGCAAAGTAATGTCTCTGCTTTTTAATATGCTATTTAGGTTGGTCATAACTTTTCTTCCAAGGATTAAGTGTCTTTTAATTTCATGGCTGCAGTCACCATCTGCAATGATTTTGAAGCCCCCAAAAATAAAATCTGTCATTGTTTCCACTGTTTCCCCATCTATTTGCCATGAAGTGATGGGACCAGATGCCCTAATCTTAGTTTTCTGAACGTTGAGTTTTAAGCCAACTTTTTTACTCTCCTTAGATAAACAAACTGTGGAATATAATGCTACTTAGCAATAAAAAGGAATATGCAACAACATGGGTAAATCTCAAAAACCTTCTGCTGAGCAAAAGAAGCCAGACACCAAAGATGCATACTGTATTATTTCATCATGGGTGGTGGCTGGGATTTACTTGAGTAGAGCACAAGCAACTTATCCAAGTAATGGAAATATTCCATATCTTGGTTGTAGTGGTATACAAATTTACTGTAACTCTAGAATGAGTGTATTATGCAAATTCAGTTCAGTTCGGTTCAGTCGCTCAGTCGTGTCCGACTCTTTGTAACCCCATGAATCGCAGCACGCCAGGCCTCCCTGTCCATCACCAACTCCCCGAGTTCACCCAAACTCATGTCCATTGAGTCAGTGATGCCATCCAGCCATCTCATCCTGTCGTCCCCTTCTCCTCCTGCCCCCAATCCCTCCCAGCACTGGGGTCTTTTCCAATGAGTCAACTCTTTGCATGAGGTGGCCAAAATATTGGAGTTTCAGCTTTATCATCATTCCTTCCAAAGACCACCCAGGACTGATCTCCTTTAGGATGGACTGGTTGGATCTCCTTGCAGTCCAAGGGACTCTCAAGCGTCTTCTCCAACACCACAGTTCAAAAGCATCAGTTCTTCGGTGCTCAGCTTTCTTCACAGTCCAAGTCTCACATCCATACATGACCACTGGAAAAACCATAGCCTTGACTAGACGAACCTTTGTTGGCAAAGTAATGTCTCTGTTTTTGAATATGCTATCTAGGTTGGTCATTAACTTTCCTTCCAAGGAGTAAGCGTCTTTTAATTTCATGGCTGCAATCACCATCTGCAGTGATTTTGGAGCCCAGAAAAATAAAGTCTGACACTGTTTCCACTGTTTCCCCATCTACTTCCCATGAAGTGATGGGACCGGATGCCTTGATTTTCGTTTTCTGAATGTTGAGCTTTAAGCCAACTTTTTCACTCTCCACTTTCACTTTCATCAAGAGGCTTCTGAGTTCCTCTTTACTTTCTGCCATAAGGGTGGTGTCATCTGCATATCAGAGGTTATTGATAGTTCTCCCGGCAATCTTGATTCCAGCTTGTGCTTCCTCCAGCCCAGGGTTTCTCATGATGTACTCTGCATATAAGTTAAATAAGCAGGGTGACAATATACAGCCTTGACGTACTCCTTTTCCTACTGTAAAGTTGATTTTTTTTTTAAAGGAGCTCATTCCTAAGTTTTTTGTAAATTATTCTTTGCTAAAACATTTTTTAAGAGATCCTGATAAAGCTGGGCTCTGTACTGTATCCCTTGAAAGACTCATATAGGTTACAACCAGAAATGGAATTACTAATTTACAAGATACATAAATCTCCAACTTCGTCAGATACTGCTAAACTGCTCTCCCAAGTTGTTTTTGTTTCAACTCTAAATCCCTTTAAAGTAGTTCATACTCTATGTCTTTACTTCCTCTTATTCACCCACTCTATTAAAAATATTTTTCTATTCTCTAACAGTCCATTGAAACTACTTTTACCAGGGTTATCAAATACCTCTTAATTTCAAAATTCAACAGCCTCTTTTCAGTTTTAATCATTCTTGACCACTCCAGTCTCCTTTTGTTTTATTTCACAATTACACTATTTCACATAATGTCTTACACCGAGGAACCAAAAGATATTTCATACTTCTGAAACTTTTCTCAAGTTGTCTCTGGTGGGAGAAAGTAAACTTGGCCAAAATAACCAAGTAAAATGACAGTCACTTAGTCATGTCCAACTCTTTGCAACCCCACAGATATACAGTCCATGGAATTCTCCAGACTAGAATACTGGAATAGGTAGCCTTTCCCTTCTCCAGGGGATCTTCCCAACCCACGGATCAAACCCAGGTCACCTGCATTGCAGGCGGATTCTTTACCAGCTGAGCCACAACAGAAGCCCAAGAATACTGGAGTGGGTATCCTATCCTTTCTCCAGCAGATCTTCCTGATCCAGGAATTGAACTGGGGTCTCCTGCACTGCAGGAGGATTCTTTACCAACTGAACTATCAGGGAATCCCAATAGCCAAATATATCCCAATATACAAATATCCCAATAGCCAAAACAACAACCAAAGACAAGCCAAATATGTCATTTTTTATCTTAAAAATGTATGTGAATTTTGGATTCTATTCTGTAATATATTCAACTTTAAAACATTTAAAATAAATTAACATTGAGACTAATCAACAATACATAATGTATCATATTTATAATATGACTGTACATAATGTCAAAATATATCCCCTGGGTTATGTATAATTCTAGCCTGAGAAACATAAATGACTTACTCAAAATTGTGAAGCCTAGATTTTAACATGTCTGTCTAATTCCAAAGCCCATGTGCCTTCCCCATACCAAGAGTCTCAGTTGGCACAAGTTTCTTTCCTCTGAGACTTGAGTTTTAACAATCACAAAGGATTTGAAAGTGGAAAAAGTAAAATAAGTCCTCCTTGAAAGAAACTGGGGCCCCCCCACGAGGACAGAACATTCAAAGAATGTTCAACTTGCTTGGGCTATGGAAGAAAGGAAAGGAGGAAAAAAAGACAGGAAGGAGGGAAAGAATGGAAGGAAAAAAACAAGAGGAGAAGAAAGGATAAATTAAACATACTTCCCTCTGAAAAAGAGAAAATTAATAGATGAGACAGGGAAAATGTAACTATATATCTGAAACATAACGAACAAGTATATATGTAGATAAAGGTAGACTCCCTATGCCTTCAAAATAAAGAATATATTTACTTTTTACACATACAAATAATAATTACAAAATCTCATCAATAACAATAAAAATGAAGTCTCAACAAATATCAAACAATAACATACAGTTATATAATAACCACATATACTGTCCACAATGCAGTTCTAAAACAAATCATTTTCTAAAAAGATTTTTTTGGGGAGGACTTCCCCACTGGTCCAAGTCTTAAGACTTCACTTACATGAAATATTAGAATAGACAAATTTATAGGCATAAAGTAGATCACTGGTTGCCTACAGTTAAGCGGAATGTGAAAAAAGATGAAGGGAATGCTAATGGGTATGAGGTTTATTTTGGGGTGATAAAAACGTTCTAATATCAATTGTGGTAACAGCAGCACATCTCTGTGCCAAAAACCACTGAACTGAACACTTTAAATGGATGAATTGTATAGTGTGTAAAATGTACTTCAGTAAAGCTATTACCAAAAAAAAAAAAAAAAAAACAGCTCAAAATTTAATGACTGGAAGAAGAGGGCACATATGAAGAGATTTTGCCTTAGACATCTGAAGTACAACCACCACAGATGACCTCTACTGCAGCGAATACTGGTAAAAAAAATGATCTCTACAGTGATTTGGTTCTTTCTAAGATATAAATTTAAATAACATATTCTGTTTTCCTTCTAAGCATCTCATAGGTATGTTTTTAGCCAGAAGTATCTAGGCTGACAGAGTTATCTATAAGATTTCTCTAGGCTTAAATAATACTTTAAAAATCAACTGTATACCAGTGAACAATATATAATATTGAGAAAGTAAACTTGGCCAAAATAACCAAGTAAAATGAAAGTTACTTAGTCATGTCCAACTCTTTGCAACCCCACAGATATACAGTCCATGGAATTCTCCAGACTAGAATACTAGAATTTAAGAATAATAATCAGAATTAGTCTCATCATAAAGCTGCAAGTAAAATTCATAAGATGTGTCAGACACAGTCATAGAATAATACATGTCATCTCCAATCCTGTCAACAATCGATACAGTGAAAATGAGGAAATCAGGTTCAGAGATACTGAGTAACTTGCCTATTCAGTGATTAGACAACAAAGCTAGGATTTCAATTTAAGACTGTCTGTCTCTAAAACCTATGCTATCGTACTATTTCCTATCTTTAAGAAGGGATAAAACATCCAATCAGGCAATAGTAATTAAAGAGATTAACCACAAATATGTACTAATATAAAAATATTAAAAGTTTAAAAGAACTTCAGAGAACACCTACGCAAAGTACCTCATTTTACAAATGACACAATACTTTGCAGTCTCTGATTAGCCTTGGCTATTCCTGCTACTCTCTGGCCTCCAGCGTATTACAAAGTCAAAGGGTTAGTCAGTCATGTCTGACTCCTTGTGACCCCATGGACTGTAGCCTGCCAGGCTCCACTATCCATGGAATTCTCAAGGCAAGAATACTGGAGTGGGTTGCCATTCCCTTCTCCAGGGGGTCTTTCTGACCCAGTGATCAAACCTGGGTCTCCTGCATTGTAGGCAGATGTATTAAAAGGCTATCTGCAAATCCTTCATGATAGCCTCAGCATAAATCAAACGAGGAATCATAGAAGAGCTATGTTTCAGTAAGTCATGGATGTGCTGAATAAACTCCCCAAAACTGATATTTTTAGACTATCATACAAAGTAATTATTTCTGTTATTTGCCTTATGCAGAATTCTGGTTACACATAATCTATAATACTGATTTATTGCTACTTGAACACCTACCTTCGTGGCCACAAGAAACACAGTAAAGAGGAACATAAGATTATGCTTTGATATTGCCAAATACTTGGTTTGCTGAAATGTGAAGATAACTGATCCCAGCAGGGTTACCTTGGCAGGGCTGAAAATAAAACACATTTTAACTCAGTAAGTATTAAGCATGATTTATCTCTATATTTCTCAGAGTAGTCTCAAAATATTAATTAAATGAGTTATTAATAGATGTAACACAAAAATGAATTCTATAAACTTTTGGAAATGCTGAGTTATATAAAGTTAAACACCCTTCTTCTCAGCATAAAGTATCAGATTTTAGAATGTTCATACATACTGTGACTTTCTGATAAGACAGTACTTTTGTATATGCAATATTTCTGAATTGACCATATAACATTGTTTCAAAAGGATATGAAAGTCCCACGTTCTATAGCATGATTTGAGAAAAGCTTATTAATCCTGAAAAATCTTACAGTGCTAACCAAGCTCCTCAGGTGGGATGGGGAATGGAAAAGAAAGTCTTGATCTGTAGCAGTTCCTCATTTTCCAAGGTGTAAATACCTTGTGGTATTCGCAGGCAATTTGATACAGTTCAGTTCAGTTCAGTCGCTCAGTCGTGTCCGACTCTTTTCGACCCCATGAATCGCAGCACACCACACCTCCCTGTCCATCACCAACTCCCAGAGTTCACTCAGATTCACATCCATCGAGTCAGTGATGCCATCCAGCCATCTCATCCTCTGTCGTCCTTTTCTCCTCCTGCCCCCAATCCTTCCCAGCATCAGAGTCTTTTCCAATGAGTCAACTCTTCTCATGAGGTGGCCAAAGTACTGGAGTTTCAGCTTCAGCATCATTCCTTCCAAAGAAATCCCAGGGCTGATCTCCTTTAGAATGGACTGGTTGGATCTCCCTGCAGTCCAAGGGACTCTCAAGAGTCTTCTCCAACACCACAGTTCAAAAGCATCAATTCTTTGGCACTCAGCCTTCTTCATAGTCCAACTCTCACATTCATACATGACCACTGGAAAAACCATAGCCTTGACTAGACGGACCTTTGTTGGCAAAGTAATGTCTCTGCTTTTCAACATGCTATCTAGGTTGGTCATAACTTTTCTTCCAAGAAGTAAGCGTCTTTTAATTTCATGGCTGCCGTCACCATCTGCAGTGATTTTGGAGCCCCCAAAAATAAAGTCTGACACTGTTTCCACTGTTTCCCCATCTATTTCCCATGAAGTGATGGGACCAGATGCCATGATCTTCGTTTTCTGAATGTTGAGTTTTAAGCCAACTTTTTCACTCTCTTCTTTCATCTTCATCAAGAGGCTTTTTAGTTCCTCTTCACTTTCTGCCATAAGGGTGGTGTCATCTGCATATCTGAGGTTATTGATATTTTCTCCTGGCAGGACCCCCCCACAAATATCAAAACTCATTGATGCTCAAGTCCCTTATATATACTGATGTAATTGCATATAATCTATGCACATCCTCCCACAAACTGTAAATAATCTCCAGAATATTTATAATACCAATATAAACGCCATGTAAACAGTTGTAAATACAATATGAATACTACATAAACAGCTCTCAGCATATGAAAAATTCAGTTTGCTTTCAGAAACTTTCTGGAATTTTTAACAAATATTTTTGGTCCACAGTTGGTTAATACACAAAGGCAGAAACCTTGGATATACAGGGCCAACTGTACTCCCAGAGCCCATTTCAGGCTGCTGTGCATAATCGGTTTCATAAAACAGCATGAGCCAGCACCAGCACATTACTTAGCTAACTCCTGTACAAAACATTAGCATTAGCCAATATCTTAAATTTAAAGTCTATAATAAGATATTAATCTACAAATAAGAAGTACTATTTTCATGTCATATATTTGCCACACACTTAAAGTATATCTCAGTAACATCATTTTCTAGCTGTTTATGCTTACAACTAGAAAAAGATAAATAATAAACTCTCAGAAAGCCATACTGTAAAATATGACGAATGTAAAAGTCCCTATAAGTAACTCTGTGAAAAATAAGTTCTTTCTTTAATTAGTACAAACTAAGGATTGAGTTCAAAACAGAATTAGGCTGGGGTAACAGGATTTGGATCTTGCTTACCAATAACTGGGCAGCGTTCCTGTTTTAGGACAGTGGTCCACAAGCTTTTTGACTGTGCGTCTCTAATGGTAAAAGTGTTTAAGACACTCCTTAATATATATCAATTATTTTATAATTATGTACCTATACAATTGTATCATAAAATGTACACCAAACTGACTTTTTTAAAAGGATGAGATTTAAAAATTTGTTAATTCCACTAAGACATTGTCTTAATGTCATTTTGCTACTCTGTTTCTAATAGTTCAGTTTCTGTAACAGAGTGCCTCATCAAAGGCATCTCAGCATACACACACTGTATTTTGGATGGTGTTCTCTTAGAGCATAAATTCACAAGCAATGAATTGGAGGAGCAAGGATCGTGAAAACAATAAATTGGAGCAGGTGGTTGAAGCAGCATTAAGATTTAGAAGACAGTGAGATTAGTTAGGAAGATCAGAATGCGTTCAGAAAATTCTTATGCTTATTAATTTCCTGTGAATCTAGTAAATAGCTATCTGCTTCCAAAATACAACGGTGGAACAGGCAAGGATAACAGCTACAGACACTGCCATTCCAAAAGGAAGAAAATGTAAAGAAGAAAGTGATCACAGACCTATGCAATTTCAAAATTCAGCAGGTCAAATTCCATTAGATTTCAAGGCCCAGGACTAACTCTCCATGGCTTAAAGGAGTCCATCCTCCGAGTCTGCAGCTCTAATCTCTGCACTCATGACTCTGGCTTATTCACCTGTGACTCCAGCCTATGGGTCTAACCTTGGTTTCTAAGACCACAATTCCCACCTTAAAGCCATACTTCCTTTTCCCTGAATGGTAGCCTATGTGTACAGCTAAGAAGTTTTATCAGCCTGTTACTAACCATAGAATTTTGACAGTCTGAATTCTTTTATTTCATCTTATCTCTGTCCTTTTCAGTCCAACCTGACAGTGATTCTGTTGATATAACATCTTCAAAAATCTTTAGGGCTTCCTATGTGTGACACACAGAGAAGGCAATGGCAACCCACTCCAGTACTTTTGCCTGGCGAATCCCAGGGATGGGGGAGCCTGGTGGGCTGCCATCTATGGGGTCACACAGAGTCAGACACGACTGAAGCAACTTAGCAGCAGCAGCAGCAAGTGTGACACATGGGCTTCCCAGGTGGTAGAGTTGGTCAAGAATCTGCCTGCCATTGCAGGAGACACAGAGACACAGGTTCAATCCCTGCGTCAGGAAGATACCCTGGAGTAGGAAATGGCAACCCACTCCAGTATTCTTGCTGGGGAAATCCCATGGACAGAAGAGCCTGGCAGGCTACAATCCATGGAGTCACAAAGAGTCGGACACAACTCAGTGACTAAACAACACATACATATATATATATCCATATATTTATTACCAAATACTTTTGCATAGTGGAGAAACCCTTTATGGTCTTAGAGAATATGTGTGTTGGAATAAACAGAATGTTGGTAGAAATACAAACATTAGAGGTGCTGGTGAGGTCTCAGAAGGAAATGAGGAACATGATACTGGAAACGGAAAGAAAGGTATTTAGTTATATGTGCTACAGTTTTGTGGAAAGCATAATCTGTGAACTTGGATATTTAGTTGAGATTTGGAAGCAAACTGCTGATGGTCTGAGTTGGTTTCTTCTTGCTTCTTACAATGAAGTGTGAGAGGAAAGTTTTGAATTGAGGGAATAACTGCTAAACAAAAAAAACAAGACTTGATGATTTGGGAAATTATCAGCCTATCCAGTCTGTAAAAAATGACAAAATTAGGAGAGTTATTCTTAGGAAAAGCTAGCTGTGGAGAGAAAGTTATGGGTGTGGCTAGGCAACTTTTGCTAGTGTTAAGAGATTCAGTGTGTAATTCACAGACCCATTCAGCTCTCACAGCAGAAGCCAGGAATAAAGATGAGATTATCCAGGAAAAGTCTGTGGAGGATCATCTAGACTAATGGCATGGATCCCGTGTCATATTTGTGTGCATGCGTGCTCAGTTGCTCAGTCATGCCCAACTCTTCGTGATCCCATGGACTGTATACATAAGTACACACATGGCCTTCCCTGGTGGCTCAGTGGTAAAAGAATCCACCTGCCAATGCAGGAGACATGGGTTCGATCCCTCGTTAGGAAGATACCCTGGAGAAAGGAATGGCAACCCACTCCAGTATTCTTGCCTGGGAAATTCCATGGACACAGAAGCCTGGCGGGCTACTGTCTATGGGAGTAGCAAAAGAGTCGGACACAACTGAACAGCTAACACTTCCACTTTCTCACACACACACACACACAGAACTACTATTTTCCAAGTTTCACACACACACACATACATGCATACATAAAATATCATAATGGACCCCATGATTTCACTTGACAAACTAGTTGTTAAATCATTCAATCATTCACATAGCATTTACTGACTATCTACTATGTGGTAGGTGCTTCAGATATAAAAGCAATCAAAAGAGAGAAAATCCCTGTACTTGGCCTCTGGTATTCTTTGAAGCATGAGGGAAAGCCAAGGGGAGAGAAAAACAAACATAATGGATAAGTAAATTATAAAATATGATAAATGCTAGGTGGGGGGAATAGAGGGAAGTGTTTCAATTTTAAGTAAGGTAGTTTTCATTGAGAAGTTAAGCTCTGAAAAAGTACTTTGAGCAAAGTAGATAAGGGAGCTAGCCACCTAAGGAAAAATATCTAGACAGAGAGAGAAGTTAGTTTTAAAACAGACAACACCTGGCTTGTTCAAGGATACAGTGCAGTGAGCAAGGGAGAGAACAGTGAGAGCTGAAGTCAAAGCAAATTGGGTGTGGTGGAGACACATATCTTGGAGGGTCTCAGAGACCAGCTGGGCGGACACCACAGGGTTTTAAAAACAGGAGAATCACAATTTGATTTCAGTTTTACAGCCTTGAGAAATGTTTCATGGAAGAAATTTCAAGGCATACACTCAAAATGAGAAAAATGTCCCCTTTCACTAATGTCTTATTTATAACTTATTTACTTATTTATCAATCAAAGCTTCCTTTGTTCCATTTCTAAATTACTTCATTCAAGCTTTAAGGGATACATTCTAAGTTAAACATCCTGAAATCTACTGGTTCATTCAAACACATACTTCATCATTCATACTACTTCTCAACCTTCATTTTTAATCCATTCTAATGAGTTTATTTTACATTAAGTCTTCCTCACCTTGCTTATTATGGCCATTAAAGCCTAAGTCTTTCCTTACTGAATTGTGCAAATGGTAACTATATTTCTCTATTTCATTTTCAGTTGCATCAGGAATACATTCGTGACTTATTTGATTGGGTCAATGTCTGTAGAGAAATCTAACAATTAGATTCTCCTAAATGGGTGCAAAAGGTAGTATGAATTGTACAAACACAGAATGGGTTATGTCCTCTTTTTATTATTTTTTGTATGTAGTTACTCAACTCTCATTTTTAAAGTAACTAACAGAGCTTTATGATAATGTATTGACTATTCACATAAGTTTGACATTTTATTACCAGAACTATGAATAATTTGGAATCTGGGCAATGATGTAGCCATTAATGAAAATGCCAAGAGCCTGCCACTGATTCCAGAGAAGTCTGCTCCTGTTCTCAGTTCATAAATACACTCTCTTCCCACAATCCTACAACAATCCAAGAGCTTTTGTTTGGTTTTATTTTCTAAGAGGAGGAACCCACAGAAAAAGTAATCAATATTTATTTTTAAAGCTACATTTAAGACAGTAGACTTTCTGAAAAAAAAAAAAAATAGGTTTCCTGGTTTTCTCCCCATTATCATTTTATTTGTCTTTCTGTTTGTTTCATTCACATTTAGAGTCCAAAATGTTTTAAAAATAAATTTGGTAAAATCTAAAGATAAAAGACCACGTCTCAGTACAGTCTATACAAACTCACTAGGACATCTTCAGCCATTCCTCGGCTTCTGGTTTCCAACATCCTTTTACCAACTGCTCAAAATTCGTGATAATGCTACCACCTGCACCTAAAAAGGCCAAGATAAGATAGGAATGTGTTAGTTGTTCAGTCATGCAGACTCTTTGCAAGCCCATGGACTATAGCCCACTAGTTTCCTCTGTCAATGGACTTCTCCAGGAAAGGATACTGGAGTGAGTAGCCATTCCCTTTTCCAAGGGATATTCCTGAGCCAGGAATGCAACCCAGGTCTCCTGCACTGCAGGCTGATACTTTACCATCTGAGCCACCAAAACAAGAATGCTGCTGCTGCTAAGTCGCTTCAGTCGTGTCCGACTCTGTGCAACCCCATAGACGGCAGCCTACCAGGCTTCCCATCCCTGGGATTCTCCAGGCAAGAACACTGGAGTGGGTTGCCATTTCCTTCTCCAATGCATGAAAGTGAAAAGTGAAAGTGAAGTCGCTCAGTCGTGTCCGACTCTTAGCGACCCCATGGACTGCAGCCTACCAGGCCCCTCCGTCCATGGGATTTTCTAGGCAAAAGTATGGAGTGGGGTGCCATTGCCTTCTCCAAAAACAAGAATACTTAACCAAATATTCTTGAGAAAATATATGAAATGAAGCCATAATTCTGTCTCCTGACTTAAAATTCCAAGCTATAATTGTAGGTAGGAAGAAAAAAGTTGCTTTGTACATTTATGGTACCAAGACAACTGCAATTCTTTCATGGCAGCTGTCTATTGTACTACAATTAAGGTTAAAACTGGGGTCTCAGACAGAGATGTAACTTGAGGTTTGTTTCTGACCTGAAAAAATAAACTCCTCTGCTTTATCATTTCCTTCTCTGATTTTAGTTTTAGGTGCAATAACTGTAACAACACACTTAAAATTTAATTTCAACTTACAAAAGAACAATAAAGGTAGATAATATAGGGTGAACATAAACCCATAATCAATCACATTTACTATTTCAGATTATTCAAGATGGAAAAAAAATACAGAAAAAACAAAGAGCAAAATTTCTTTAATTAGAGAAACCACATAATTTCTTATGTAAACTTGTTTTTTATATGGTGACAGCTACACCTTAATTAACTATGAATCTCTCTGGTTACAGCTATTAATCAAACCAATAATATATATTGTATATTTTAAGACAATCAGCTGTAAAATAATGGCTGATGACTAGTAATAGTTAAGAGTGCCAGTTTTGAATTAAATTAACCAGCCAACAGAAACAAAGCTTTCATCTTCCAAAGAAGTTTCTGTTACTAAAGTATGTAGTCCCCATTAATGTAACCAAAGAACTATTCAGTACTTGTAGTACACCAATAACAGAATATTTATGAACATACGTTGTTAATATTACCTCGGGCCCATCCAATAGCTATCATGACTATCCAGCCATTTTTGTAATAGCTATTAGCATGTGTGACTCCACCTACTATTTTCCAAGTTCTGGTCACTTCCTTCATTCCCGCAGCCAAGAGTTGAACAGGTAGGAATGAGTATGCCTGGGAAATTAGGTCACATGGGCAAAAAAATGCAATATACCTGAAATTAAAATTTAAATATTTTAATATGACTGTAATCAGAACAAAAAAATCTAGCGTATCAGCAATAACAATCTGATAAAACACAACAAATGGAATTATCCAAATAAACATGGAATTTGACTGCAAGAAGACCACAAATGATCAGAATTAAGTCGGTTTTTTTTTTCTTGGCTGCTTCATGAGGCAAGTGGGATCTTAGTTCCCCAACCAGGGAACAATCCATGCTCCCTGCAGGAAAGCACAGAGTGTTAACCACTGGACTGCCAGGGAAGTTCCAAAGTGAATTTTTTAAATCACATGAAGCACATAAAAAAATCTGCCAAAAACTCATAACGAAAGAGGAATATAAATTTTGTACTTCTGAGTACTCTATATATGCAGTAAGTTCCTAATCTGTGTCTGTACTACTCTAGAAGCTAAGTACTGAATGCACCAACAATATAAAGCAAGTGTGTAATCACCATTATGGCAGAAAGCGAAGAACTAAAGAGCCTCTTGATGAAAGTGAAAGAGGAGAGTCAAAAAGTTGGCTTAAAACTCAACATTCAGAAAACTAAGATCATGACATCTGGTCCCATCACTTCATAGCAAATAGATGGGGAAACAATGGAAACAGCGAGAGGCTTTATTTTTTTGGGAGCTCCAAAATCACTGCAGATGGTGACTGCAGACTTAAAATTAAAAAAAGACTGCTCCTTGGAAGAAAAGTTATGACCAAACTAGACACCATATTAAAAAGCAGAGACATTACTTTTCCAACAAAGGTCTAGTCAAAGCTATGCTTTTTCCATTAGTCATGTATGGATGTGAGAGTTGGACTACAAAGAATGCTGAGCACCAAAGAATTGATGCTTTTGAACTGTAGTGTTGGAGAAGACTCTTGAGAGTCCCTTGGACAGCAAGGAGATCCAAGCAGTCCATCCTAAAGGAGATCAGTCCTGAATATTCACTGGAAGGACTGATGTTGAAGCTGAAACTTCAATACTTTGGCCACCTGATGTGAAGAGCTGACTCACTGGAAAAGACCCTGATGCTGGGAAAGATGGAAGGTGGTAGGAGAAGGGGACGACAGAGGATGAGATGGTTGGATGGCATCACCAACTCAATGGACATGAGTTTGAGTAGACTCTGGGAGTTGGTGATGGACAGGGAGGCCTGGCGTGCTGCAGTCCATGGAGTCGCAAAGAGTCAGACACGACTGAACAACTGAACTTGAACTTGATAATCACTTCTGCTTTGGAGTATCTCTAGATACAAAGTGAAAGGCACTCAGTCATGTCCGACTCTTTGTGACCCCATGGACTATACAGTCTATGGAATTCTTCAAGCCAGAATACTGGAGTGGGCAGCTTTTCCCTTCTCCAGGGGATCTTCCCAACCCAGGGATCAAACCCAGGTCTCCCACATGGCAGGTGGATTCTTTACCAGCTGAGCCACAAGGGAAGCCCTCTCTAGGTAGAGTGTCTTTGGAATTAGAAAAGAGCCTTTGGTAGCTGAGCAAGGAGCAGCATTTCAACCCCACTTACATCTTTACCTGTGCCCCTTTGTGTATAAACTGCAACCTATACAGAGAAAGGTCATAGCTCTCAACAAGACAGATTCATTCATGTTAAGGAAAAACACATTTTCATACAGTTAAAAGAATATGAAGCTTGTTCTTCACCTCAGTTGAGTAAGTTTAAGTTTCAACCAATTAAATTGTGATATTAGTTTAAGAATAATTCACTCCTCAAGTGAATTATTTTCTGCAGCTTCATTTGTTCTAAGCATCTGTTCAACAATTTAACAGTACTATTGATAGGAAGACATAGCACTCCCCCACCCCCATATTCCTAATACTCTCTGGCAGACAATTTTGTGCTTAAAGCAGAATATTTATCTGGAAGCAATGAGGAATATACTGCTTAAAAGAGGTACTCTATCTTTTCTAAAAGAAGTTGTTAATCTTATTTTAATTCATGGTTCATAAATCAAAATTCCCAAAAGTACTCATGGAATATGAAACCGGTTCCCCAAAACATTACTTCAGAGACCAAGTATAAGATGCAATGATTTGTTAGGCCTGAAGCACCCTCTCTTCAACTCCACTTACCAATTCTTCCTTTTCTTGAAGATTGCACTCAAATACTACCATATACATTGACTTTGGGAGTTTTATTTAATAGTCTCAGTTCAGACTAAATTCTGATGGTTCCTATATACAACATAGCTCTTCTATACCTTTTCTTTATAATAAATTATAACAGTCCTTAATGACAGGAATCATTCACTGTGTTACCCCCTCACCTAAAACAGAGCATAAAAAAAAGTAGCCCTGAATTAAATCATTTATTAACAGTTAATAAATTCAGTTCAGTTCAGTTGAGTTGCTCAGTCGTGTCCGAGTCTTTGCAACCCCATGAATCGCAGCATGCCACGCATCCCTGTCCATCACCAACTCCCGGAGTTCACTCAGACTCATGTCCATCGAGTCAGTGATGCCATCCAGCCATCTCATCCTCTGTCGTCCCCTTCTCCTCCTGCCGCCAATACCTACTGGCATCAGAGTCTTTTCCAATGAGTCAACTCTTCATGAGGTGGCCAAAGTACTGCAGTTTCAGCTTTAGCATCATTCCTTCCAAAGAAATCCCAGGCTGATCTCCTTCAGAATGGACTGGTTGGATCTCCTTGCAGTCCAAGGGACTCTCAAGAGTCTTCTCCAACACCACAGTTCAAAAGCATCAATTCTTCGGTGCTCAGCCTTCTTCACAGTCCAACTCTCACATCCATACATGACCACAGGAAAAACCATAGCCTTGACTAGACAAACCTTTGTTGGCAAAGTAATGTCTCTGCTTTTCAATATGCTGTCTAGATTGGTCATAACTTTTCTTCCAAGGAGTAAGCATCTTTTAATTTCATGGCTGCAGTCACCATCTGCAGTGATTTTGGAGCCCCAAAAAATAAAGTCTGACACTGTTTCCACTGTTTCCCCATCTATTTGCCATGAAGTGATCGGACCAAATGCCATGATCTTCGTTTTCTGAATGTTGAGCTTTAAGCCAAATTTTTCA
Organism: Bubalus bubalis; assembly: GCF_019923935.1. Taxonomy (NCBI): domain Eukaryota; kingdom Metazoa; phylum Chordata; class Mammalia; order Artiodactyla; family Bovidae; genus Bubalus; species Bubalus bubalis. Next base: position 157,307,570 of record NC_059159.1, on the reverse strand, counting down.
CTCTCCACTTTCACTTTCATCAAGAGGCTTTTTAGATCCTCTTCACTTTCTGCCATAAGGGTGGTGTCATCTGCATATCGGAGGTTATTGATAGTTCTCCCAGCAATCTTGATTCCAGCTTGTGCTACTCCCAGCCCAGCGTTTCTCATGATGTACTCTGCATGTAAGTTAAATAAGCAGGGTGATAATATACAGCCTTGACGTACTCCTTTTCCTATTTGGAACCAGTCTGTTGTTCCATGTCCAGTTCTAACTGTTGCTTCGTGACCTGCATACCGATTTCTCAAGAGGCAGGTCAGGTGGTCTGGTACTCCCATCTCTTTCAGAATTTTCCACAGTTTATTGTGATCCACACAGTCAAAGGCTTTGGCATAGTCAATAAAGCAGAAATAGATGTTTTTCTGGAACTCTCTTGCTTTTTCCATGATCCAGTGGATGTTGGCAATTTGATCTCTGGTTCCTCTGCCTTTTCTAAAACCAGCTTGAACATCTGGAAGTTCACGGTTCACGTATTGCTGAAGCCTGGCTTGGAGAATTTTGAGCATTACTTTACTAGCATATGAGATGAGTGCAATTGTGCGGTAGTTCGAGCATTCTTTGGCATTGCCTTTCTTTGGGATTGGAATGAAAACTGACCTTTTCCAGTCCTGTGGCCACTGCTCAGTTTTCCAAATTTGCTGGCATACTGAGTGCAGCACTTTCACAGCATCATCTTTCAGGATTTGAAATAGCTCAACTGGAATTCCATCACCTCCACTAGCTTTGTTTGTAGTGATGTTTTCTAAGGCCCACTTGACTTCACATTCCAGGATGTCTGGCTCTAGGTGAGTGATCACACCATCATGATTATCTGGGTCGTGAAGATCTTTTTTGTACAGTTCTTCTGTGTATTCTTGTTAATAAATTAGCAGGAGGCAAAACACAAAATATATCAAAAAACCATCTGATAATTAAAGAGCTTTAAAGAAAGAAAGAAATTACCTAAGAATAGTTAAAAGCTTTTTGAAAATGACTTGCTAAATTACTTCAGTCGTGTCTGACTCTGTGCGACCCCATAGAAGGTAGCCCACCAGGCTCCCACGTCCCTGGGATTCTCTAGGCAAGAACACTGGAGTGGGTTGCCATTTCCTTCTCCAATGCATGAAAGTGAAAAGTGAAATTGAAGTCGCTCAGTCATGCCCGACCCTCAGCGACCCCATGGACTGCAGCCTTCCAGGCTCATCCGTCCATGGGATTTTCCAGGCAAGAGTACTGGAATGGGGTGCCATTGCCTTCTCCTTGAAAATGACTGGTATGATATAAAAACTTTACATGTTTATAAAATATTTTGAAAGCCTCTCTTTAAATTCTCTCTTTAAAGGTAGAACAAATTTCCAGGAAGTAGGTTAGGTGCCAGAAAAAGAAAAGAGTTACACTTAAGCAATTTTTTAAAGTATATTTTTAAATAAAATAAAAATAATGTATGCTCAAAATACTCAAACAAAAACACAACAAAACAAAAATAATACAAATGACCCCATTTTCATTCTCCACACAGAAACTATCTTCAACATGAGTCAAAAGCCTAAACTACAAGAGCAATCTTGACATTTTTTTCCCCCTAACTAGGGATCAAACCCATGCCCCCTGCAGTGAAAGCACTGCATCTTAACCACTGGACCACCAAGGAAGTTCCAATCTTGGAGTTTTTATATCCAGCTATGTGACATTTTGGCATATGGTCTAAAAATCTATAATTATTGCTATTTCTAATAAATAAGTCTTTATTGCATTTCAGATATTTCTAAAGTATACCTATAACACACTAGTATTTCAAACAAAAATAGTTCTCATTTCAAGTGTTAAATAGCCACAGGGCAAAAGAAGAATTGTTTATTGTGCTCCATAGACTTACAAGTAAGGAAATCAGACCAGAGGCTCCCTAAACAGCCATTCCCGCTCTATAACACGTTAGCTTTTTAAAATTTCTTGGATGACTCACTCAACCAACACTCATTAAGGAATCATCATGTTCCTCCTTCTGTAAAGATTATAATTTCACCTTTAATTAAAACTGTAGCATCTAAGGAACTTTTAACTTTAAAGCACTTAAAGAAAACATATCAGAAAAGAAGGACTGCAACATAACATGAAATGGAACAAGAACGCAATTTATTTCTCATATATTTTTAAGTCACTTAGATTAACAGAAAGAAAAAAAAGACAAGGAATAGTGCTAAATAACAAGTTAGTCTAAAATAGGATACAAACAGGATGCGAGGCCACTGACAAATGAAAGTTGAAACAGTTAAAAAATAGGAAGATGAAATGAGAATTTAGTTTAATACCAAGAGTTGAGCTTCCCATGGTTAATCACTGAGAACTCAGCCTTCATTTTCCCTTAATTCCCCTCCTCTGACTACCAAAACCAGGATAACTTCACCAAGTCAAAAGAGAGCAATAAACTAAATGCAATTCATGTTAGTCCAATAAGATAGCTTTTCTCTTGCTCTCATTACTCTAACAAATTAATAACTTTATGTATATTCTCTGAAAAAGACTATTACAGAATGACAAGACTTATATAACTATACTTTTTGTTGTATTTTTTCCTCATAAAAATGCAGTCTCAGTTATGTAAATGTGCAATATATAACAACTGATACTTAGAAGTTAAAGGAAAATAAACTGGGGCATAAAAATCAATACACAGAAGAATTATAAAATATTTACTTCCTCCCATTAACAGTTTTCAAAAGGAAAAATCCCATGAAAGGCTATACTGTTTTCCAAACAACACTAAACATACCATGACATACCAAGTTACTGTTTCCCTTTGCCAGCAGATGGTGCTAATTTCCAGATATGAGCACTATGAGCTATTATACTAAAGATGACCTTCCGGATAAGTGTATTCACATACTCCCTTAGTTTAGTTTGCTAGAGTTAAAAGTAAATCACAAACATTTTAATCTCTCAAATTAAAATCAAATGAAGCAAAGATTACAAACTTGTTCTCAACATTAAAACCTGAAGAAAGAAAACATTAAAACACACTGTGTCTTTAAGCAAGCACCATTTTTTTTGTATTTAAGGGTCTGTGAACACAAAGACAATGTATTTCCCAAATCCAAAACAAAATGCTGTGCAAGTGCAGACTAAAGGACTAGGTAGGTTAGGTCTGAATCCTGACTCCAGCTACTAGACATTCCTTGGCACGTTGTCTCAAATCCCTTATCTACCAAATGAAAATAAAACGGAACTTGCCTCACTGATTTCCTATGAGGTTAAATGAGAGCACAAATGTAAAGCACTTAGAAAAGTGTCTGAAACAGTAAATACTACATCAGTGGCTGCTATTGTTGTTGTTTAGTAGTACCCAACAAAACAACTAGAACCAATAAAAAAGGTCATCAGAAAAAGAATGAATATAGATATTAATATAATAGATTATACAGCAATGAGAAGGAATGTACCACAGCTACAAACAAAACACAGATGAATCTAAGTAACATAATGCTGAGTGAAAAAAGCCCTAGAGAACTATATAAAGTATAACACTCCATTTTAAAACAGGGCAAAAAACAAATAAAACTAAAAAGATATACTGTTTAGATATTCATATGTAAGATATACACCTTTTTCTAAAAAAGTAAGATAAACACAAACAAGGTAGAAATTATCTGTATGAAAAGTCCAGGGAGATGGGATGAGAGAAATATGAGTATTTAAGTTATTGGTGCAGTTCAGTTCTTAGATTTAAGTGCACTACAGTGGAGATGTAAATTAGCATAATCATTTGAGAAATGATTTGTCATTATCTAGTAGAGCTTAAAAATCACTTTCCCTATAACTCAATAAATATATTCTTAAGTTATACCAAGAGAAAAATCTCTTGGTATATCATGTGTATCATGTTCCTAACAACATTGTAATAGAAAAAAACCTTGAAATAATTCTGTCAACAAAGAAATGGATGAAATATGACCACAATTCATTCTGATAAGCTATACAGGAGAGAAAATTAGTAAATTATAACCATATACCATAAAGCTGAATCTCAGGAACAAAGGCTGAACAAAAAAAGCATGTCAATGAAAAATACATATATATGATTCCATTTATAAAACTGTCACGAAATACATTGTTTAGAAATAATATATGCCAGAACTACACAGAAAAGTAAAGAAATGACAGGTACAACATTTGAACTGTGGCACTGGAGAAGACTCTTGAGAGACCCTTGGACTGCAAGGAGATCCAACCAGTCCATCCTAAAGGAGATCAGTCATCCATTCTAAAGGAGATCAGTCCTGGGTGTTCTTTGGAAGGAATGATGCTAAAGCTGAAACTCCAATACTTTGGCCACCTCCTGCAAAGAGTTGACTCATTGGAAAAGACTGTGATGCTGGGAGGGATTGGGGGCAGGAGGAGAAGGGGACGACAGAGGATGAGATGGTTGGATGGCATCACCGACTCAATGGACATGAGTTTGAGTGAACTCCGGGAGTTGGTGATGGACAGGGAGGCCTGGCGTGCTGCAGCTCATGGGGTCACAAAGAGTCGGACATGACTGAGCGACTGAACTGAACTGAACTGACGGAAGAAAGGAGGTGGGATTGGGCTGAGCGTGGAAGCTCACACAAGGGACATCAAAACTAATGACAAGTGTTCTGGGAAGATGGTGGCAGCAGTAGTCACACAGATTTAGATCTCTTCAAATCCCCATGTAAAAACAGACAGGGCAACTAGAGAGCAAAGCCAAAATCCCGTCCACAGGACTTGCAACAAAACTATGTGACAAGGTATCCCTTCAAATCCCAAAGTGTAAAGGGGTAGAGGCAAATCACCAGCACCCACAGACCTAAACTGCTTGACAGGAAGAACAAAGTAAGTGGCAACTAATGGACCTAAGAACAAAACAGCTTCAAAATAACTAATGGGTATTCACTAGAAAACACAGCAGGCCAACTTGGAAAACAACAACAGCTGAAACTGGAAGGATGCTGACATTTCCAATACTAGGTGAGACAACGAGTCCATGATAAGGTCCACAGGGGTTCAACCAACGTAGCCCCCATGAACTCTGAAAACTGATCCACCTAGGCTCCCTTCTGGAACAAGTGCCATAATGAGAATCAAAACTGAGTATGGACTTCCCTGGTGGCCCAGTGGTTAAGACTCTGAGCTCCCACTGCAGAGGCCTCAGGTTTGACAACCGTCAGGGAAGTTAAACATGTCACGGGCTGTGGTCAAAAAGAAAAAAAAAAAAAAAACTGAGCAGGACAGAACAACAAAAGCAGGGGAAGGTACAGACCAAACTGGGGAGGAGGAAAAGACTGGTGAAATCTCAGAAAGCAAGTCATCATCTTTTGAATACTATATAACAACAACCAATGCAGGAGCTCTATGAAGTCAGAGAATCTTTCATGAATTTTACTTTATCTTAAAAGTTCAAGAAACTTGATTCCACATAAAAATGACCAACAGAAAATTATCAAGGTCAAACCCTATATAAATTTATTATTATAAGAGAAAAAAAATCCCTATAAAGAAAGTACTCAGGTAAATGTGCTCACAAAACAGATCAAAACTGCAACCTATTTCAAAACAAGGTAAAGACATTAAGAAAGCGATACAACACATAAAAGAACAATGCACATCAAAAATAGAGAAACTGAGAACTGGAGATAAAATACTCACAAAGAGTAAGAAAAAAGATTAAAAAATTATTTCAGTAATGACGACCAAACTAGAAGGAAAACCAAAGTGCCTTCTAAAAAAAGAGTAGGTAAAAAAGAAAATTTAAAAAGAATTTTAAAGACATAAAAAGGTTCATTGAAGAAAGGCAAAAAAGAGCCAACAGGAGTTTCTGGAGAAATTCAAAGCAAGAGAAGAGTACATATAATAAAAGTTTTCTCAATTTAAAACACACACACACACACACACACACAGCTACTAAAAAGGACAGACCACATACCTAAAAATATTGACCCCAAAATGACCAATATCTAGTAACATTTAATTTAAATTACTAGACTTTTATGCCAGAAAAAAAACTTTGGAGCATTTAGAAAAGAAGAGCATGTGATTTATAAGAGAAAGAAAATTAAATCATCAGTTTTTCACAGAATGCTTCATAAACAAGAAAACTGAGTAACATATTTACAATACTCAGACCTAGAAAGTATGATCCTATATCCAATAAAACTGACTTTCAGGTACAAAAAGCAGAAACTTATCAACACATGAGAAGTTGGGGACTAGTATTCCAGATGAATGAATTAAGAGAAAAAACCTTCAGAAAACCAAAATTACTACAGACACAGACATAAGGACTGATAAAATAACATTAAATATACAGTTAGCTATAAAACAAAGACTGAAAAAGAATTAAGAAGGGAAGAGTATAGTACATAAAAACTATTACTATGACAGTGTAGAATAGTACATCTATTTTAAAAATAAGAAGATAATGAAAAGAGTATATGCAAAAAAATTATATTTTCAGTAATATCAGTGGTGGTATTCATATGATTACTCCACAACTGTTATGTTAATACGTGAATGATACAGAATAAATGGGCAGTGTTGAAATATCCTAATTCTATCATGTCTTGTGCCCTTAAGAATCAAAATTCTTCATTTCAGTTCAGTTCAGTGGCTCAGTCGTGTCTGACTCTTTGCTACCCCATGGACTGCAGCACGCCAGGCCTCCCTGTCCGTCACCAACTCACGGAGTTTACTCAAACTCGGGTCCACTGAGTCAATGATGCCATCCAACTATCTCATCCTCTGTCGTCCCCTTCTCCTCCAGCCTTCTATCTTTCCTAGCATCAGGGTCTTTTCAAATGAGTCAATTCTTTGCATCAGGTGGCCAAAGTATTGGAGTTTCAACTTTAGCATCAGTCCTTCCAATGAATTTTCAGGACTGATCTCCTTTAGGATGGACTGCCTGGATCTCCTTGCTGTCCAAGGGACTCTCATGAGTCTTCTCCAACACCACAGTTTAAAAGTATCAATTCTTTGGTGCTCAACTTTCGTTATAGTCCAACTCCCACATCCATACATGACCACCGGAAAAACCATAGCTTTGACTAGACAGACCTTTGTTGACAAAATAATGTCTCTGCTTTTTAATATGCTGTCTAGGTGGATCATAGCTTTTCTTCCAGGAGCAAGCATCTTTTAATTTCATGGCTGCAGTCACCATCTGCAGTGATTTTGGAGCCCAGAAAAATAGTCTCTTACTGTTTCCACTATTTCCCCTTCTATTTGCCATGAAGTGATGGGAACAAACGCCATGATCGTTTTCTGAATGTTGAGCTTTAAGCCAACTTTTCACTCTCCTCTTTCATTTTCATCAAGAGGCTCTTTAGTTCTTCTTCACTTTCTGCCGTAAGGGTGGTGACATCTGCATATCTGAGGTTATTGATATTTCTCCCAGCAATCTTGATTCCAGCTTGCGCTTCCTCCAGCCCAGCGTTTCTCATGATGTACTCTGCATATAAGTTAAATAAGCAGGGTGACAATATACAGCCTTGACCAACTCCTTTCCCTCTTAGGAACCAGTCTGTTGTTCCATGTCCAGTTCTAACTGTTGCTTCCTGACCTGCACACAGACTTCTCAAGAGGCAGGTCAGGTGGTCTGGTATTCCCATCTCTTTTAAGAATTTTCCACAATTTGTGGTGACAGAAACAGTCAAAGGCTTTGGCACAGTCAATAAAGCAGAAATAGATGTTTTTCTGAAACCTTTGCTTTTTTGATGATCCAGCAGATGTTGGCAATTTGATCTCTGGTTCCTCTGCCTTTTTTAAAACCAGCTTGAACATCAGGAAGTTCACAGTTCAAGTACTGTTGAAGCTTGCTTTGGAGAATTTTGAGCATTGCTTTACTAGGATGTGAGATGAGTGCAACTGTGCAGTAGTTCGAGCATTCTTTGGCATTGCCTTTCTTAGGCATTGGAACGAAAACTGACCTTTTCCAGTCCTATGGCCACTGCTGAGTTTTCCAAATTTGCTGGCATATTGAGTGCAACACTTTCACAGCATCATCTTTTAGGATTTGAAATACTTCAACTGGAATTCCATCACCTCCATTAGCTTTGTTCGTAGTGATGCTTCCTAAGGCCCACTTGACTTCACATTCCAGGATGTCTGGATCCTGGTGAATGATCATACCATCGTGATTATCTGGGTCATGAAGATCTTTTTTGTACAGTTCTTCTGTGTACTCTTGCCACCTCTTCTTAATATCTTCTGCTTCTGTTAGGTCCATACCATTTCTGTCCTTTATCGAGCCCATCTTTGCATGAAATGTTCCCTTGGTATCTCTAATTTTCTTAAAGAGATCTCTAGTCTTTCCCATTCTATTGTTTTCCTCTATTTCTCTGCACTGATCTCTGAGGAAAGCTTTCTTATCTCTCCTTGCTATTCTTTGGAACTCTGCACTCAAATGGGTATATCTTTCCTTTTCTCCTTTGTTTTTTGCTTCTCTTCTTTTCACAGCTATTTGTAAGGCTTCCCTAGACAGCCATTCTGCTTTTTTGCATTTCTTTTCTTGGGGATGGTCTTGATCCCTGTCTCCTGTACAATGTCACCAACCTCCGTCCATAGTTCATCAGGCACTCTATCAGATCTAATCTCTTGAATCTATTTGTCACTTTCATTGTATAATCGTAAGGGATTTGATTTAGGTCATACCTGAATGGTCTATGGTTTTTCCTACTTTCTTCAATTTAAATTTGGCAATAAGGAGTTCATGATCTGAACCTCAGTCAGATCCCAGTCTTGTTTTTGTCTGACTGTACAGAGCTTCTCCATCTTTGACTGTAAAGAATATAATCAGTCTGATTCGGTATTGACCATCTGGTGATGTCCATGTGGAGAGTCTTCTCTTATGTTGTTGGAAGAGGGTGTTTTCTATGACCAGTGCATTCTCTTAGCAAAACTCTATTAGCCTTTGCCCTGCTTCATTCTGTACTCTAAGGCCAAATCTGCCTGTTACTCCAGATGTTTCTTGACTTCCTCCTTCTGCATTCCAGTCCCCTATAATGAAAAGGACATCTTTTTGTGTGTTAGTTCTAGAAGGTCTTATAGATCTCATAGAACCATTCAACTTCAGCTTCTTCAGCATTACTGGTCGGGGCATAGACTTGTATTACCATGATACTGAATTCTTAATTCAAAATTCTTAGTGTAGAAGAAAGAAGATACATATGTAACAGAGAAAAGTTACATAAATTCTATGATCCTTAATTTCAGTTAGAAGTATCAATGAACTCGTGAGTTATTTTATCCTTATTTTTCCTAGCTCTGTGCACTGAAAAGACCTAGAATACATAAATAGTTCGGAGAAGGCAATGGCAACCCACTCCAGTACTCTTGCCTGGAAAATCCCATGGACAGAGGAGCCTGGTGGGCTGCAGTCCATGGGGTCGCTAAGGGTCGGACATGACTGAACTACTTCCCTTTCACTTTTCACTTTCATGCATTGGAGAAGGAAATGGCAACCTACTCCAGTGTTCTTGCCTGGAGAATCCCAGGGACAGGGGAGCCTGGTGGGTTGCCGTCTCTGGGGTCGCACAGAATCGGACACGACTGAAGCGACTTAGCAGCAGCAGCAGCAGCGTTCAGACTGTGACCTTGAAATACCTTTTCTCCTAAAAGGAACCAGAGTTTCCTACCGAAATCAGTGAATTCCAGAAGAACGTACAAGGTGAATCTTGTATTAATTAAGTAGCAAGGAAGCTAATCAAAGTCTTATAAGCCAATCCGAAGAAATTCCCACTAGTCAACAAAGGGTCAATTTGAGCTTTAATAATAAGAAAATTCTAATTTATTGAAACCCATAAAATACACTTAATCCATGAGCTCATACTTACTTAAAAATTTTTTAAATTACAACAGCAACAACAAAAAAATACTGGTCACTTCTGAAGAACAGCAGGGGACCAATTCATAATCCTGAAAACTGTAAATAAAAGGCAAGAATCAAGTATTTATCCTTCCTTTCCTTTATGAACTATACAACTTGGGTAAACAAATAATGGATGATTAGTGGGAAGTATTTATTTATACTACTACTTCAATTAATATACAGAAGAAAAGACAGACTATTGCCATTAGTTATCAGATGAAAGTCATTAAAAGAGTACTAACATCAATAAAAAAAAGAAGCTTATCACACATTTTGGTCTCTCATGGTCTTGTTAATTAAAGGGATCTAGGAGAAGAAAAGGCTGAAAGAGATGGAAATACCAGATCACCTGACCTGCCTCTTGAGACATTTGTACGCAGGTCAGGAAGCAACAGTTAGAACTGGACATGGAACAACAGACTGGTTCCAAATAGGAAAAGGAGTACATCAAGGCTGTATATTGTCACCCTGCTTATTTAACTTATATTCAGAGAACATCATGAGAAACGCTGGGCTGGAAGAAGCACAAGCTGGAATCAAGATTGCTGGAAGAAATATCAATAACCTCAGATATGCAGGTAACACCACCCTTATGGCAGAAAGTGAAGAGGAACTAAAAAGCCTCTTGATGAAAGTGAAAGAGGAGAGTGAAAAAGTTGGTTTAAAACTCAACATTCAGAAAACGAAGATCATGGCATTTGGTCCCATCACTTCATGGCAAATAGATGGGGAAACAGTGGAAACAGTGTCAGACTTTATTTTTTGGGGCTCCAAAATCACTGCAGATGGTGACTGCAGCCATGAAATTAAAAGACGCTTACTCCTTGGAAGGAAAGTTATGACCAACCTAGATAGCATATTGAAAAGCAGAGACATTACTTTGCCAACAAAGGTCCATCTAGTCAAGGCTATGGTTTTTCCTGTGGTCATGTATGGATGTGAGAATTGGACTGTGAAGAAGGCTGAGCGCCGAAGAATCGATGCTTTTGATCTGTGGTGTTGGAGAAGACTCTTGAGAGTCCCTTGGACTGCAAGGAGATCCAACCAGTCCATTCTAAAGGCGATCAGTCCTGCGTGTTCTTTGGAAGGAATGATGATAAAGCTGAAACTCCAATATTTTGGCCACCTCATGAGAAGAGTTGACTCATTGGAAAAGACTCTGATGCTGGTAGGAATTGGGGGCAGGAGGAGAAGGGGACAACAGAGGATGAGATGGCTGGATGGCATCACTGACTCAATGGACATGAGTCTGAGTGAACTCCGGGAGTTGGTGATGGACAGGGAGGCCTGGTGTGCTGCGATTCACAGGGTCGCAAAGAGTCGGACACGACTGAGCAACTGAACTGAACTGAACTGAGGAGAAGGGGACGACAGAGGATGAGATGTTTGGATGGCATCACCGACACAATGGACATAGGTTTGCGTGGACTCCAGGAGTTGGTGATGGACAGGGATGTCTGGCATCCTGCGGTTCATGGGGTCGCAAAGAGTCGGACACGACTGAGTAACTGAACTGAACTGAACTGAATATGAATCCACTCTGGATTCTGGATCAATCTGCCAATTATCAGGAAACACAGAGAATAGAAGAATATAATGATCTGCACCATGAGTATGCAATCAGCAAACTCACTAGTATAGAAAAGTCTACATTTCAAATAGCTCTGGTTCTTCATGAGATAACTATAAGGAAAAACGGAATGGAAGGAAAACTGATAAAATCAAACAGACTTAAGAGACATTAAAATTTTTAATGAGTAACTAAATTATAGTGTCTTGGAATGAACATCTGGATGATAAAATTTTGTATGCAAAGAAACATAACATAAAAGTAAAACATAAAAGTCAGGATAATGGTGTGCTATCATCTATTATTTGGTTACCTAGTTGTATACTTCATATAGGAAAGGAAGGATATATACTTGATTCTTGCTCTTTGTTTACAGTTTTCAGGATATGAACTCGTCCCCTGCTGTTCTCCAAAAGTTTCCAGTTCTTTTTGTTCCTGTTATTTAAAAAGAAATTTTAAGTAAGTATGAGCTCATGGATTAAGCATATTTTATGGGTTTCAATAAACTGCAATTTTATTATTAAACCTCAAACTGTCCCTTCATTGACCAGGGGGAATTTCTTCAGATTGGCTCTTGAGACTGATTAGCTTCCTTGCTAGTTAATATAAGATTCATCTTGTACTTTCTTCTGGAAGAAAGAATCCAAATCAAATTCAGGTTAGATCCCTTTATTTAGCAAGACCAGGAGAGACCCAAAATGTCTGATAAGCTTTTTTTTTTGCTGACGTTAGCACTCTTAATGACTTTTCGTCTGATAACTAACTGAGAATTTCAAAATGGAAATAGTCAGTCTTTTCTTCTTTTTTTATTTATGGTGGAAAGGGAGTAGTGATTGGACTGTGACACCCAGAAGGAACTTCTGGGACAGATGACAAAGTTCTTTATTTCTTGACTTGGGTCATGGTTTCAAGGATATACACAGCAATAATTCATTGGGTGATATACTTGGATTTCTGAATTTTTACTTTTAATAAAATATTTTTATAAGACAACAGAGGATGAGATGATTGGATGGCATCACCGACTCAATGGATATGAGTTTGAGTAAACTCCAGATGGTCAGGGAGGCCTGGCATGCTGCAGTTCATGGGGTCACAAAGAGTCAGACATGACTGAGCAACTGAACTGAACTGAATATTTTTTTAATGTAAATAATGGATATAAAAGTTTTTATTGTGTCATTATTCTTTGTCCTCTGCATATATTATAAATATTCCTTTGCACCTACTCAATATTAACTGAAACTTTTAAATTAAAAAACACATATTGTTTATAATGAAAGTTCTTCTTGGTTAAGATTATGCTAATTTGAAATTGAGACCCTGTCATTTATCAATATATCAAGCATCAATTTCCTCTTATATTAAATGGGAATAATAAAAGATTTCAAGTTAACAACTAAATACTATACTATTAGTTAACTACAAAAAATACATTTATTTTCCATTTCTAACATAATTTCAGCCAAGAAAGTATATATTTATAGACAAGCAATTTTATTTCATTTAATGAACCACTAATCAAGATCTGTAATTTCTTGCCACTCAATTACAGAACTCCCATGTAACACAAGCAGTCCATTCCTTTAGCAATGTACTTACTGAGCCTGGAACAGTAGTACTTGGCACACAATCAACAAAACAAAGTCCCTGCTCTGATAGGCTGCTATTCCAGTGGAGTGAGACAAACCATCATAAAAAGAAATAAACAGATAACATATCAGACAGTAATAAATCTAGGAAGGAAAAAAAAGAAGTATGATGAGATAGTCACGGGAGAGGAGGTATGTTTTTTAGAGAAGACCTCTCCAAAAAAAGAAAATACGAGCCTCCTGGGAAAAAAACATCGCAGAGAAAAGAGAGCAAGCACAAGGGCACTGAGATAGAGCAATATCTTTGTGCTCAAAAAAAATGGCAAAGCCGAAGTGACTAGAACAGACTGAGCAAGAATAGACTAGAAAGACATTACAACACAGAGTGGAAAGGAAGATTTTACAGTCTTACAGGGTACGCTAAGAGTTTTGAATTTTCCTCTTAATAAGATAAGAAAATACTGATCATAGAAGTAATATGTTCTAATACATTATTTTTAAATAATCACTTTTATCTACTATGTCGAAAAGAGCTGGATACGACAGCAACTAATAAACAGCAGCAAAAATAAAGACAAGACTCAGGGGGGGATAATGGAAGAAGCAGCTAGACCACTTAGGAAGCTACAGCAACTGTCCAGGCAATAGGGGTAGTTAGTATACAGGAGTAGAAGTGAAAGTGATGAAAAGTGTCAGAGTCTGGATATCCTACTTTCATATAGTTTCAGCATCGAGACACATTAAAAAAAAAAATTCCCCAAAGTGTTAATATCCTTTTAAAACATAGCTATAGAAATAAAAGTCCTTGAGAAAGTGTTTTAAAACACACAGTAACTGGAGGATTATACTTAAAGAAATAGTTAAGCAAATAAATGAGAGACAGTGGTTGTTAAGTGTCAGGGCTCTATAGGCAAGCTTCCTGGTTTTGATCCTAGCTCAATCACTTACTAAACATGAAAGTAACAGCGAAGTTTCTCTTTGCCTCAGTTTTCTTATTTTTCAAATGGAAATAATAGGAGCTACTTCATTAGACCCTTGTGATATGACAATGAATATAAAGAATTTTAGCTGACACATGGTAACAGCTCAATATGTATTTGCTATCAAACTTACTGTTCTACTCCAAACAGTTTCTATGGCTACACGTTCCCACTATTTTTTCCATTGCTACCACTATTTATAATATCCCCTTTTATAACTGGTTACATATTTAAATGGAGAAGGAAATGGCAATCCACTCCGGTATTCTAGCCTAGGAAATCCCATGGACAAAGTCTGAGACTAGTGGGCTACAGTCCATGGGGTCGCAAAGAGTCAGGCATCACTTAGCAACTGAGCACATATTTAAAATTACCACAATAGGGACTTCCCCGGTGGTCCAGTGGTTAAAAATCTGCCTTGCAATACAGGGGAGGTAGTTCTATACCTGGTCAGGGAACTAAGATCCCACAAGCCATGGAGTAACTGAAGCCCCTGTGTCAAAATTACAGAAGGCCAACTGCCACAACTAGAGAATCCATGTGCCACAATAAAAAGCTCCCACAAGATGCAATGAAGATCTCTCATGCTGCAACTAAGACCCAACTCAGCAAAATAAATAAGTTTTTAAAAATTAAAAAAAATTTATCACAATAAAAATTGACTTCAAATGTTCCTAATGTTACATATTTCATTGATTTGATTTTTAATCAAAAGTTTCTGCTTTAGGTTTGACAAAGCTCTCTGATTGGTACTATACTTTTTTTTAACTTGGAAGATCACTCCTCTTAAAGATAACTGAAGTTTAATTTGCAAGAATCCAAAGCAATTCCTATTAACGTTTTTTTCTTCACTTCAAAACAAAAGTAATGTTAAATTTCATAAGGCTCTGAAAAATCAGAGTATGACAAGAACAATTAACAGAAATATCATAATCACTTGGACTTTTTGTGTAGTTGGTCACACTCTTGATTATTAAGTTGTATAACTATGAGCATAGGTTAGGTTCACAAGATCAACTTTTGGGGGTCAAATATTTGATGTCCTTTCATACTTGAAATGCTTCCACTAAAGAGACATAAGAAAATGGTAACAATACCTACCTCTGAGAGAGAAGAGGGGAGAAGGGTGAGAAAGAGATATACTTTGCATTTAAAACCTTTGGCATAATTTGGGTGCCTTCCCTTGCAAATGTATTAATTTCTAAGAACATAAAATATTTTTTAAAGAAAAAAATACCATTTACTAACAATTTACAGAACAATTTTTTAAATAGTTCACCACAATGACAGCTTACCAGATTGAAGATGCCAGTAATATATTAGTGTTGTTTGCAAGAAACCTAAGTGGAGGCTCTGCAAGCAGTACACAGGATAAAATTCCTCCACCAAAGCAGTGGAGCATAGCAGTAAACCAGCTTGACAGAGGATTTTTCCATGCCAGCGCTGCAGCTCCTGAAATGATAAAGTAAATGTTTGAGATACTGTACACTAAACAAGTCCTGAGGTACCAGTGGCACTAAAGAAACACACTTCTTAATTTCATAATTTTCTAGAACTTACTATTACTCGTAAGTATGACAATCATGATCATCATAAACTGTATCTCCTGTTATTTAAATCAACACTGGAAACTTTTGTTAAGACATGGGTGACGTGGGGAATCTTTAAAATACCTCTTTAGGATCTTATTGGACTTACCTGGTGGCTCAGATGGTAAAGTGACTGCCTACAATGAGGGAGACCCAGGTTCAATCCCTGGGTCAGGAAGATCTCCTGGAGAAGGCAATGGCAACCCACTCCAGTACTCTTTCCTGGAAAATCCCATGGACGGAGGAGCCTGGTAGGCTACAGTCCATGGGGTCGCAAACAGTCGGACATGACTGAGCAACTTCACTTCAGGATCTTATTGCCAGTTTCCTAGTAGTACATTATTATATAGACAATCTCCCCATCTACTGTCTCCTTTCATTTCCAAACCTACTGTAAGTACGTCAGTTAATATGTCCAAGTGATATATTAAGAAAAATTTATAATCTTAAGTACTTTAGAAAATAAAGCTGGAAAACTAAAGTTTCAATATGACAGACTTGAAACAGAATGACAAAATAAACTCAGAGGTGAAAGGCTGATGAGAAATAGGTATTTACACCATCTCAAATGTCTCCTAACAGATTATTTATTACAGAGAGAAACAGTAACTTTAGACTGGGCAAACCTTGCAGACATCACTATAAACAGACAATTTCAAGTGATCTCTGATACTATGCACTAAGGACACATCATTGCTACTGTAGTATTTCTACTATACCAAAAATGTATAACCTCAACTAGTTTAATTATACAAACTCAAATTGAGGGCTATTCTAAAAAAAAAAAAAAAAAAAACTAACAAACACTTGGCCTATATTTTAACAACATAAAGGTCTAAGAACACACACGAAAAAGGCTGATTAAATGTTTCAGATTAAATGACATTAAAGAGACAACCAAATGCAATGCAATTCATTTCCCTAGATCATATTTCAGAATGAGAAAGAACATTTATAAAAGAACTTTATGGACAACAAATTGATAAAATTTAAACATGGACTGTGGCTTTAATAATAGTATTGTATCACTGTTAAAACTTCCTGATTTTGGTAACTGTATTGTGACTCTTAAAATCAACACACTTAAGCAGTCAAAAGTAACTGGGCAAAATGCTCCAATTTACACTCAAGTGGTTCTGCAAAAATACTCTACAGAGATAAAAACATTCAGAGAAATGGTAAGGTACAAACTTTTAATCATACATGAATAAGTTTTGGGATCTAATATACAGCATAATGACTGTAGTTAATACTACTATATAATACTACATTATATCCTTGAAATTTGCTAAAAGAGTAGATTTTAAGTGTTGTCACCACACACACACATACACACACTCAAAAGGTAACTATGTGAGATGATAAACGTGTTAATCACTTCATTGTGGTACTTCACAATGTGCTGCTGCTGCTAAGTCGCATCAGTCGTGTCCGACTCTGTGCGACCCCATAGACGGCAGCCCACCAGGCTACCCCGTCCCTGGGATTCTCCAGGCAAGAACACTGGAGTGGGTTGCCATTTCCTTCTCCAATGCAGGAAAGTGAAAAGTGAAAGTGAAGTCGCTCAGTCGTGCCCGACTCTTAGCGACCCCATGGACTGCAGCCCACCAGGCTCCTTCGTCCATGGGATTTTCCAGGCAAGAGTACTGGAGTGGGGTGCCATTGCCTTCTCCACACAATGTACTATGTATATCAAATCATCACATTGTACACTTTAAATATATATAATTTTGTCAATTATAGGTCAATAAAGCTGGGAGAAAAATTAAATAAATGGGGCTAAATGTCAGTTGGTGATTCTGGGTAAAGTACATGGGAGTTCCTTGACCTAGTCCAGCAACTTTCTATAAGCAAAATTATTACAGGAAACAATACAAAAACTTTTTTTTACCCAGACAGAAAAATAAAAGCAAATTATAAAAATGAAAAACTAATACAATTATGTAAAGTTTAAAAATAAAATAAAATTTAAAAAATAAAAAAAAAATAAAAGAAAATAGAAATTAAATAGATGCTACAGACAGGCAAGCAATAAAGCCAACCCAAAGCTTTTCTTGGAAAAGACAAATAAAACAGAATATTGTTCAGTAAGTCTGAAAAATGGGTGTGGAGAGGGGAAGGAATGAAAATAATGTATAATATTAGAAGCAAAAAATGGAAATAATTTGAGATTTTTTTTATTATAAGAAAACATTTAATCTAATAAAGGTGAACATATAGTTGAAATGGAAATTGAAATGGACAATTTTCCTAAAAAACTATATACTGCAAAATCCCCTTAAGAATAGGTAGAAACTTGAACACACAAATAACTATGAAAAAAAATTACAGGGTAGTCCAAGATCTATCCTAGGAAAGGTGTTAGACCCAGATAAACTAATGGACAAATACCAAATAATTTCTTATTACTCATTTTTATATTATATATCCATTATAGAGTTTAGAAAAACTTAATATATTCTGTGAAACAACATAACTCCAACATAAAAAAAACTGTAAAGAAAAATAAAGAAGAGAGACTGAGAGAGGAAGGAGGATGGGGGTCAGGAAAAAGGGAGGAGGGAAAAGCAGGAGGGAAGAAAAAAAAGAAGACACTGTAAGGCACACTATAATTTTAACATATACAGTACACAAATATATCCATAACAAATTAAAATTAGTAGTTTTTCAAAAGGATCACAAATCATAACCAGGTAGATTTTTATCCAAAGAATTTAAGGAAGGTTTAACACAAATTCATTAAAATCATTCACTATACTAACAAATTAACATGATGATGCCTTTAGACAGACATTAAAAAATCACTTGATAAAAATTTTAACATTCATTTTTTTTTAATCTAGTAATCTAAGAACGGGGGGGGGGGGGGAAGCCATGAAGAAAAAGATTTATAAGTTTGACACCATCAAAATTTAAAACTTCTGAACTTCCTGGTGGTCCAGTGACCTGGTGGTCCAGTGGTTAAGACTCTACCCGCCAATGCACGGGACATGGGTTCAATCCCTGGTCCACAAAGATTCCACGTCACAGGGCAACTAAGCCTGTGCACCACAACTACTGAGCCGATGAGACCCAGAGCCCATGCTCTGCAAAAAGCACAGCCACCTCAATGAGAAGCTCGTGCACCACACCTAGAGAATAGCCCCCACTCACTGCAATGCCAGAAAACCCACCCCCATCAAGGAAGACCCAGCACAGTCATAAAAAGACAACTTGTTAAAAAAATTTTTTTAACCTCTATATAACAAAATACTAGGATAAAATATTTTTTAACCAATAAGGCAAATTCCAGAGTCCCCATAAAGCCTGAGAGAGAACTGTGAGTGTCTCCTGTGGAGGTACGAGTCAGCAGTGGACTGCCACAGGGGCAGGGGCTCTGAGTACAACAGACCTGGGTAGGCATAAGCCCTCTTGGAGGAGGTCGCCATTAACACCACCATAGAGCCGCCAAAACTTACACAGGACTGGGAAATAAACTCTTGGTGGGCACAAACAAAACCTCGTGTGCACCAGGACCCAGGAGAAAGAATCAGTGGCCCCACAACAGACTGACCCAGATTTGCCTATAAGTGTCCAGGAGTCTCCGGCAGAGGCATGGGTCGGTTGCGGCCTGCTGCAGGGCTGAGGGCACAAGCGTAGCAGTGCATGCATGGGACCTTTTGAAAGAGGTCACCATTATCCTCATTACTTCCACCATAGTTTCAGTTCAGTCGCTCAGTCGTGTCCAACTCTTTGCGACCCCATGAACCACAGCACGCCAGGCCTCCCTGTCCATCACCAACTCCCGGAGTTTACTCAAACTCATGTCCATTGAGTCGGTGATGCCATCCAGCCATCTCATCCTCTGTCGTCCCCTTCTCCTCCTGCCCCCATTCCCTCCCAACATCAGAGTCTTTTCCAATGAGTCAACTCTTCACATGAGATGGCCAAAGTACTGGAGTTTCAGCTTTAGCATCAGTCCTTCCAATGAACACCCAGGACTGATCTCCTTGCAGTCCAAGGGACCCTCAAGAGTCTTCAACACCACAGATCAAAAGCATCAATTCTTCAGTGCTCAGCTTTCTTCACAGTCCAACTCTCACATCCATACATGACTATTGGAGAAACCATAGCCTTGACTAGATGGACCTTTGTTGGCAAAGTAATGTCTCTGCTTTTCAATATGCTATCTAGGTTGGTCATAACTTTCCTTCCAAGGAGTAAGAATCTTTTAATTTCATGGCTGCAGTCACCATCTGCAGTGATTCTGGAGCCCAGAAAAATAAAGTCTGACACTGTTCCTTCTGTTTCCCCATTTATTTGCCATGAAGTGATGGGACCAGATGCCATGATCTTCGTTTTCTGAATGTTGAGCATTAAGCCAACTTTTTCACTCTCCACTTTCACTTTCATCAAGAGGCTTTTTAGTTCTTCTTCACTTTCTGCCATAAGGGTGGTGTCATCTGCATATCGGAGGTTATTGATATTTCTCCCAGCAATCTTGATTCCAGCTTGTGTTTCTTCCAGTCCAGCGTTTCTCATGATGTACTCTGCATATAAGTTAAATAAGCAGAGTGACAATATACAGCCTTGATGTACTCCTTTTCCTATTTGGAACCAGTCTGTTGTTCCATGTCTAGTTTTAACTGTTGCTTCCTGACCTGCATATAGGTTTCTCAAGTGGCAGGTCACGTGGTCTGGTATTCCCATCACTTTCTGAGTTTTCCAAAGTTTATTGGGATCCTCACGTTGAACGTCAAGAAGGGCGGCGGTGAGGAGATACCCCTCATCCAAGGTAAGGAGTAGCGGCTACACTTTGCTGGAGCAGCTGTGAAGAGATACTCCACGCCCAAGGTAAGAGAAACCAAAGTAAGATGGTGGGTGTTGCAAGAGGGCATCAGAGGGCAGACACACTGAAACCATACTCAGAGGAAACTAGTCAATCTAATCACACTAGGACCACAGCCTTGTCTAACTCAGTGAAACTAAGCCAAGCCCATGGGGCAACCCAAGACAGGCGCGTCATGGTGGACAGATCTGACAGAATGTGGTCTACTGGAGAAGGGAATGGCAAACCACTTCAGTATTCTTGCCTTGAGAACCCCATGAACAGTATGAAAAGGCAAAATGACAGGATACTGAAAGAGGAACTCCCCAGGTCAGTAGGTGCCCAATATGCTACTGGAGATCAGTGGAGAAATAACTCCAGAAAGAATGAAGGGATGGAGCCAAAGCAAAAACAATACCCAGCTGTGGATGTGACTGGTGATAGAAGCAAGGTCAGATGCTGTAAAGAGCAATATTGCATAGGAACCTGGAATGTCCATGAATCAAGGCAAATTAGAAGTGGTCAAACAAGAGATGGCAAGAGTGAATGTCGACATTCTAGATATCAGCAAACTCAAATGGACTGGAATGGGTGAATTTTTTTTTTTTTTAAGTAGAAAGACTTTTTTTTATTTATTTATTTTAATTTTATTTTTAAACTTTACATAATTGTATTAGTTTTGCCAAATATCAAAATGAATCCACCACAGGTATACATGTGTTCCTCATCCTGAACCCTCCTCCCTCTTCCCTCCCCATTCTATCCCTCTGGGTCGTCCCAGTGCACCAGCCCCAAGCATCCAGTATCGTGCATCGAATCTGGACTGGCAACTCATTTCATACATGATATTTTACATGTTTCAATGCCATTCTCCCAAATCTTCCCACCCTCTCCCTCTCTCACAGAGTCCATAAGACTGTTCTATACATCAGTGTCTCTTTTGCTGTCTATTTAACTCAGATGACCATTATATCTACTACTGCGGACAGAAATCCCTCAGAAGAAATGGAGTAAGCCATCATGGTCAACAAAAGAGTCCGTAATGCAGTACATGGATGCAATCTCAAAAACAACAGAATGATCTCTGTTCATTTCCAAGGCAAACCATTCAATATCACAGTAATCCAAGTCTAGACTTTTATTTTTGGGGGCTCCAAAATCACTGCAGATGGTGACTGCAGCCATGAAAGTAAAAGACGCTTACTCCTTGGAAGGAAAGTCATGACCAACTAGATAGCATATTGAAAAGCAGAGACATTAACTTTGCCAACAAAGGTCCATCTAGTCAAGGCTATGGTTTTTCCTGTGGTCATGTATGGATGTGAGAGTTGGACTATGAAGAAGGCTGAGCGCCAAAGAATTGATGCTTTTGAACTGTGGTGTTGGAGAAGACTCTTGAGAGTCCCTTGGACTGCAAGGAGGTCCAACCAGTCCATTCTGAAGGAGATCAGCCCTGGGATTTCTTTGGAAGGAATGATGCTAACGCTGAAACTCCAGTACTTTGGCCACCTCATGAGAAGAGTTGACTCATTGGAAAAGACTCTGATGCTGGGAGGGATTGGGGGCAGGAGGAGAAGGGGATGACAGAGGATGAGATGGCTGGATGGCATCACTGACTCGATGGACATGAGTCTGAGTGAACTCCGGGAGTTGGTGATGGACAGGGAGGCCTGGCGTGCTGTGATTCATGGGGTCGCAAAGAGTCAGACACAACTGAGCGACTGAACTGAACACAGTCAAAGGCTTTGGCATAGTCAATAAACAGAAATAGATGTTTTTCTGGAACTCTCTTGCTTTTTCAATGATCCAGTGGATGTTGGCAATTTGATCTCTGGTTCCTCTGTTTTTTCTAAAACCAGCTTGAACATCTGGAAGTTCACAGTTCACGTATTGCTGAAGCCTGGCTTGGCATTTTGAGCATTACGTTAGTAGCATGAGTGCAACTGTGCAGTAGTTTGAGCATTCTGTGGCATTGCCTTTCTTAGGGATTGGAATGAAAACTGACCTTTTCCAGTCCTGTGGCCACTGCTGAGTTTTCCAAATTTGCTGGCATATTGAGTGCAGCACTTTCACAGCATCATCTTTCAGGATTTGAAATAGCTCAACTGGAATTCCATCACCTCCACTAGCTTTGTTTGTAGTGATG
The DNA here is from genome assembly GCF_019923935.1 of Bubalus bubalis. Lineage (NCBI taxonomy): Eukaryota > Metazoa > Chordata > Mammalia > Artiodactyla > Bovidae > Bubalus > Bubalus bubalis. Next base: position 157,284,988 of record NC_059159.1, on the reverse strand, counting down.
CTTTCTAAGGCCCACTTGACTTCACATTCCAGGATGTCTGGCTCTAGGTGAGTGGTCACACCATCATGATTATCTGGGTCGTGAAGATATTTTTTGTACCGTTCCTCTGTGTATTCTTGCCACCTCTTCTTAATATCTACTGCTTCTGTTAGATCCATACCATTTCTGTCCTTTATCGAGCCCATCTTTGCAGGAAATGTTCCCTTGGTATCTCTAATTTTCTTGAAGAGATCTCTAGTCTTTCCCATTCTGTTGCTTTCCTCTATTTCTTTGCATTGATCGCTGAGGCTTTCTTATCTCTCCTTGCTATTCTTTGGAACTCTGCATTCATATGCTTGTATCTTTCTCTCCTTTGCTTTTCACTTCTCTTCTTTTCACAGCTATTTGTAAGGCCTCCCCAGGCAGCCATTTTGCTTTTTTGCATTTCTTTTTCTTGGGGATGGTCTTGATCTGTCTCCTGTACAATGTCACGAACTTCCGTCCATAGTTCATCAGGTACTCTGTCTATCAGATCTAGTCCCTTAAATCTATTTCTTGCTTCCACTGTATAATCATAAGGGATTTGATTTAGGTCATACCTGAATGGTGTAGTGGTTCTCCCTACATTCTTCAATTTAAGTCTAAATTTGGCAATAAGGAGTTCATGATCTGAGCCACAGTCAGCTCCCAGTCTTGTTTTTGCTGACTGTATAGAGCTTCTCCATCTTTGGCTGCAAAGAATATAATCAATCTGATTTTGGTGTTGACTATCTGGTGATGTCCATGTGTAGAGTCTTCTCTTGTGCTGTTGGAAGAGGGTGTTTGCTATGACCAGTGCGTTCTCTTGGCGAAACTCTTATTAGCCTTTGCCCTGCTTCATTCCGTACTCCAAAGTCAAATTTGCCTGTACTCCAGGTGTTTCTTGACTTCCTACTTTTGCATTCCAGTCTCCTATCATGAAAAGGACATCTTTTTTGGGTGTTAGTTCTAAAAGGTCTTGTATGTCTTCATAGAACTGTTCAACTTCAGCTTCTTCAGCATTACTGGTTGGGGCATAGGCTTGGCCCCACCATAGTTTGGCCCCAGGTAAATAACAGGGAGGGAACATAGCCACACCCATCAACAGAAAATTGGATTCAAGATTTACTGAACATGGCCCCACTCATCAGAATAAGACCCAATTTCCCACTCAGTCTCTCCCATCAGGAAGCTTCCATAAGCCTCTTATCCTTCTCCATCAGAGGGCAGACAGACTGAAAACCACAATCAAAGGAAACTAACCAATCTGATCACATGGACCACAGCCTTGTCTAACTCAATGAAATTATGAGCCATGCCATGTAGGGCCACCCAAGATGGACGGGTCATGGTGGAGAGTTCTGACAAAATGTGGTCCACTGGAGAAGAGAATGGCAAACCACTTCAGTATTCTTGACTTGAAAACTCCATGAACAGTATGAAAAGGCAAAAAGATACAACACTGAATGGTAAACTCCCCAGGTAGGTAGATGCCCAATTGCTACTGGAAATCAGTGGAGAAATAATTACAGAAAGAATGAAGAGATGGAGCCAGAACTGAACTTCAGCATCTTAGTGTCTATAGTTTTTGCTTTTGACTAGTTATTTTTCAGTCGCTAAGTCGTGTCCAGCTCTTTGCAACCCCGTAAACTGCAGCACACCAGACCTCCCTGTCCATCATCAACTCCTAGAGTTTACTTAACTCAGGTCCATTGAGTCGATGATGCCATCCAACCATCTCATCCTCTGTCGTCCCCTTCTCCTCCTGCCCTCAGTCTTTCCCAGCATCAAGGTCTTTTCTAATGAGTCGATTCTTCACATCAGGTGGCCACATTATTGGAGCTTCAGCTTCAATATCAGTCCTTCCAATGAATATTCAGGACTGATTTCCTTTAGGATGGACTGGCTGGATCTCCTTGCAGTCCAACGAACTCTCAAGAGTGTTCTCCAACACCACAGTTCAAAAGCATCAATTCTTCAGCGCTCAGGTTTCTTTATAGTCCAACTCTCACATACATGACTACTGGAAAACCCATAGCTTTGACTAGACAGACCTTTGTTGGCAAAGTAATGTCTCTGCCTTTTAATATGCTGTCTAGGTTGGTCACAACTTTTCTTCCAAGGAGTAAGCATCTTTTAATTTCATGGCTGCAGTTACCATCTGCAGTGATTTTGGAGCCCCCCAAAATAAAGTCTCTCACTGTTTCCACTGTTTCCCCATGTACTGACTATGAGTGAGTACATTTTAAAAACTTAGAATGGGGACCTAGCAGATAGTAAGCAACAAGTATTAGCTATCACTATCATAGAAGTGTGTGCTAAGTCTCTTCAGTCATGTCTGACTCTTTGTGACTCCATGGACCACAGCCTGCCAGACTCCTCTGTCCATGGGATTCTCCAGGCAAGAATATTGGAGTGGGTTGCCATTTCTTACTGCAAGGGATCCTCCCAACCCAGGGATTGAGCCCAAGTCTCTTACAACTCCTGCATTGGCAGGCAGGTTCTTTACTACTAGCGTCACTTGGGAAGAGAGATACTATGGAAGTAAACAGAAATAAAATTACCCTTTCTTCTCTACTTCTACTCTTTAATCATACTCATTTTCTATAGTGACAACTTCGAGTCTTTTTTCCTATGCTTATTTACACATATACACTCCTTCTCCCCCTCAAGACCTTCTTCTCCCTCAACCTTGCCTTGTGTGTGTCTTCCTCTCTCAGATATACCCAGATTAGCTCTGCAGACACATTCTGGAAATGGGAGCTCTTAACTGATGAGAGCTATTAATACAATGGGTCCATCACTGCACAGTACTATGAAGGCACATTCCAAAATAAATGATTACTTTTGGTAAATATACTATTAGGAAATATGTCTCTATCCCCATTACTATCATCCATTTGACACTAACAATTTGGCTTAGACCAGAGGTCTCCAACCTTCAGGATCTAATTAATGTCTGAGATCTGAGGTGGAGCTAAATAAGAAATAATAGAAAAAAGTGCACAGTAAATGCAATTTGCTTGAATCATCTGGAAACCATCCCCCTGCACCCCAATCCAAGGAAAAATTGTCTTCCATGAAACCAGTTCCTGGTGCCAAAATGGTTAGGGGACCACTGGAGACAAATTCAAAGAGATCCAAAACATTTTCCTTTGACTATTAAAACAATCCAAATCAAGTTAACTATATTTGATGCTTTCACATAAATTATTTACTCATGTAATATTCATTTCCAGTTTAGTCTGTCAAAATAACTTTCCTTTTCCCTCAACTTACCAGTATTTTATCCTTTCCTGCTGAAACATATCATTTTCTAGATTTGTTCACAAATGTTAGTTCCACTGTAAGACTCTTACCCCTTGAGACACTTATGAAACTTTGTATAGAGTAGATGCTCTATAAATGTTTACTGTACTACAGAAAAATGTATATGCAATATTTCAAAAATATAAGAATGACAATTTTACTACCATTAGTGTCCCTTAGTTTTATCATAAGTCACAAAGAGAGACAGCTGTAATTATGTACCAGTTCTGTGACTCTTTGTAGGACCTTTAACCTGTCTTTGCTTAAACTTCAAGTTTCATAAAGTGAAAATAATACATAACTTATAAGAATTTAAAATGAGAGAATATGCATAAAAACACATATATACTACCCAGTACACGTCCAACACCGTGTTGATTTAAGTGCTGATGGGTTGATTACTGACAACAGAGAAAAGCAGCCAGGAAAATGCAACTCCTGGGCTGCTTCTGACTTAATTCTCTGAGCCCAAGATATAATTCTTTTGAGTTCTTACTGCAAGGCTGGGATGAGAGTGACACATCACGGCACTGAAAAGGTACTTGTAACCCCAACGGTCTTAAATCAATGAAACTAAGGTTTTATTAGACCAAAAAAGAAAAAAGAGTTGAAGGGAGGGTCTTTCTCATACCAGTCTTTTATGCCTAATTTTCAAAATTATGTCAGCCAGAAAAATTTCTCTAACTCAAACAGGTTTTTCTTTAAATCTTTCTTCAGTACAAACATTGTGGTAATACATTTTTCACCATGAGACAATCTCACAATAAAGTATTTGGGTATTATGTTCCTTTGTATATATATACCCTACTGGCACCAGAGTTAGTTTAATGTGAACTTAAACTATGAAAATACAAGGACTTTCCTGGTGGTCCAGTGGCTAACACTGTGCTTCTACTGCAAGGGGTGCAGATTTGATCAATGGTCAGGGGATCCTGCATGCCACATGACATGGCCAAAATAAAAATATAATGCTTTCAAAATTTAGCTTACAAAGAAAAAGAAAATACAGGAAAAAAAAGAAACAGCTGTGTATCTTTAGGGCATATAAATAATTTTTAGGAGAAAAAATGTTACTATATCGCTAATTTCTCCTCAGTTTTTAACAAAGGTGTATCCTTTTAGCTAAGAAATAAGCTATGTTAGACACATTATTTTTAACATACTGACATTCAAAAGAGAAAAAAAAATTATCTGTCCTACCTTAAGATGTTTGTGATACATTATCAGTAGAATTATTTCCCCCAAACTCTTAGCAAAATTTGTCACACTGAAACCTGAATCTAATTCAAAGTATAAGACATTTAAACATACAACCACCAAAGGACTTTAACATCAAAATAGTTTCATTATGAAATGAAAGCTGAGAAATAAAGTCACATTTTATTCTGTTAAATTCACTTAAAATCACACCCACAAAATAATCCCATTCTGTGGCCAAATGAATTATTAGACTATGTTTAAAATAGTTTTATTAACTCGGTTAAAACAAAGCTTAGGAGGACATTTTTTAATGTACTGCACACATGATTTCTTTATTTTGATATTCTCAGTCTAATTTTACTCCAGTAAAATACTCAGTCTAATATATCTCTATTTTTAAGAATTAGTTGCACTGTAGCTATTTTCAAACATCATTAAGCTTGCTGGTAGTTGATGTGACTTCCAGAGAGCAGGGGAATGTTCTAGCCATCTTAAAGCCTTATCGCCAGATGTTCAGTATTTTTAAATTGCATATTAAACTGTCCTAGTCTTTCCCATTTATAGATTTATCTCTTTTAAAAAAAAAGAAAAAGTAACATAATATATCTTATATGCCTCAAGTACATTTTTTCATCAAAATTATTTAAAAATAATCATGTAGGCAACAGAGGTTTACAGATTATCTGTGACACAATTTAAGGAGTTTCAGATTAAATCATAGTGGGCCAAGTAAATCCACAGATTCACCCTGTCCCCCAGTTCCCCACTGTGTAACTAGAACAGACATACTTAGCAACTGGCACACTCACCATATTGATTCTCTAATCCACAGAGTAAGAATCATTATGGTAGGAATGATCAAGCACAGGGCTTCGCTGGTGGCTCAGTGGTAAAGAATCCACTACCCTGATAGTTCAGTTGGTAAAGAATCAGAGAACAACAGAGAAAAGAGGCCAGGAAAATGCAACTCTTGGGCTACTTCTGACTCAATTCTCTGAGCCCAAGATATAATTCTTTTGAGTTCTTACTGCAAGGCTGGGATGAGAGTGACACATCACAGCACTGAAAAGGTACTTGTAACCCCAACGGTCTTAAATCAATGAAACTAAGGTTTTATTAGACCAAAAAAGAAAAGAAAAAAGAGTTGAAGGGAGGGTCTTTCTCATACCAGGAGAACCCAGTTCGATTCCTGGGTCAGAAAGATCCCTTGGAGAAGGGAAAGGTTACTCACTCCAGTATTCTTGGGCTTCCCTTGTGGCTCAACTGATAAAGAATCTGCCTGCAATGTAGGAGACCTGAGTTCGATCCCTGGGTTGGGACGATCCCCTGGAGAAGGGAAAGGTTACCCACTCCAGTATTCTGGCCTGGAGAATTCCATGGACTATATAGTCCATGGGGTCCCAAAGAGTTGGACATGACTAAGTGACTTTCAAGTATACATCAATGCAGGAGACATAAGTTCGATCCCTGGGGAAGATCCCTTGGAGGAAGAAATTACAACCCACTCCAGTACTCTTGCCTGGAAAATTCCATGGACAGAGAGGAGCATGGCGGGCTATAGTCCACAGAGTTGCAAAGACTAGGACACAATTGAGCAACTGAGCACACACGCACAATCAAGTAGAAGCCACTAGAGTTTCTTCTCCTTCTCATCAAGATATTTTTAAAAAGCAGTATTAGAGATGAGTGCCATGATCAAAAAACATGAAAGATGATGATAGCTATCACATTCCATTTAACAACTTGTCTGTTTAGACTATGTGAAAAGCAGATGGGTCTTGAAAAATAACTGAATTATAAATAAATGCAGACAGGTAGTAACTCCAACTGCAGCTGGTATTCAAAATACAGTATTTTTACTGGAACAAATTAGTATTAATCCCTGTAACCTGGTAAAGAAATGCTTTTTTCTCCATATTAATTTGCAAAGAATCCCAAAAGCACTTTGCTTTTACCTGGCAAGTTTAACAGTACACTATCACACTCTTGTCACAGATTTCTGTCAATGCTCCTGCTCTCCAAAAAAGTCCACAGAGACTTTGATCTTACTAAGAGTCCACAGAACGTCACAACTGCCCACTACACTGAAGGCATTATGCTGACTGGATCTACAAACAGGTAGTAGCCAGCACTTTAGCTATTTTAACACAACATAATGACAACCAGCAAGCATGAAGTTAAACCTTACCCTTAAGTTTCTGCACCAGTCAGAGTCCAGTCAGGAAACAGAAAATATAAAGAGAACTTAATATAAAGAAGTGGGCACAAAATCAAAAGATCTGAAAAGGTAAAAAGTAAATACTGTGGTGTCATAGAGGTATAAATACAGAAATATATTACCACTCCTGGGGGAACAAAGGATAGGCTCAAATTATTAAAACTTAGAAGCTTGGACAAAGCGCTTTTTAGAGTCAAAACTGAGATTCCTGAGGAGGACACACTGCTCAGCTGGTGTTCTGGTCCAGCTCACTCACTGCATAAGCTACTGAGTTTTAAGTTCTCATCCCAAGCTACCTCGACAGTGGTAGAGTTTGAACTAAACACTGGTCTTCTGACTTCTGACTTTATGAACTCTTTCTACTACAGAACACTTCTTGATTAATATTTGGTCAAGTCACTTAAATATTCTAACTTTCCTTTAGATTAAAAAATATTAAAGATATTTAAGTAAGATTCTCTGAACTCAAAGAAGTAAATTATGGACTATCATTTCTGAAACATCCTTTTCTACCCCGCATTGGGCAGAATCTGCTCTGGCTTTATAAAGCAGGGTATAACAAAGGGGGCATGGATGTTCTATTGAGGATATCACAGATGTTCTATTTTCTCTGAATGTTGCTTAATTTAGTTGTGCGTATTCTGAAAATTCACTAAGCTGTTCTTTACAATTATTTTTGCACTTTTCTGCATGTTTTTACATGGGAATTCATAAAGATAGCAAAATTATGCTGCCACCTTCCCAGAATCCTAAAAACTGATAAATTCCTATCTTATTTATCTTTTCATCTCTCACAGATTATGTGAAGGAACAACGACAAACATTATTTCTGGATTTAATTCCTGAAAGCAAATGAGAAACTGATTGGTGATGTAGAAACCACCACAACCATGGGAGAAAACAACCATGTCAAATGACAACTTATTGAGAAATGGTTAAATGTTGAGAAACCAGAATCTGCAAAGAGAGAGTTAGAGAAAAGTTAAGAACTTTGAAATGAGCCCAAGAACTAGCTCTATAATTAACTAAACTATGTGACTTAGAAAGAAAGAAAGAAAAGTTAAGTCACTCAGTCATGTCTGACTCTTTGTGTCCCCATGGACTGTAGCCCACCAGGATCCTCCATCCATGGGATTCTCCAGGCAAAAATACTGGAGTGGGTTGCCATTTCTGTCTCCAGTGGAATATTCCTGACCCAGGGATTGAACCCAGGTCTCCCATAATGCAGGCAGATGCTTTAACCTCTGAGCCAAGTAAAGTTATTTCATTCCTATAAAAGTATTCCTCATCTGTAAAATGAGTTCGATACTACCTACCTAAAGAGATATATGAGGATTAGAATTAAGATACTGAAATGTTTTGCATGTTATCAGAAATGAATATTGTTATTGTGTAAGAAAGGCAGTCGTAGGGGCTTCCCTGGGGGTCCAGTGGTTAAGAATCCACCTGCCAATGCAAACGACATGGGTTCGACCCCTGGTTTGGGAAGCTCTCACATGCTGTGGGGCAACTAAGCCTGTGCATCACAATGTAGCCCATGTGCTACAATTACTGAAGTCCACAGGCCTAGAGCCTGTGCTCTAAAACAAGAGAAGCCATTGCAAGGAGAAGCCTACACACTGCTACTGGACAGTAGCCTCCACTCTCTGCAACTAGAGAAAGTCAGCGCACAGTAACAGAGACCCAGTGCAGCCAAAAATAAAGTAAATATTAAAAAAAAAAGAAAGGTACTACAACCTTATGTGACACTGTAAGGAAAGAGTAGGAAAGGGAGGATGAGCAGGGGAAGGGGAAAAGATGACAATGACAACAGCACAATCAAGTTCTTCTAGGGATGTAAGAACATCTTTCATTCTAGTATCCTCAACATCTAACATAGTACCTAATAAATTGAATAGCTGCTTAATGAATTACATATGATTTGAGGGAAGTTAGCAAAATAGTGGTCAGAGAATTAAAAAAATTATAAGAGATTTTGTCTGAAAAATCAAGTAAAAATCATTGTAGATTAAATATTCAGGATGTCTAACAGAAAATAGCAATCTGAGTAATTTCAGATCAATATCAGTGCAGGATTGAAGAAATGTGCTTATTTTAATGAAAATTTAAATAAGAAAAAAAGAGGACAGATTAAAAGCATAAGAAATTAAAGTTAGTGACAAAAATATTCTGCAAAAATGGTTTCTAACAAACAGCTCCTAAAACAGCATTTTCCAACTTCCTAATAAAATACCCGACTCTTTGCAACCTCATGGGCTATACAGTCCATGGAATTCTCCAGGCCAGAACACTGGAGTGGGTTCAGTTCAGGTCAGTTCAGTCGCTCAGTCGTGTCCAACTCTTTGAGACCCCATGAACCGCACCACACCAGGCATTCCTGTTCATCACCAACTCCCAGAGTTCACTCAAACCCATGTCCATTGTGTCAGTGATGCCATCCAACCATCTCATCCTCTGTCGTCCCCTTCTCCCCTGCCCTCAATCTTTCCCAGAATCAGGGTCTTTTCAAATGAGTCAGCTCTCTGCATCAGGTGGCCAAAGTACTGGAGTTTCAGCTTCAACATCAGTCCTACCAATGAACACTCCAGGACTGATCTCCTTTGGAATGGACTGGTTGGATCTCCTTGCAGTCCAAGGGACTCTCAAGAGTCTTCTCCAACACTACAGTTCAAAAGCATCAATTCTGCAGTGCTCAGCTTTCTTTATAGTCCAACTCTCACGTCCATAGAGGGCTACTGGAAAAACCATAGCCTTGATTAGACGAACCTTTGTTGACAAAGTAATGCTTCTGCTTTTCAACATGCTATCTAGGTTGGTCATAACTTTCCTTCCAAGGAGCAAGTGTCTTTTAATTTCATGGCTGCAATCACCATCTGCAGTGATTTTGGAGCCCAGAAAAATAAAGCCTGACACTGTTTCCACTGTTTCCCCATCTATTTCCCATGAAGTGATGGGACCAGATGCCATGATCTTCGTTTTCTGAATGTTGAGCTTTAAGCCAACTTTTTCACTCTCCTCTTTCACTTTCATCAAGAGGCTTTTGAGTTCCTCTTCACTTTCTGCCATGAGGGTGGTGTCATCTGCATATCTGAGGTTATTGAGATTTCTCCCAGCAATCTTGATTCTAGCTTGTGCTTCTTCCAGCCCAGCGTTTCTCATGATGTACTCTGCATATACGTTAAATAAGCAGGGTGACAATATACAGCCTTGATGTACTCCTTTTCCTATTTGGAACCAGTCTGTTGTTCCATGTCCAGTTCTAACTGTTGCTTCCTGACCTGCATACAGGTTTCTCAAGAGGCAGGTCAGGTGGTCTGGTATTCCCATCTCTTGAAGAATTTTCCACAGTTTATTGGGATCCACACAGTCAAAGGCTTTGGCATAGTCAATAAAGCAGAAATAGATGTTTTTCTGGAACTCTCTTGCTTTTTCAATGATCCAGTGGATGTTGGCAATTTGATCTCTGGCTCCTCTGTCTTTTCTAAAACCAGCTTGAACATCTGGAAATTCACGGTTCATGTATTGCTGAAGCCTGGCTTGGAGAATTTTGAGCATTACTTTACTAGCATGTAAGATGAATGCAATTGTGTGGTAGTTTGAGAATTCTTTGGCATTACCTTTCTTTGGGATTGGAATGAAAACTGACTTTTTCCAGTCCTGTGGCCACTGCTGAGTCTTCCAAATTTGCTGACATATTGAGTGCAGCACTTTCACAGCATCATCGTTTTCCAGGGGATCTTCACAACCCAGGGAGTGAACCCAGGTCTCCTTCATTGCAGGCAGATTCTTTACCAGCTGAGTCACCAGGGAAGCCCAATAAGATACCCAGGAAAACAGAAAAAATAAATGAAAAAAAACCCTATACTATTAGTCAAAACTAAAGGGGTAATACCAATCTTCTCCAAAAGGACTTATGGCAGCATGCTGCACCTCCCAGGACTGCTGCTGCCAGTGCCTCTGACTTCACAGCAGGCCGCTGTCAACCCAAGCCTCTGCCAGACACTCCCAAATACTCACAGCAGATGAGTGCACGTCCTTCTACATCGCCCTCATGCTAACCAAAATGATCATGTGGATCACAGTTTTGTGTAACTCAATGAAACTTACAAGGGAATATTTCATGCAAAGATGGAAACACTAAAGGACAGAAACAGTATGGACCTAACAGAAGCAAAAGAAAGATATTAAGAAGAGGTGGCAAGAATACACAGAAGAACTGTACAGAAAAGGTCTTAATGACCCAGATAACCACAATGGTGTGATCACTCACCTAGAGCCAGACATCCTGGAGTGTGAAGTCAAGTGGGCCTCAGGAAGCATTACTAAGACAAAGCTAGTGGAGGTGATGGAATTCCAGGTGAGCTATTTCTAATCCTAAAAGATAATGTTGTTAAAGTGCTGCATTCAATTCGTCAGCAAATTTGGAAAACTCAGCAGAGGCCACAGGACTGGAAAAGGTCAGTTTTTATTCCAATCCCAAAGAAAGACAATGCCAAAGAACGTTCAAACTACGACACAAATTGCACTCATCTCACACGCTAGTGTGAATTCTATACTTTTTATATGTTCACAAGTACTAGTACTAGAATATAACATTTTTACACCAGGTGGAATACTGTATCAGTGTCCAGTTAGTCCAGTGGTCCTTAAAGATTTTGGTTTCAGGACTCCTCTGTGTTAAGTTGCTTCAGTCGTGTCCGACTCTGTGCGATCCCATGGACTGCAGCCCACCAGGCTCCTCTGTCCATGGGATTTTCCAGGCAAGAGCACTGGAGTGGGGTGCCATCGCCTTCTCCGCAGGACTCCTCTACAGCCCCCCAAAATAGTGAGTAGATGAATGGTTGCCAGGGGTTTGGGGAGGGCTGACTATAAAGGGGTAGGAAGGAATCTGGGATGGATGATGAAACTGTTCTATATCTTGACTGTGGTGGTAGGTACATGACTGTATGTTTGTCCAAAATAACAGAATTTTATATTTAAAGGAGTGAATATATGTAAATTAAACTTTCCAAAAGTCTGACTCAAAAAAAAAATTCTTGAAAATCCCAAAGAGCTTCTGTTTATTCAAGGTATCAATATCTAGCATATTAGAAATTATAAATGAGAAAAATCAGGGATTCCCTGGTTGCTCAGTGATGAAGAATTTGCTTACCAATCCAGGAAACACAGGTTGATCCCTCATCAGGGAAGATCCCACATGCTGCAGAGCATCTAAGCCCATTTGCCACAACTATTGAAACTGTGCTCTAGAGCCTGGGAGCCACAACTACTGAAGCCCTTGAGCGCTACAGCCTGTGCTCTGCAACGAGAGCAGTAACTGCAGAGAAACCCACACTGCAACTGGAGAGTAGCCCCGGGTTGCTGCAACTAGAGAAAGCTCATGCAGCAATAAAGACCAAGCATACCCAAAAATAAATAAATAAAACTATCAAAAAAATTTTAAATGAGAAAATCTCTAAATAGTTTTTTATGTATTCATTTTTTAAATAATAAATGCACTGAATGTTAACAAATAATGTATTCTTCATGAAAAATAACTATTTTCCAAAGCAAAAAATATTTAGTGAGAAAAGTCACATTTTTTGAGTCAATCTCTTTAATGTCTGCCTTCAAATAGGAATCAGCTGGATTCTCATACCTGCTTCTGCATTCAACCTGTTACAGTATGAAAGGTCATTTGGCCTCCGGAAAACTCCACTGTACACTTGTAAGAAAATGAGTGTGAAAAGACAACACGTGCATATTATTACAAAAATAATTTTCAGCTGGAAATGTCAGGAACCCCAGGGCTCCTGGACCATACTTGGAGAACCTTTGATCTAACCTATATAAGAAAAGATCAAGTATTAAATACGGTAAAGTGATAAAATATATTTATTTTCAAATCATGTAAAGTGTCTCTTATGATTATCCATTCCAATTTAATATACTAATATTCCCTTTATCCAGGTCAAAACTTCTATCAAACAATGATTTAGACTGAGCTACCAATCTCAATTTAAATTAAAAACATTTCAGAGGTCCATGAGTTAAAAAAAAAAAAAAAAAAAAACTACCAGAGACTTCCCTAGTGGTCCAGTGGTTAGGAGTCCAGGCTTCAAAATGCAGGGGGTGTGGGTTCCATCCCTGTTTGGGGAACTAAGATCCCACATGCCATGCTGGTTCGGCCAAAATTTTTAAAATTAATTTTAAAATGTTTTAAAAAGAAAAATCAGCCCATAAGAGGCACAGCATCATCCTGGAGCCTTCACTCACTGACTGTAGGACAAGGCACATCAAAGGCAGCATAAACATGGAGAAAGTAAGGCAAAGAAAACACCTAACCTCCGGAAAAAAGAAGAGAGCACAAAACGAAAAGGCAGGCAAAACAACTGCAAAAGTCAAGCAATACAGGAGCAAACATATCCTGAATGAAAAACACAAGAAAAAATAAACATTGCTCCCTGTATGCACACTTAAAGGAACTCAAAACTGTTTTAAGACCACATCCCCATTCTACTGGCAGTGAAACTACACCAAACGGCTCTCCTTGTGCAATGTCACTCATATGACCCGCAATGGGAATCCACTCTCCTCTCAGCAATCTCTGCGTCTAACATGCTAAGCAAGGTGGGAGACCTGTGCGTTACGGGGAATGTAGGGGGTGCCTACTTGAGGCTTTTTATTTCAGTGTTTACACAACTTTCACAACCGGAGAGCAGTCCAGAACCAGTTACTAGTCCAAGCGACGAAGTCAGACCCGCTATCTGCGGGAGCTCGGTTCCCAGGTCCTTTTAAAATATTTCCCAAGGAAGAGGGGGCACCGCCGCGAGACGGCGCCACCCCAGGGCGAACGAGGGCAGAGCTGAACTGCCAAAAGTGGCTGCGGCCGCCCTGTCACCTGTCCCGTCAGTCCCGCCCGCGGCAGTGGGACGGCCCCGCACTCTCCCCCGTAACTCCTTTGGCGGGGTCCGGGGCCACCTTCCTCCGCGGCCTCAGCTTCCCCTTCTATACGGCGGTCGGACGGGCCCCCTCTCCCCTGCGCCCCTCTAGCTTGACTACAGGACTCCCGGAGCGAGGCAGCTCGGCCGCTCACCCAGCTCAGGCCGTCCCCGCGGTGAGTGGTCCCTGAGGGGGACGATCCTCGGCGCCCAACACTCACCCGGCTGATGCTTCAACGCCATCACTGACACCAGGTAGTGGGCGATATCAAAAAAGGGGAACATGGAAGTGCGAGAAAACGCAAGAGTCAGCTCATTCCACGGAGACTCCATCGCGACTACCGACCGCCGCAGCCGAAGCAGCCGCGGAGACGGGTTCCCGGCGTGCGCGGCGACGGGTGGGGGGAGGGGACGGCCACGGCCGCGCGCTCCTCGACGCGCCTCCGGGAGCCCTGCGCGTGCGCCCTGGCTCGAGAGGCTGGCGCGCGGAGGGGCGGGGCCGCGTGTCTCGGGAGCCTCGGGCGCGCGGGCGGTTGGCGGGTGAGCGGGATGAGCCGGCTGCCCCCGCCACAGCCGAACATTGTTCTCCTAATAAGGGTCCAGCATCTTCTCGGTGCAGGGGGTTGTGCCAGATCTGGAGAATAGGCAGATGAATGCAACATAAGTAATGAATAAAAAATGCTTTATTTCTGTCAACATTTAATTCGTTTGTTTTTTTTAAACGAATAAAGAACTATTTAAAATGTTGCTTAGTTATTTCTAATATGCTAAATACTGATAAATTAAAGCCACAAAAAGTCTCAGGACTCTGGGATCCTTTACAATTTTTTTTTAAGGCAGCTTTTTTTTAAAGGTTTAGTTTACATACATTTTATTCAGCCTTTTTAGTATAACGTTCTATAATTTTGGATAAACGCAGTCCACAAGAGGAGACGCTCAGAGTTGTGCGTGCTAAGTCACTTCAGTCGTATCCGACTGTATGTGACCCCATTAACCGGAGCCCACCAGGCTTCTCTGGCCATGGGATTCTCCAGGCAAGAATACAGGCGTGGGTCACCAGCCCTCCTCCAGGGGATCTTCCCCATCCAGGAGTCACACCCGCTCTCTTATGCCTCCTGCACGGGCAGACTGGTTCTTTACTACTAATCTTACCAGATGACTTTGTACCAAACTAAGGAAAAAAAGCAACTCGTGATTATTTACATTTTGATGTTTCAGTATGTTCTTTCCACAATTTTTATACATTTCTTTATCTTTGGAATTTTAGTATTGTGAATTTAGGGGCAGAACTTTGATGTTATTTCCCAAAAATCTAGTTTTAATGTCTTAAACCCCACAAAGTATGTGTTTTGTCCTTGGACTTAAAATACTATAATATCTCTAAATCATATGTCTATGCCAACATCACTCTGAGGCATAATTAAATTCATTACTAACACCAATAGGGCAAGAGTGAAAAGCCCTAGAGTTTTGTTTTTTTTTTAAAGATATATCAAAATGTTTGATATATATATAAAGATATATCAAACATTTTGCTTACCCTAAACATATTAATTCCAACAGAAAAGAACGGATCATTTCAGACTCTACAAGTAATCTGAAACTTGTTTCATTTCAAAATCAAAAATAAGTTAGATGCCCCCCCACCTTTTGCCTAGAGCCTAAAGAATTTTTTTTAATCTAAGAGAAACGAAATCATAACCTCACAAAAAGACACCTTCTATCTACATTTTAACTGTGCTCACGGTATGTGCTTCTGGTCAGTGCTTTCAGTTGTTCTAATGAAATGGGCCGAACAGAATGAATCAGGCAATGAAAAGAGGGGAGACTTTAAATTGGTAACAGGGAAAGGCAAGATTTGGGGAAATTATTCATGAAAATTAAAACCTTCCCTGACTTTTAGAAGCAGTTTACAAAGTTACATAATTATTGCAGATAAAAGAAATCCAAATTATAAAAGTATTGGTTATATAATAGAATGCAAAACTGGCCTAACCATATGAAATCTGGAAAAGAGTTTTGACTAAACATATTTGAAGCATTTTTAGTACAAAAACATGTGAAACTAATTGTCATACACCAAGTCTTTCAACAGCAATGCTCTTGATATTTTGGACTGAATAATTTATAGTCCTGTGGGATGTCTTATGGAATGTTTAACAGCATCCCTGTCCTCTACCCACTATTAATAAATGCCAGTAGCACACACACACACACACACTGTGACAACCAAAAATGTCTCCAGAATTGCCAAATGTCCCTGAGGCAGGGGGTGGGGGAAGAGCAAAAAATCCCTAGTTCAGAATTACTTTATAAAAAAATAAATTTTGGACAGCATGTTCCATAATGCATATACAAACATTATCAATATGCATCTAATATTAATCATCAAGTTAATTCTGCATAATTTGATCATTTATCCCCTGGATCAAGTTGAAAACATCTCAAAACCCAGCACCACAAAGGTATATGTATGTGTATGTGTGTGTGCCACTCGATCAGTTGAATCCAACTCTTTGGGACCCTATGGCCTGCAACCCCCAGGCTCTTTGCTGCTACTGCTAAGTCACTTCAGTAGTGTCCGACTCTGTGTGACCCCATAGACGGCAGCCCACCAGGCTCCCCCATCCCTGGGATTCTCCAGGCAAGAACATTGGAGTGGGTTGCCATTTCCTTCTCCAGGAGATGTTCCTGACCCAGGGATTGAACCGGGGTCTCCCGCATTGTAGGCAGATGCTTTACTGTCTGAGCCACCAGGGCCAAAACTGCAGTCAGCCACTGGTGCCATGGCTGCCAGGTGTCTATGGTTACCAGTCCTCCAAGTTATTATTCATCTCTGTTCAAGAGTAACAGGTACCATTAAATCAAAGGATAATAGAATTGTGCAAGTTGAATGGACTCTTTAAAAAAAGTAACTTTGGTTGTGAGTCAAATAAAACAGTTCTGAGCAGCTTAAACATAGTGAGGGATTTACTGAAAGGCTACCAGGGAATCAGCCATCAATCCCCCAAAAGAGCAAAAAGTTGGGCATTTCTGAGGCCAGCAGCAGCAGGTGGGTGTGGGCTGCTCTTGGTTACTAATGATAGTCAGTGTCAACATTGTCTAGTCTCTGTGTCCCCAATTCAATACTGCCAGGAAAGAAAGCCTGCTCTCTCCTGGGACAGATGCCCTCTCCTGGTTAATCACCTCGGAGGGATGCTGGGTCACTTCCCTAGGTATCGGAGGCAGTGTCCTGAAAATGGATGGAGTCACACAGTCTTCACAAGAGGTGTCTATTACAATCATTTTTAGGCCATTTATTTCAGAGAAGGCAACTCAGAGGTAGAGAGAGAGATCACAAAGGCAGGCAGTGACAGACCAGGATTTGTTATTATCCTGTTATAATCAATCTCCCTACTGGGCTTTCTCTGGTTCCATGCAACCCAAATGGTTCTCCTAAAGTTGCCTTTTACTGACAGATCTAGCATCCCCACAGCAATGAAAAGGCTACCAGATGAGAGCGAGAAAGACCTACTAGGAGTCAGGGCTGTGGGTCAACAGCCAGGATTAAAGGAGTTTGTAGTTTCCAGCATAACCAGTGTGTTGAAGAGGCTGAATTCAGTGAGGCTGCCAGGAAGTGGATTTATTATCCTCCAGACAAAGCCCCCAACCTTTATTTTTATGCTAGCAGATTCCATTACTTCCTCATCATTTAAGATACTAAAAAGTTAAAAGTCCAATCCAGTTAAAATATCAATGTTGCATCTAATTCAGAGCTTTTCCCCAGTCCCTCAGCTCAGGTCTGCCTGGCCCAGGGCCCTGCAGTGGGGGAAAGGGGCAGGGGGTGGTCTTTCAGCCTTTCCTGATCTTCTCTCCCTTATGCCTTCTGTGTCCTCCAGGGTCAAGTTATCAGATAAGGAAATTATAGAAAAGGAACAAAAGGCTTTCTAGTTCACAAGTCTGTTATAGTTTTTGTTTTTCTTTTTGCTATTGATACTCTATACAGCAGGCTCCCAGTGCTGACTCATTCATGGGGTACATTTGTAAGTTTCACAAAGATGCCATGGACCTCTGGATAGCAAGTTTTCCCAACACCTGTGGTTATGGCAAATAACATCAGATGGCTAACCCAACAGGCATATCCAACTTTGTATGTTGAGTTAAAACATTAATGTGTTTTTTTCCAGTCTCTCAGCAAGGGGTGGCAATGTATTAGAATACTGGCAAATGAAAATGAAGCCAATCTGTTTGACATGCTTCCAAAGACAAAGAGAAGAAAAATGAAGTTGAAGGACTGACACTACATGATCTTAAGGCTTACTATACATCTATAATAATCAAGACAGTGTGGCATTGGGAAGAGACAAACAAGTGGATGAAAGCAATGTGGCTTCTCTAATTAAAGTGACTACACCCTTGAGACAGGCCCTTCTCTTTTTTTTTCTGCCTTGAGCTGGGGCAAGCCCTGTGACCACGGAAGAAGGGTCAAGAAAATAGTAGATAGCTGACAGTATCAATTATCTCTTTCAGACTAGCTGCTATGTGAGAAAAAAATTATCCTTCATCTGTTTAAATAGAGTCTGAATTGGCTTGGGGAAAGGACGCACCTCCTTCCTCATAGAGGAGTAGAATAGCACAGCACTCTTAACCTTTTGAATTCCCTTCTGTGAATTTTCTCTCAGATTTTTGATCTCTTGGACTGTTGGGAGTGAAGTTCTCTGGGCCAGTTTTTATCTTTAATTAAGTCGCACTTGCACAGCCTAGCTCCTCTCTTTAGAATGTGAAGGTAACATCCTTTGTCTTTAGAGCTCTATCTGGAATTCCAATATAATAAATCCCAATTAAGGGCTACCCTGGTGGTCTAGTGGTTAAAAGTCCGCCTTGCAATGCAGAGGACACTGGTTCAATCCCTAGTCCAGGAAGATCCCACATGCTTCATTAACAACTAAGCCAGTGAGGCACAACTACTGGGCCTGCATTCTGGAGCCTGCAAGTCGCACTACTGAGTCCATGTGCAGAAACTACTGAAACCCACACGCCCTAGATCTTGTGCTCCACAACAGGAGAAGCCATGGCAAAGAGAAGCCCACCTACTGCAAGTAGAGAGTAGCCCCAACTCTCCACAACTAGAGAAAGCCCAGGTGCAGCAACGATGACCCAGCACAACCAAACATAAATGAATAAATAAATATTTTAAAAATCCCAACTAACATCTTGTTATACCAAAGACAGGAAAATAGAAGAAATTTTTAAAGAGAGGTGAGTGAAGTTTAAAAGAAAATGCATGTAGCTAAAGCTAGGAGCTCACAAAATGTCGTGGTCTGTGTAGATGAGTTGATTAAACCAAAACATTAGTAAAGAGAACACAATGTGCACCTGATGTTTGGGCAAACAAAAGGAATGTCACCTACCTAAGGAGTCATAAATATGTCCAAATAACAGGGAGTTCCATAAGTACAAACACAGCCTATGCAGTCACAGGTGGGTTCTGACCCATAATTATGGAAAGAAGTCATTTTAATGTAAAGCTGTCCGTATATGACAACTGACAAATAAACACATTGCTCGAGCCCCAAGATGTCCAGATTTTATACAAATATATATATATATATATATATATACACACACACACACATTGGGGCTTCCCCAGTGGTTCAGCAGTAAAGAATTCAACTACAGTGCAAGAGAATTGCAAGAGATGCAGGTTTGATCCCTGGATTGGGAAGATCACCTGGAATAGGAAATAGCTACCCAGTCCAGTATTCTTGCCCGGGAAGTCCCATGGACAGAGGAGCTTGGCAGGTTGCAGTCCATTCGTTGCAAAGAATTAGACACGACTGAACAATGAAACAACAACATCTACATTACATATCTCCTGAGTTTATTTTGTAATTCAATGTTCAATTAGTGGAACTGTATGTATATCTATAGATATATATTCCAGGGACTGCATCAATCACTGGGTGTTCCTTCAATGTCTGTATATCTGTGTAAGTCATGGAAGATGTAAACTCTCTAAAATGTAAAAATCTCTTAGCATTTATTATCTATGAAGCCAAGTATTCTTACTTTTGCATACAAAAATATAAACATTTCCTTAGTTTAAAAAAAGCTAAAGAGAATATTTTTAATATTAGCACAACTTCTTATAGGCATGATCTTACAAGGGGATAATTTCTCAAAATGTTTAGCCATGGAAATCTATTGTTTGCCCTCCAAACAGTTCACAAAACTGGAAATCCAGCTTGAGAACCCTGTATAAAGTTTTTCCTGTCTCCACTATAGTCAGTTGTACT
Source organism: Bubalus bubalis (assembly GCF_019923935.1). Taxonomy (NCBI): domain Eukaryota; kingdom Metazoa; phylum Chordata; class Mammalia; order Artiodactyla; family Bovidae; genus Bubalus; species Bubalus bubalis. The sequence continues at coordinate 157,265,069 of NC_059159.1, read as the reverse complement.
ATTGGGTTATATTACAATGTTCATTTACTCAATACCTATGTATCTCAGGAGAAGGCAATGGCACCCCAGTCTGGTACTCTTGCCTGGAAAATCCCATGGATGGAAGAGCCTGGTAGGCTGCAGTCCATGGGGTCGCCAGGAGTTGGACACGACTGAGGGACTTCACTTTCACTTTTCACTTTCATGCATTGGAGAAGGAAATGGCAACCCACTCCAGTGTTCTTGCCTGGAGAATCCCAGGGATGGGGATCCTGGTGGGCTGCTGTCTATGGGGTTGCACAGAGTCGACACGACTGAAGAGACTTAGCAGTAGCAGCAGTATGTATCTTATCTTTCAGATTAGCCCCGTCAGATCAAAATGGCAAAGTCTTTGCCTCCATCTCTTCAGCTACCTTTCTGTTAGGCTTAGCCAGCCATAAGTAACATACCAAATTATATTCTTGACTTTATACCAAGGAGTTCATTTGGGAAACTCTCTCATCTTGGGAGATGGTATACAAGGGTGGTAACACAGAATCCACAGGCTCTAGAGTTAGACATTCTACTTACCGTGTAACCTTATAGAAAGCAGTTGCTAGATCTCTGTAAGCTTCTGTCTTCATCTTTAACCTAGGAATAACAGTAGTTACTTAACAGTGTTGTTTTCAAAATTGAGAGCATATCACAGATACAGAAAATAAACTAGTGGTTACCAGTGCAGGGAGGAGCAATATTCGGGTGAGGAAGTGGGAGGTACAAACAATTGATGTAAGATAGGCTGCAAGGATATATTGTACAACACAGGGCATGTAGCCAATATTTTGCAGTCACTATAAAGGGAGTGTAACCTTTAAAAATTACATAAGAAATTTAAAGGGAAACAAACAGGAAAGACCAAATGGACCTGACAGATAAGCAGGACCTAAGGAAAAATTAGGTGAGAGTTGGACTGTGAAGAAAGCTGAGCGCTGAAGAATTGATGGTTTTGAATGGTGGTGTTGAAGACTCTTGACAGTCCCTTGGACTGCAAGGAGATCCAACCAGTCTATCCTAAAGGAGAGCAGTCCTGGGTGTTCATTGGAAGGACTGATGCTAAAGCTGAAACTCCAATACTTTGGCCACCTCATGTGAAGAGTTGACTCATTGGAAAAGACTCTGATGCTGGGAGGGATTGAGGGCAGGAGGAGAAGGGGACGACAGAGGATGAGATGGCTGCATGGCATCACCAACTCGATGGACATGAGTTTGAGTAAACTCCGGGAGTTGGTGATGAACTGGGAGGCCTGGCTTACTGCAATTCATGGGGTCGCAAAGAGTCGGACACGACTGAGTGACTGAACAGAACTGAACTGAACTGAAGGAAAAATTAAAAGAGCATATGCATGAATTGCTTAGCCCAGTACCTGACACATGGTACTTGCTCAATAAATTTTAGTTATGACTCTTCTATGATATTTAGACCTCTTAAGAGAAACTTGGAAGTCCCTTTCCTACTGCTTTTCTAACTTCTAAAGTTTACATATTACACTAACTTTAGAGAGGGCTTCCCTGGTGGCTCAGAGGTTAAACCATCTGCCTCCAATGTGGGAGACCTGGGTTTGATCCCTGGGTTGGGAAGATCCCCTGGAGAAGGAAATGGTAACCCACTCCAGTATTCTTGCCTGGAGAATCATGGACGGAGAAGCCTGGTAGGCTACAGTCCACGGGGTCGCAAAGAGTTGGACAAGACATAGTGGTTAAGGGTGCAGTGCTAAGCCAGATGTCCTGAGTCAAATCCTGATTCTGGTTCTTGCTCGCCAAATTACCTCACACAAGTTTCTCTACACCTCAGTTTTCTCATTTCTAAAATAGTGAAAATAACTCATGCAGTTTTTTGAGGATTAAATATGTTAAGACATGTAAAGAACAGTGCCTAGAAAATAGAAATCCCATAAATGTTAGTTATTATTATTCAAAATTTACTTACCCAACATCATAAATAGTTTAGTTTTCTCTTTTCATGAATACAATTCAATTTGGACCTAATTTCATAGAAAATACCTACATATGAAAGCATTCAAATTTGTGTTCTAGTATACTGACCTGAGCATGCACATACACTGCAACAAGATTACCATAGAACTGTCTCCTACTTTCATATTATTATCACTTTAATAGTAAAACACACCAGGAGAATCATGTTAATAAATGTAAAATGCATAGAAATACGGCTCCCCTGCTTGGTTCTTTGTTATACTTAAATGTTATATATATGATATTAGATTATGTTTCAGCAGTTGTTTTTTTTTTTAATTTTCCTTTGAGATTAACCACTAATATTAAACATATGAGGGCTTCCCTGGTGGCTCAGATGGTAAAGAATTCGCCTGTAATGCAGGAGATGTGGGTTTGATCCCTGGGTCAGGAAGATCCCTTGTATGAGGGCATGGCAACCCACTCCAGGATTCTTGCCTGGAGAATCCCCATGGACAGAGAAGCCTGCTGGGCTACAGTCCATGGGGTCACAAAGAGTTGAACACGACTGAGTGACTAAGGACTCAGCACATATTGACCTAAATAATGATCAGAATGATCAGTGTGCAATAAAAAAGGATGCAGACTTACTAAAGTTCAGTAAAATGTCCTTAGCATTCCAAGATGCCTGCCAATGCAGGAGATGCAGGTTCAATCCCTGGGTCAAGAAGATTCCCTGGAGAAGGAAATGGTAACCCACTCCAGTATTCTTGCCCGGAAAATTCCATGGGCAGACGAGCCTGGTGGGATACAGTCCATGGGGTCGCAAAGAGTCAGACACAACTGAGCAAACATACGCACATTCCAAGAACAAGTATAGGCATTTCTCCTTTACTTGTCTCCTTTTTGATTTTGTGTTGTGTTTTCTTATTTCCTTCTCTTTAGCACTACACCTTATAATAATAATGTGTACCCAGATAAAAATAACATTAATGCTTCCCTGAATACATGAAGAAAATGCTATTGCTTTAACCAAAGGCATGTTTTTGAGGTTTTCTAGTTCTCTTATCACATTCTCTCATACTTCCCTGGTGGCCCAGACGGTAAAAGCATCTGCCTACAATGTGGGAGACACAGGTTCAATCCCTGGGTCAGGAAGATCTCCTGGAGAAGGAAATGGCAACCCACTCCAGTATTCTTGCCTGGAAAATCCCATGGATGGAAGAGCCTAGTAGGCTACAGTCTATGGGGTTGCAAAGAGTCAGACACGACTGAGCGACTTCACTTTATCACATTCTCTCAGTCATAAGTCATATACATGGAAATCTACTAGTTCAGTTCAGAAAAAGTTATTAGCAGGACCTCCAATCCTCTAAATTCACCTAACTTTTATATGCCAATATAAAAAAAAAGAAGAAGAGTTATCCAGGGCATATCTAAAGAAGAGCTAGGAACATTCACTCCCAGACACAGGTTAAGACTGGGCCAACAGTTGTTGCAAATCCATAACGGAGAGAGACTGAGGATAAAATTAGACATGGGGATATTGAGACTGGCTCATTGGAGTGAGCAATTGGCAAGTTTTCTCAGCGAGATTGTAACTGAGACTAAGAAATCCAACCTGAGGACCAGATGAGGTTTAGTCAGCAGGCATAAGCAGGAATAAAGTCAAACATTACCAGAGCAAAAATGTCAGGTGAAAAAAGTTAAGCCAGTGAAGCAAGAAACACATGGGTGACAAGGTATGAATGACTAGCCATAGTAAAACTCCTGATGTTAGCACTTGGCAAGAGCCAAACAAAAATTTCCCCCCAATGAGTGAAAAGTTATACCAAAAAGAACTTGCTATTCAAAAGATGTCTTCACAGAAATAGCTCTAACTCTAAAAGAAAAAATTGATAAATAGGATTACACCAAGATTAAGAACTTCCAATTACCAAAGGCGCTATAAAGAGAATAAAAAGACAAGCACAAAGTGGAAGAGTCTTGCTACATGTGTTTATCTCCAACACAGGAGTCTTACCCAGAAAATACAAAGAACCCATATAAATTAATAAGTAGAAGAGAACAAGTATTCTTAAAGTTCAGTACAAAACTGAGCAAGAAATTGAGCAAGTAATTTACAAAAAGAAAGAAGAAAGTGTCAGTCACTCAGTCATGACTGACTCTTTGTGACTGCATGGACTGTAGCCCGCCAGGTTGCTCTGTCCATGGGATTCTCCAGGCAAGAATACTGGAGTGGGTCGCCATTTCCTTCTCCAGGGGATCTTCCCAATCCAGGGATTGAACCTGGGTCTCCTGCATCGCAGGTGGATTCTTTACCTTCTGAGCCACGAGGGGGCTAATTTACAAAAGAGGATATACAAATAACAAATAAACATATATAGACATGCTCAACTTTAATAGTCATCATAGAAAAGCAAATTAAGACTACAAGATACTACTATATGCACATCAAAATGGCTAAAATGAAAGAGATAAAATAACAAGTGCCGCTGAAGATGTTAAGCAAACTTGAACTCTCTTATACTGCTGATAAGAGTATAATTTGATACAACCACTTCGGAAAACTGGAGGTATGTGCTAAAAGTGAACACAGATATCCTTAGACCCAGCAATTCCATTCCTAAGAGATCATATATTTACCAAAAGATATGTATACAAATGTTCATAGAGGCATGATTTAATATAAATGAAAATAACCCAGTGCAGTTCAGTCCAGTTGCTCAGTCATGTCTGACTCTTCAACCCCATAAACCGCAGCACGCCAGGCCTACCTGTCCATCACCAACTCCCAGAGTCCACCCAGATCCATGTCTATCGAGTCGGTGATGCCATCCAACCATCTCATCTTCTGTCGTCCCCTTCTTCTCCTGCCCTCAATCTTTCCCAGAATCAGGGTCTTTTCAAATGAGTCAACTCTTTGCATCAGGTGGCCAAAGTATTGGAGTTTCAGCTTCAACATCAGTCCTTCCAATGAACACTCAGGACAGATCTCCTTTAGGATGGACTGGTTGGATCTCCTTACAGTCCAAGGGACTCTCAAGAGTCTTCTGCAACACCACAGTTCAAAAGCATCAATTCTTCAGTGTTCAGCTTTCTTTATAGTCCAACTCTCACAACCATACATGACTACTGGAAAAACCATAGCCTTGACTAGACAGACCAATGTTCATCAAAAGTAATACGAATGAATAAAATGAATAAACTCTGTTATATACTTGTCATATATGTGTGTGCACTAAGACACTTCAGTTGTGCCTGGCTGTTTGTGATCCCATGAACTGTAGCCCACCAGGCTCCTCTGTCCATAGGATTCTCCAGGCAAGACTACTGGAGTAGGTTGCCATGCCCTCCTCCAGGGGATCTTCCCAACCCAGGGATTGAACTCATGTCTCTTATGTCTCCTGTATTGGCAGGTGGGTTCTTTACCATTAGCACCACCTGGGAATGAAAATCATGAAATACTGCTACTGCATCAATTTCAGTGCATCTCAAACATAATGCTAAAAGAAAGAACGAGAGATTTAAAAATAAGAATACATTCTGCATGATTCCATTTACATGGAGTTTAAAAACAGGCAAAATTAATATATGGAGATAGAAGACAGAGTAATGTAGTGGATATTCTTCAAGGCAGGAGTTTTGGTTTTGTTTTATGATATTGGTGCATTCACTGTGAAAATACATAGAGTTGCACTTTTATGATTTGTGCATGTTTTACACATATATTATACTTCAAAAATTTTCATTTAAAGAGGAAGAAAGACATCTTCTAACAAACTTACCAGGGCTTGGTAGGTAGTCTGGCCCTGCCTAGGTTTTCTGTCTCTCCAGAAGAAACCCAGTGTCTGTGGGAGTAGTGTGGTGAGCCAAGGTACAAAATCCTATCCTGATTCATGTTAAGTTTTTGCAGTCCATTTAAAGGCATTCTTATGTCATCAGCTTCATCAGAGGTTACACAATACCTAAGCTGTCTGCAGTTCCCTTGGTTCCATACTCTTTTGTTTCTAAAAAATTCCTTCCGTGGGACTTCTCTGGTAGTCCAGTGGTTAAGAGTCCCCCTTGCAATGCTGGGGACACGGGTTCAATCCCTGGTCAGGGAACTAAGATCCCACATGCCGCAAATCAACAAAGCTCGTGTGCCACAACTACTGAGACACAACTAGAGAGCCTGTGGTCCTCAATGAAATATCCTGCATGATGCAACAAAGATCTCATGTGCTTTTACAACTAAGGCCCAATGCAGTCAAACAAATAAATATTGAACTAAAAAAATTCCTTCCAGAGCAGATGAAGTCAATAACAATCATCCTGGAGTTAGTCATTAGGTGCCAGTAATTTCGGGTCTTAATGACTGGCTCCTTGAATCATTTGCTTTTTAAAAAATTTTTACACTAAGGACAGAGCTGCTTAAAAAGTGGGAGTGGAGGTGAGAGGTGGGGATGGTCACCAGATACCAAGTCCACTCTGGGGGCCCTCAATTATGTGCCTCTGCATATTAGACAGGATCTCTTCTCCTTTCTGAAAGGGTAGTAAAATTAGCTAAGTAGGGTTCAGAGTCTTGTGCTGTTGTGTGAGAAAATGTAATCTGGGCTCCAACTATGCAAATTTTGTTGGATACTTTGAATTCAGAGCTCCATGGCAAGGGAACCTAGAGTCAGGCTCAGAATTCACTAAACAGTTATTCTCCACCAGGCTGCTAGATCATGAGAGGTAGTGGCGGGGTGGGGGGACAGTGAGAACATAACAACTCATCCAAAGATTGCCATTCAGATGGGGATGGTGAATGGTTCAACCATTATATGAAAAATGACCACCATCACCACCATCTACATTGGGCTTTTGTGAGGAAACTCTAACAGGTTGGTTCATGCATCTTTATGTATAGGTGAACTACCTTCTGTGTAGATGAAAACACCTCCAGGCTCTCAGGAGCTTTTCTCAAATGGCATACAGACCAAAGAACAAAGGTTATATGGCTTGGTAAGTACTATATCCTTACCATAGTTACTATATAATTACCAACAGCAGGAAGCAGAAGGTACTATGAGAGCTCTTAGAGGATAAGCCCTTAGCCCAGACCCAGAAGGTTGAGAGTCTGGAAAACAGCTGTTTGCTTAGCAAATACACTAGAGTCATAACCCCATATTGTATACCGCAGTGTTTTGCCTGCCATCCCTGGCTACGAAATAGAGGATTTCTTTCAGGAGGCTCCTAACCAATCACATGGCAGCAAATCAGTTCTCTGAATAGTAGATATTTATCTCCAGATATTAATTCACAGTGTGTCTAGCATCCAACTAAATAAACAACACTTGGGACTTGATCAGGACTCTGGTCTACAAGTCTAAAATTTGTCACAGCTGTCTCCTAGAAGTCCAAGTCCAAGTCCATGAATTGATGCAACGATTTCTGTTTAAAGTAGGTGCAGGAACAGTTGCCTTGTTCCTTGCTCTGCCTTGCAGCACTCTGCTTCTCAGATCATGAACATAATTGTAGACCAGATCATGAGCTCCTTATTGAAAATTCAGACTTAAATTGGAGAAAGTAGGGGAAACTATTAGGCCATTTAGATATGATCTAAATCAAATCCCTTATGGTTATACAGTGGAAGTGACAAATTCCTCTCCTCAAAACAAAAGAGCCAACAGAACAGAAGAAAATGTTTCAGACGGTTCCCCCAACGCCGGTTCAGTGGAGCAGACGCCCAAGAAGCCTGGCCTCAGAAGGCGTCAGACGTAAACCACTCGAACTAAGAGTATGTTTCCTTGTTTATCAGATACATCACTGCTTGATGAAGCAAGGAAGATATAAATTAAAAATTTGGAATACATATCGCTGACTCCAAGAATGGACATCCTTTATAAGCACTGAACAGCAACAGACTTAATAACACTAAAGTTTTAGGCACTCTTAAATCATCTGCCTCTAAAAGCGTTGGATGTAGCATTGTGCAATTAGGTTTTTCCTTAATTGCTTCATTGTACTACCTGTGTATATAGTTTTTACTTTTTATGTAGCACATAAACTTTGGGGAAGGGAGGGCCGGGGGGTACTGAGGAATTGGCATGGGGGGGTGTATTAAGAGCTTGCTTCGATTTAGAGCAAGGACAAAAATATTTGACTTGCATGAAGAGAAGCAGTTTGGGGGAAGGGTTTGAATTATTTTCTTTAAAGATGTAATGTCCCTTTCAATGAAAACTGATATTTCATTTAAAAAATCATCCGAATTTGCACACTGGCTGCAGATAATTGCTATTTATTTTTACATGAAGTTTTTTTCTCATTTGGGAGCTCTGATGATTCCGTTATGTAGTAGCAAATGGCTTTTTTTTTTTTTTAACAACAACAAAAAACTCAGTGCTCCCCACTAGTATCCCTTACAATTGGCATTTACCAGTATTCAGCAGTCTGGTAATCACTCCAGGTACCTCTGGGCACTCTGGCATGTATGTGGGGAGTGTTCTGAATGCTCAGAATTGACCATTTAATTTTTATCAGATTTTTGAGAACATTTCTTAATTTTCTTTTCACTTCAGGGTGTGTAGACACAGTCAAAATAATTCTAAACCCTTGGATATTTTTAAAGATCTATAAGTAGCTTGACAAAAAATAATGAAATAATTTTTAATTTACAGCTTCTCATTCTGTTTCTTAATTTGTCCAAAGGATAGTGGTATTTTTAAAGGAAAGTGCATATAGAGAAAAGCATCCGTGGGTTGGCGAAATGGATACTACATCTTTAAACAGTTTTTTTACATTGCCTTTGTATGTGTATGAAACAAAACCATTTGAAGTGTACCTGTGTACATAACTCTGTAAAGACACTGAAAATTTTACTAACTTATTTATGTTAAAAAGATTTTTTTTTAATCTAGACAATATACAAGCCAAAGTGGCATGTTTTGTGCATTTGTAAATGCTGTATCAGGTAGAGTAGGTTTTTCCCCTTCTTCTGTTCTTCTGTTAAATAATATGGCTATGCTTAAAAGGTTGCATACTGAGCCAAGTATAATTTTTTGTAATGTGTGAAAAAGATGCCAATTATTGTTACACATCAAGTAATCAATAAAGAAAACTTCCAGAGCTAAAAAAAAAAAAAAAAAAGAATTAGATATGATAGAGTGCCTGAAGAACTATGGACAGAGGTTTGCAACATACAGAAAGTGTTAGGGGAAGCACACTGATTGAAATCGCCCACCCTGGCCAGGCACCCTAGTAACCATTTGGATGAGTTGTTTTATGAAAGGAGGTCCTGGTAACGAACATGGAACTAATAAGCCACCACCAACCAGAAGAGTTCAGGAAAGGTCAAAAGGAGACAGCACATGTCTGACCACTTCCCAGAATCCTTCTCACTGGCATCCATCTTGGCTGAACAAGCTGTGCACCACCAGGAAGGAATCTGAGTCAGGGTGATTGGCTAAAGACAACCGGGAAAATAATCCCATCACCATAAAACCCAAGATTGTGAGCCACATGGCAGAGCAGTTCTCCTGGGTTCCCTTACCCTACTGCTGTCTGCCCAGGCGCTCTTTCCCAATAAAATGTCTTGCTTTGTCAGCACACGTGTCTCCTTGGACAGTTCATTTCGGAGTGTTAGACAAGAGGCCAGTTTCGGCCCTGGAAAGGGTCCCCCTTCCTGCAACAGAAGCAGTGATCAAAACAATCCCTAAAAAAAAGAAATGCAACAAGGCAAAATGGTTGTCTGAGGAGGCCTTACAAATAACTGAGAAAAGAAATAACAATAACCTCAGGTATGCAACTGACACTACTTTAATGGCAGAAAGTGAAGAGGAACTAAAGAGCCTCTTGATGAAGGTGAAAGAGGACAGTGAAAAAGCTGGCTTAAAACTCAACATTCAAAAAATGAAACTCACGGCATCTGGTCCCATCAATTTATGGCAAATAGATGGGGAAATAACGGAAACAGTGACAGACTTTATTTTCTTGGGCTCCAAAATCACTGTGGATGGTGACTGTAGCCATGAAATTAAAAGACACTTGCTCCTTAGGAGAAAAGGTATGACAAACCTAGATAGCACATTAAAAAGCAGAGAGAGCACTTTGCCAACAAAGGTTTATACAGTGAAAGATCTGTTTTTTCCAATAATCATGTACAGATGTGAGAGTTGGACCATAAAGAAACCTGAGCTCAGAAGAATTGATGTTTTCGAACTGTGGTGTTGGAGAAGACTCTTGAGAGTTCCTTGGACTGCAAGGAGATCCAACCAGTCAATCCTAAAGGAAATCAATCCTGAATATTCATTTGAACGACCGATGCTGAAGCCGAAGCTCCAAAGACTCTGATGCTGGGCAAGACCGAGGGCAAGAGGATAAGGGGGTGACTGAGGATGAGATGGTTGGATGGCATCACTGACTCAGTGGACATGAGTTTGAGCAAACTCTGGGAGGTAGCGAAGGACAGGGAAGCCTGGCCTGCTGCAATCCGTGGGGCCGCGAAGAGTCGGACACAACTGAGTGACTGAACAACAACAAGTACCTCTCATGCCCTTTTACACACCCATGAGCCAAGCACTCCATACATGCTCCCCCTGCTGGCCCCCAGCATCATATTAAGGGCTCTGTAAGGCCCACTACTATGTCTGTAGGTACTACAAGTGGCCCCTGTTCCATCACATATTCATCTACCAAAGACCAGGCTTAGAAAGCAGATAATCTTTAATAACCCTTCAGAATAGTAAAAAGTTCAAAGACTCCCACTAGCATCAGAGCAATTGCAGCATTTAGTGGATGAGAATTGGGAATTGGGAAAATGGCCAAAAAGTGAAACGGAAAATTTGCTGCCAATTTCTATAATACCTCAAACATATGGGATTCTTCCACTATCATCTTCCTACAGTTCCAAAGCCTAGCCACTACTTAGGCAAAGAACTGGCATAGAGCTGCAGGAAAGAACACCATGGTGGGAAGCCAGCGTCACATATCAGTTCAGAGAGCTAGGTCTTATGAACAGTGAAAGACAACCACAGGGCTGGGACGTCATATCTTTATAAGAAGCCCAAATACACCCAACTACAACATAGATCTGATAACTATTGGGTCTTTCCTATTTAAAAAAAATATGAGGTGTGATTGACATACAAATTGTTATACATATGTAATAAACAATTTGATGAGCTTGCAAGTAAGTATACACCCATGAAACCATCACTACAATCCATGTATAAATACGTTCATTATCTCCAAAAGTTTCCTCTCGTCCTGTTCATTATTTGTGTAAGATAAGAACCCTTAACCTAATATTTACACTGTTAGCAATATAATAAGTATTATTAACTATAAGCTCTAAATTTTGCAGTAGATCTCTAGGAGTTATTCATTTTATATAAATGAAACTTTGAGAAGGCATGCTCAGTTGTGTCCGACTCTTTGTGACCCCAAAGCTTGTAGCCTTGCAGGTTCCTCTGTCCATGGGATTTTTCTTGCAAGAATACTAGAGGGGTTGCCATTTCCTCCTCCAGGGGATGTTCTTGACCCAGGGCTTGAGCCTGCATCTCCTGTGTCTCCTGAATTGATAGGTAGATTCTTTACCACTGAGTCCCCTGGAAAGCTGAAATTTTGTACCCTCGGACTAATAACATCCCTGTTCCACCCTTCAACCCCTTGCCCCATCAACCACCATTCTATTCTCTGCTTCTATGAGTGATTATTTTAGACTCCTTGTGTGTGTGTGTTAGTCACTCAGTCATGTCTGACTCTTTGTAACACCATGGACATAGCCCTTCGGGCTTCTCTGTCCATGGAATTCTCCAAGCAAAAATATTAGAGTGGGTAGCCAGTCCCTTCTCCAGGAGATCTTCCTGACCCAGGGGCCGAACATGGGTCTCCTGCATTGCAGGCAGATTCTTCATTGTCTGAACCCCCAGGAAAGCCCTTAGACTCCTTATGTTACCAATATTGTATCGTGCTTGTCCTCTATGTCTGGCTTATTGCACATAACATGATGCCCTCAAAGTTCATCCATGTTGTTGCAGGAAACAGTAGGGTTTCTTTCTTTTTCGAAGCTGAATAATATTCCATCATACCCCCTTTTCTTTATCCATTCATCAATGGATTCTCTGATGTTATTCTTTAAATAAGTTTTCTTTTCTTTCTCTTTTTTTTTCCTTCTGAGACTTCTACCACAAATACATTTGTTTTCTTGAAGATATGCCATAAGCCCTATAGGCTTTCTTCACTTTTTTCTATTCTTTTTTCTTTTTGTTCCTCAAACTGGATAATTTCAAATTATACGTCTTTGAGCTTTTTTATTCTTCCTGCTGCTTGATTTGGTCTACTGTTGAATATTTCTACTGAAATTTTCAGTTCAACCATTGTATTCTCTTTTTTTTTTTTTTCATTTTTATTGCAGTATAATTGCTTTACAGTCACTGCATTCTTTAGCTCTAGAATTCTGTTTGGCTCTTTTTTATGATTTCCCTTACTATAACTTTTTGTTCTGTTCATGTATTGATTTTCAGATTTTGTTTAGTTGTCTATCTGTGTTCTCTTGTGCTCACTGAGCTTCTTTAAGATGATTGTTTTGAATTCTTTGTCAGGCAGTTCATAGGTCTCCATTTCTTTAGGGTCAGTTATTGGAGCTTGATTTTGTTCCCTTGGTGGTATTTGTTCATGATTCTTGTAGCCTTCCAATGGTGTTTGCACATTTGAAGAACCTGTCATCTTTTTCCAGTTTCTATAGACTTGTCAGGGAGGGCTTGTCAAGTAAAGCCCTGATAAGGTGGAGGGAAAGCCCTCCACCAGTTAGCCCAGTCAGAGATTCTTCATGGGCTGACTGGGGGGTCCTCAGGCAGATGGACCTGGTCCCAGGGATCAAGAGTGGTCTGCTTGCTACTGGGTGTTGCAAGGCAGAAGCTGAGATCTGTGCACCCCTTGTCTTTGTTCTTAGCGACTTCCCAGAGATCTAGCCTTATCAATTCTCTCAGGGTTTTGGGTGAAACATGACAGAAAAGGGCCTCCCAAGTTGCAGTCTGAAAGGCAGGGGAAGTCAGGCTCTCACTTTGCCCTCTCCTTCCCCCATGGTGGACGATCAGCTCAAAGGGATCTCTTTCAGTATTGTGCTGTGCCAGCCTGGGGAAGGGTGGCATGCACAGAATGAATCTGTTCTTCTTACCCTTTCATTGTATTTTTTCTATTGTCTCTGAATAGAAAATAGAATGGGATGCTCTGACCTCGCACTCGATTCCAGAGCTCTAATGAAGGTATTCATGGATAGTTGTTAAATTGTCGTTTCCGTGTGGAGAGACAAGGACTAGAACCTCCTGTCTACTTTCCTGGTTATTCCTGGTTATTCCTCTGATCTTCCCTATCAGTTAACTCTCTCTGGCTTTAATCCCAGATGTGACAGTGGACTTTGATTCTTATGTTGCATTTGCATTTGGGAATTTCCACTGTGACCTTAGAAAATGATCCTAGGCAAAAACACTCAGAGATATCTGGATTTTGCTTTGGTATCCTGTGTATTCTAACCTGTATCCTTTCCCGTTTTTGCACTAGCACCTCTTAGAGAGTACATCCCCTGCTATTTAACTGGAGAGGAGAGGCTCATTCACAGTCTTCCACATTCAGAGATATGCTGGAGTCTGGCTTTAAGAAATCCCTAGATCTACACAAAACATAGGGGGAAAACTGCCAGCATGAATTCAGTAATGATTTTCTATTAGTATATCTAATGAATATCTAAATTTAAGCATTTTCTATTCAACAAGTTTTGTTAATCTTGGCCAAATTTTTTAATCTTCTAGGTTAAAAAAATCTATTATTGCTACAATTTTCATAAAGAAGTCATCTTTTTAACAAAGCTGTGTCTGTAGTACTTGATTTGAATGAAGTCAAGGCAGTCACCTTCGCAGACCCAAGACTTCAACCCATATCAAACCTAACCTCTAGTCCTTAGTACATTATAAGAATTTGATGAAAGAATGGAGCAGTGAAAATCCAATAGGGCTTCATATTGAGGTTTGACAGAAAACAACAAAATTCTATAAAGCAATTACACTTCAATTAAAAAATGAATAAATTTTAAAAAAATAAAATATAAGAAAAGGTAAAAAAACAAATAAGAGAAAAGCTGTAAAAAAAAATCAATATAGGGAGTCCAACATACATCTAGTAAGAGTTCAAAATGAACAAAAAATAAAAAACGGTGAATGAGTGGATGTAGGGTGGTGGGAGAGGACCCAGATTTGAAAATTCCAACCAGAATTATACCATAAATGAAAACCTATGCTGACATACATAATTACAAAATTAACAGAATACCAAAGATTAAAAGCTCAACTGGAATTCCATCACCCCACTAGCTTTGTTCATAGTGCTGCTTCCTAAGGCTCACTTGACTTCCCATTCCAGGATGTCTGGCTCTAGGTGAGTGATCACACCATTGTGGTTATCTGGGTCATGAAGATCTTTTTTGTATACTTCTTCTGTGTATTCTTGCCACCTCTTCTTAATATCTTCTGCTTCTGTTAGGTCCATACCATTTCTGTCCTTTATTGATCCCATCTTTGCATGAAATGTTCCCTTGGTATCTCTAATTTTCTTGAAGAGATCTCTAGTCTTTCCCATTCTATTGTTTTCCTCTATTTCTTTGCATTGATCACTGAGGAAAGCTTTCTTATGTCTCCTTGCTATTCTTTGGAACTCTGCATTCAAATGGGAATATCTTTCCTTTTCTCTTTTGCCTTTAGCCTCTTCTTTTCTCAACTATTTGTAAGGCCTCCTCAGACAACCATTCTGCCTTTTTGCATTTCTTTTTCTTAGGTATGGTCTTGATCACTGCCTCCTGTACAATTTCATGAACCTCTGTCCATAGTTCTTCAGGTACTCTGCCTACCTAATCCCTTGAATCAATTTGTCACTTCCACTGTATAATCATAAGGGAGTTGATTTAGGTCATACCTGAATGGTCTAGTGGTTTTCCCTAAGTAAGTAAGTGAAGTCGCTCAGTCGTGTCCGACTCTTTGCGACCCCATGAACTGTAGCCTACAAGACTCCTCTGTCCATGGGATTTTCCAGACAGTAGTACTGGAGTGGATTGCCATTTCCTTCTCCAGTGGATCTTCCCGACCCAGGGATCGAACCTGGGTCTCCTGCATTGTAGACAGCCGCTTTACTGTCTGAGCCACTAGGGAAGTCACTGGTTTTCCCTACTTTCTTCAGTTTAAGTCTGAATTTTGCAATAAGGAGTTCTGAGCCACAGCTAGCTCCTGGTCTTGTATGTTCAACAGTATGTGAATGTATGTTCAACAGTATGTGAACCATGAACTTCCAGATGTTCAAGCTGGATTTAGAAAAGGCAGAGGAACCAGAGATCAAATTGCCAACATCTGTTGGATCATTGAAAAAGCAAAAGAGTTCCAGAAAAACGTCTACTTCTGCTTTATTGACTACACCAAAGCCTTTGACTGTGGGGACCACAACAAACTCTGGAAAATTCTTAAAGAGATGGGAATACCAGACCACCTGACCTGCCTCTTGAGAAATCCGTATGCAGGTCAGGAAGCAACAGTTAGAACTGGACATGGAACAACATATTGGTCCCAAAGAGGGAAAGGGGTACGTCAAGGCTGTATATTGTCACCCTCTTATTTAACTTATATACAGAGTACATCATGCAAAATGCCGGGCTGGATGAAGCACAGGCTGGAATGAAGATTGCCAGGAGAATATCAATAACTTCAGATATGCAGATGACACCACCCTTATGGCAGAAAGCAAGAACTAAAGAGCCTCTTGATGAAAGTGAAAGAGGAGAGTGAAAAGTTGGCTTGAGACTCAGTATTCAGAAAATGACGATCATGGCATCTGTTCCCATCACTTCATGGCAAATAGATAGGGAAACAATGGAAACAGTGACAGAGTTTATATTTTGAGGCTCCAAAATCACTGCAGATGGTGACTGCAGCCATGAAATTAAAAGATGCTTGCTCCTTGGAAGAAAAGCTATGACCAACCTAGACAGCATATTAAAAAGCAGAGACATTACTTTGCCGACAAAGGTCTGTCTAGTCAAAGCTATGGTTTTTCCAGTATGAAAAAACCATAGTCATGTACGGCTATGTATGGATAGCCATAGTCATGTATGGATGTGAGAGTTGGACTATAAAGAAAGCTGAGTGCTGAAGAATTGATGCCTTTGAACTGTTGTGTTGGAGAAGACTCTTGAGAGTCCCTTGGGCTTCAAGGAGATTCAAGCAGTCAATCCTAAAGGAGATCAGTCCTGGGTGTTCATTGGAAGGACTGATGCTGAAGCTGAAACACCAATACTTTGGCTACCTGAGGCGAAGAACTGACTCATTAGAAAAGACCCTGATGCTGGGAAGGATTAAAGGCAGCAGGAGAAAGGGACGACAGAGGATGAGATGGTTGGATAGCATCACCGACTTAATGGACATGAGGGAGCTCCAGGAGTTGGTGATGGACAGGGAAGCCTGGCATGCTGCAGTTCATGGGGTCACAAAGAGACACGAATGAGTGACTGAACTGACTGACTGAGGAAGATAAGGAATGCAGGAATACCTGGTTTTGTCATGCTTTGCTTTACTGTGCTTTGCAAATGTTGTTTTTTAAAAATTGAACGTTAGTGGTAACCTGTATCCAGCAAGTCTATCAGCACCATTTTTCCAACAGCATCTGCTCACTTCATATCTTTGTGTCACCTTTTGATAATTGCAATATTTCACATTTTTGCATTATAGTATTTTGTTATGCTGATCTGTGATCATTGATCTTTGATGTCACAACTCACTGACGACAGTTAATTTTTTTTTTTTAGCTATAAAGCATTTTAAAATTAAAAAAAAAACCCAATAGTGGTGAAAAAAGGCCATTTGCAGCTAAATTAACACCAAGGTTAATATGTTTACATATTCATTATTGTTTAGATTGCTGGCTATTAAACTACTACCAAAAGGAAGTCTGAAATTGGCCTATAATATTCAACTGTATAAGGAAATTTATTCAAAAATACTGGTGGAAAATTTTCAGGCAAAAAAAAATCTATCTTAAATAAATTGTAAATTGAGTAAGAATAACATTTTTGTGGCAAGAAATGACTTATTTAAACACACTTGAAATTTTCACCTGTGCCTCCCACATTCCATCCTAATGAGGATCTGAGGCTATAAGAGTATAAGAATAAATTTTTAGGTATTAAAAACAGCAAAGAGAGGGGACAGAAGGTGGGAGAAAAGGGACAGCAGAGATGAAACATGCTTTGCTTTTCTTCTCTTGATGGAAACATTACTGCTGCATATTTAGGCTACTTTAGGGGTGATGGAGAGGGAGGTGTGGTGAAATGAGCATGTGAACTGAGAAGACCTCAATCATTCATTAATTTCAGGACACTAGATGTTTTCAACTCTGTAAATGGATGTGAATTATAAGCATCTCTCAGATCAGATACTGGGATACAGTGGGAGATCCCAAAGGGAATGAGGGCTTTGAAAAAAGAGAAAGTTGTGATAGAGACAGGTATGTGGCAATCTCCAGAGAATATAGCTGCAACAGCTGGGACTTCATCACTAAGAGTGTAACCAGTTTAGAAACTAACAAGCACAAGGGCTGAGCTCTAACCACCTAGGGCAGCAAGAACCTGATGTGTGAAAGGGTCAGACTCCTGAATCGGTAGAAGAGACCAACTCAGGCAGCATTTGACTATGTCTTGACCAAGAAAGGAGGAAAGTGAATGGTATAAATATAGAAGAACAGTGGCAGGAAAGTTAAGGGCTAAAAATGAGCTGAAGTTAATTAAAAACACTTGTCTAGATTATTCTAGAACAATTTCACTTACCTATTTGAAAATTCAAACTGGCTTTTCCAATTTCACAATACGTGAAGCTTTTTTGAAGCCATTAGTATAAAAGTTAATGTTTTGTGTACAGTCTTATAGAATGTAAGTCAACTTGAGGTAGCATGTGAGGCAGTGTGAAGTCAATGTGAGACAGCACGCAGGGGTTGGGGCAGGGAGCACACTGGACTTGGACTCAGAAGCTCAAATTATTAACTGGAGGATTCTCCTTGGATTGACTCCTTTAACATTTCTTAAGTTGCAGTTTTGACATTTGAAAATGGGCTTGAAAATACGTTTTGTTGATCTTACTGTCCATTATGAAGATTAAATTATATACTTCTATATTTTGAATAAACATAAAGCTTTAAATGAACGTAAATTATTTTTAAAATCAGGTGTGGAAGATTCTGGAAGATGCCCCTAGCGGAGTCAGCAAACACAAGACAGAGAACAAATACAGGAATAGCAATTGCCTCATTGAGGTGTTTTCTAATTTCCATACCTAGAGTATCTTTCTCTACCAGAGTGCACATTTTGAAGGCAAGAGTTAAGTGTTAGACACCTTTGCACCTCCCAACCCAAGGAAGAAAGGACCACAACTGTCATCCTTCAGAGGTAGTAGGTGCCAATAAATGCCTATTGAATTGTACCACCCGGCTTCAGCTTCTAACCTTATATACTGAGTTGCCAAGAGGGTAAATGTGAGTAAGTTGGGAAGGAAGAAGAGGAAACTTACTTTACAACAGGGGCAAACAGCCTTGTCATTCTGGTCCTCATTGTGCCTTCGCTGTGCTGCCTTGCCTTTTCTATTTTGAACACAGCCGGCTACTGGGCACTCTCAGTTGTCAAGAGCTCGGTGGGCTTCCCGGACTAGCAGCTTTGTGTGACTGAACACATGATGTACTTTCTTTTGGCACTTTTGGGGGGTAGGTTTACCGACAAAGTCGTTGTCCCTCTCTTCCTGGCCCTAGCTCTCTGCAGATCTAGTTATGCTGTTTAGGTTCATGAAGTACAAATTAGCATAATCCGATTAGATGAGCTGCTGAGGGGCATTTTTTTCCGTCTGAAAAGCAGAGAAAAGAAAAGTGCCTCACAAAGAGGGGAGCCTGGAGCTGGAAGGGCAGAGGGGACAATTGCTCCTGGGCTGCTGGCCTGAAAGCTTGCACCTGCACAAGCCCTCTTGTAAACAAGGACTCTTAGATGGTATTAAACGGGGGACTGAGAAGTCCGAGGGAGCTGGGGGAGGTAAGTATGGGGAAGAGAAAGGCAGGACAGCGGCTCTGCATCCCATTAATTGATTTATCTGGATCGCAAAGCGGGGCTTGCTGACAGAAGAGAATGCCCGTTTGATTCCTACTCAGCATTGAGAGGGGGTCAGCCCCATAATCGGGTCTATCAAGATAAGCATTTTAGAATCTCTGCAAGAGACTGATAAGGGGTTTACTTGTTGGGAACAAAGTTCAGTGGATGTTTGATTTCAGTACTTGCTGAATTGGACTTCTGTATTTTTCCTTTATTTCCGGAAAAGAAAACAAACAAAAAAGCTGGGTGATGGTAGTTGTTTTAGGATTGTGGGTGATGTGTGCTTAGAAACCACAAGAGGAAAACTCAGCTATCAAAACTGTTAAAATAGGGGAAGCCAGGGAATTTTTTTGACTGAATATACCTTTCTTGGCTATAGACAGTTTATGAGTATAAATGAAATTTTCATTATTTGGAAAAATAAGAAGGACCCTAATCTATGTGTGTGATAAATTTTGAATTTCCAGGAGGTGATTTCTTCTACCCTTCCTACTTGGAGGAAAGACTTTTTTTACCCTTAAAGATGAAAGAGTCCTGAGACGACATCCCTGTACCCACTAGGGATTGACCCTCTGCACCAGTTTACATGATGCTCAGAGAACATCTGAATGTGTCCAACTCTATGAGAGTAAAAGGAAACCTCGTTTAAATCTGACTTACAACGTGAACATCAAAGGCCAGATAGAGGAGGCTCATTTCTGTTGATACATCTTCTGCAGTGGTGTTCAAAATAATTTAAAGTGGTGTTCAACAACATAATGGAGAAGGCAATGGCACCCCACTCCAGTACTTTTGCCTGGGAAATCCCATGGAAGGAGGAGCCTGGTAGGCTACATACAGTCCATGGGGCCGCTAAGAGTCGGACACTACTGAGCGACTTCACTTTTACTTTTCACTTTCATGCACTGGAGAACATAATAGGAACAGAACCTCCATCATTTCCTTTGGATAATTTATTCTCTATCAAAGAATTCTTGTGGATCAGATCAGATCAGTTGCTCAGTCGTGTCCGACTCTGCGACCCCATGAATCGCAGCACTCCAGGCCTCCCTGTCCATCACCAACTCCCGGAGTTCACTCAGACTCATGTCCATCGAGTCAGTGATGCCATCCAGCCATCTCATCCTCTGTCGTCCCCTTCTCCTCCTGCCCCCAATCCCTCCCAGCATCAGAGCCTTTTCCAATGAGTCAACTCTTCGCATGAGGTGGCCAAAGTACTACAGTTTCAGCTTCAGCATCATTCCTTCCAAAGAAATCCCAGGGCTGATCTCCTTCAGAATGGACTGGTTGGATCTCCTTGCAGTCCAAGGGACTCTCAAGAGTCTTCTCCAACACCACAGTTCAAAAGCATCAATTCTTTGGCGCTCAGCCTTCTTCACAGTCCAACTCTCACATCCATACATGACCACAGGAAAAACCATAGCCTTGACTAGACGGACCTTTGTTGGCAAAGTAATGTCTCTGCTTTTGAACATGCTATCTAGGTTGGTCATAACTTTTCTTCCAAGGAGTAAGCGTCTTTTAATTTCATGGCTGCAGTCACCATCTGTAGTGATTTTGGAGCCCAGAAAAATAAAGTCTGACACTGTTTCCACTGTTTCCCCATCTATTTCCCATGAAGTGGTGGGACCGGATGCCATGATCTTCGTTTTCTGAATGTTGAACTTTAAGTCAACTTTTTCACTCTCCACTTTCACTTTCATCAAGAGGCTTTTGAGTTCCTCCAACCCAAATTACCAATCCAATTACTCTGTACTTAAAAAAAAAATCATTGCCATCATTGCCTACCTGCAGTGAGCCTTACTTCCTGTGTGTGTGTTAGTTGCTCAGTCATGTCTGACTCTTTGCAACCCCATGGACTATAGCCCACCAGGTTCCTCTATCCATGAAGTTCTCCAGGCAAGAATACTGAACTGGGTAGTCATTCCCTTCTCCAGGGGATCTTCCTGACCCAAGGATCAAACCAGCGTCTCCAGCACTGCTGGCAGATTCTTTACCATCTGAGCCACCAGGGAAGTCCACTTATAAACCCAAGTCCACTTAGAAACCATAAGAGGTTTCTATTCTTCAAGGTAGAAGAACACAGAGAGATTTGGCCTGTGCTGAAAGGCAGATAAAGATTCAGAGCCTTGTCTTGCTGCTTGCTCATTGCATGAATCTTAAGTTGGTCTCCTAGACTCTTCAAAGCCACAATCGCCCTGACTGTAAATTAAAGCAAATACCAAAAAATAAATAAATAAATAAATAAAGCAAATACCTCCACTAAATGGTAGTTAGAAGTATTGAAGATGCCATTTATAAAATGTCTGGCACATAGCAAACACTCAATTAATATGAATAACCCTTCCTCAAGGCATTTATATTTCCCATCTCCACCTGCAAGCTGCCATCTTCAGTTCTCTTATGTTGTGTGTCCAGGTAGATGTATCCTGATAGCTAAACACAGTGCAGTTTTCTAGTCCAAATAACTGTCTCTCCTCTACTTTATCTCCTCTCTTTTCACCAGTATGTCTATCCTCCACTGGGAGAAGGCAATGGCACCCCACTCCAGTACTGTTGCCCGGAAAATCCCATGGATGGAGGAGCCTGGTAGGCTGCAGTCCATGGGGTCGCTAAGAGTCGGACACGACTGAGCGACTTCACTTTCACTTTTCACTTTCATGCATTGGAGAAGGAAATGGCAACCCACTCCAGTGTTCTTGCCTGGAGAATCCCAGGGACGGAGAAGCCTGGTAGGCTGCAGTCCCTGGGGTTGCACAGAGTTGGACACGACTGAAGCGACTTGGCAAAATCCTCCATTTGTATGGTGAAGCATCCTTTCTCCTGGAGCCTAGAGTCATACAGCCTCTCAGAGAGGAACAAGAAAGACAGTGGGAGGCTGTTTTCAGAGGCTTTGGAGCCTAGGGAAGAAATTTAGTCTAGGAAGGCAGGTAAGGAAAGAATTTCTATTTGCCAGAAGCCAAAGTGAACATGTGAAATACCTTAAGTGTGATCTGGAGATCTGGAGCCCTGACATTCAGAGAAAAGAGGTAAAAAGTAGATGGAGTAAGGCCTGAGAAGCTCATGAGCTCTGACAGGCGCTGTATCCCTTGGGCGGTGGGCTGAAACAGTTGCATTTCACACATCCTCTTACATAGAATAATGGAGTGGTAGAAAAGGCAGCAGTGCGAGGTATCCTTACAAAAGGTGCTCTCACTATCCACATAGGTTTGGCAATAGTCAAACCTATGGTCAATTAATCTACAACAAAGAGGGCAAAACTATACAATGAAGAAAAGACAGTCTCTTCAATAAACGGTCCTGGAAACACTGGACAGCCACATGTAAAAAAAAAAAAAAATGAAATTAGAACATCCTTTAACACCATACACAAAAATAACCTTAAAATGGATTAAAGACCTAAAGGTAAGACTGGATACTATAAAATTCCTAGAGGAACACATAGACAGAACACCCTTCGACATAAATTGCAGCAATATCTTTTCTGAGCCATCTCCTAGAGTAATGGAAATAAAAACAAAAATAAACAAATGGGACCAAATTAAGCTCAAAAGCTTCTGCACAGCAAAGGAAACCATAAAAAATGAAAAGACAACCCACAGAATGGGAGAAAATATTTGCAAACAGTGTGACTGATAAGAGATTAATCTCCAAAATTTACAAAGAGCTCATGCAGCTCAATCTTCAAAAAACAAACAACCCAATCAAAAAATGGTCAGAGGACCTAAAAAGACATTTCTCCAAAGAAGACATACAGATGGCCAAGAGACACATGAAAATATGCTTAACATGGCTAATTATTAGAGAAATGCAATTCAAAACTATAATGAGATGTCACTCACACCAATCAGAATGGCCATCATCAAAAAGTCTACAAAATCTAGAGGTGGTGTGGAGAAAAGAAAATCCTCCTACATTATTGGTGGGAATGTAAATTTGTACAGCCACTATAGAGAACATCATGGATGTTCTTTAAGAAACTAAAAATAGAACTACCATATGATCCAGCAATCCCACTCCTAGGCACACACCCAGAGAAAAACATGGTTTGAAAGGATACATGCACCCCAGTGTTCACTGCAGCAGCGTATACAATAGCCAAGACATGGAAGCAATCTATATGTCATCCACAGACGAATGAATCAAGATGTGGTAACATATACGATGGAATATTACTCAGCCATTAAAAAGAATGAAATAATGCCATTTGCAGCAACATAGATGGATTTGGAGGTTATCATACTAAGTGAAGTAAGTCAGATAAGAAAGACCAATATCATGTGGAATTGCTTATATAGGGAATCTTAAAAAAAAAAAATCATACAAATGAACTTACTTACAAAACAGAAACAGGCTCACAGACTTAGAGAACTAATTTATGGTTACCAGGGGAGAAGGGTTGTGGAGAGGGATAGACTGGGAATTTGGGATTGACATGCAAACTGCTATGTTTAAAATAGATAACTAAGACTTTCCTGGTGGGCCTGTGGTTAAGACTCCACACTTTTGATGTAAGGAGCACAAGATCCCTGGTCAGGGAAGGTCCACATGTCATGTGCTGCAGCCAAAAAAAAAAAAAATAACCAACAAGGATCTACTGTATAAGCACAGGAACTCTGCTCAATAGTGTGTAATAACCTAAGTGGGGAAAGAATTTGAAAAAGAATAGATACATGTATAACAATCACTTTGCTGTACACCTGAAACTAACACATTATTCAACTTGTATTTTATTTTGGATCAGAGGATAATTACAATATTGTGATGGTTTATGCCACATATCAACATGAATCAGCCACAGGCACACATGTCCCCTCCCTCTGAAATCTCCCTCCCTGTCCTACCCCTCTAGGTTGTCATAGCCCTGGCTTTGGGTTCCCTGCGTCATACAGCAAATTCCTACTGGCTACCTATTTTACATATGGTAATGTATATGTTTCAATACTATTCTCTCAAGTCATCTCCTCTCTGTCCCCCACTATGACCAAAGGTCTGTTCTTTATGTCTGCATCTCCTTCGCTGCCCTGCAAGTAGGCTATTCAGTACCATCTTTATAGATTCATATATATGCACGAATATATGGTATTTGTCTTTCTCTTCCTGATTTACTCCACTCTGTATAGTAGGCTCTAGGTTCACCAACCTCATTAGAGGTTGACTCATTGTGTCAACACATTGACTCAAATGTGTTCCTTTTTATACCCGAGTAATATTCCATTGCTAATACAACATTATTAATCAACTATACTCCAATATAAAATAAAAACTCAAAAAATTCATCCTTTAAAAAATCATCATCTCCTGAATTTCAGTTTTGTCATCTGTGAAATAACAACAAAACATATAATTGATACTACAGTAACAATATAAATTGTATAAGTTGTCATGAAGATTAGGTGAGCTGATATGCTAGAAGCTCTTGTCACAGTACCTAGCATATTGTAGGCACATATGTTTAGCAAATCTTGGCTCTGACTCTTACTGTTATAAATTTATTTTATTTTTACTTACATTGTAAATAACTCTGAAATAGATACCCACACAGATAATCCTTTGACCATAATTCTGATTACTTCTTTATGATAGCTTCCTAGAAGGAGAGTTACTTAGGTTCAAGTGTATGAATATATTGGATAATCCTGAGTTTTAAAATTATCCAGAAAAGGCAATTCTACAGCTTGCCTAGTTCAACTACCCCCTTGAGCTCTTGAAATTAAATTCTTAAATACTATTTGATAGATTACAAACCCAACTAAGGTTTATGTAAAAATCTAGTGCTTTTTAAAATCTAGAAAAATTTTTTAAACCTAGTGATTTTAATGCTAGTGATAGGTCATCAGCAACAAAAAGAAAATAGAACAGAAAGTTTCCCAGTTTATAGTAAGCTCTAACAGTCACAGAAGGGAAACTGTGTTTAGGAGGCCACACCCTGGCTTCCTGTAATCCTTTAGCCACACTCTCCCCTTGGCATTCCTTCCTAGCACCTGCCACTTTAAATCCCCCACTTTGCATTGCCATTGAGCTCTTAGATTCCTTCCTTATCTTTGACCTTTTTATTTAAGGATGTGACTTTCAGCTAACCTTTGGCCTATGGGTCAGGAGTTAAGCTGTCCATTCTCCTGGCTCCTTTCATCCTTTAGCCTCTTAAGGACAAAGCCGGTTGTGTATAACTTACATATGTTTGGGTCATCTCAAGCCATTCTTAGGTGGTGAAACCTCATCAGGCAGGTGCTGCAAAGGCCTTGTTGAATGGAAATTCTGAGAAACAAACTTTTAAAAAGAGCTTTAGACTTTGGATTTCTCAGCGAAATTCAGCTTGTTCAAGATGCAAAGTTGCATCATTTTCTTTTCTTTTTTTTTAGTTGCACAGTGAGGCTTGTGGGATCTTAGTTCTCCGACCAGGAATGGAACCCAGGCCATTACTCAGTGAAAAGCTAAGTACTAACCACTGGACTGCCAGTGAATGCCTTCAAGTTACATTTCAATGTTATCTTTTAAGAGAGGCTAGAGAAATATTCTTAATGGACCCAGTCTTGATCTAGTTTTCTCATTTTGAAAGTAAAGTCACTGGCAGGGTTGTTGTCAGGATTCAGTGTTATAAATTGTCACTGCCCTCAAGGAGATCTTGTTGCTGGGGACAGAATATACACAAGATGTCTGTAACACAGGGAAGAGGAAGCAAGGGTCTTGAAGCAATAAGAGTATTCTACAAAAGAAGAGATTATATTGAGTGGTGGAAATCTAGGAGGACTTCATGTAAGATGGTGTTTAAGATGAATCAAGCTTCCTGAAAGAGTGGTATCTAAGATCAGTCACGAAGGATTTTAGAAAATGGAATTTAGTGCAAGCAGAGAGACTCACAAGAGTAAAGCTGGAGGTATCAAAGAGAGGAGAGTGTTTGGGGACCATCAAGTGAAGCAGTTTCCTTAGCATGTCTGATACATTCAGGCAATTGTGAAAAGAAGGGTACACTGAGCCAGTCTACAGAGGGCCTGGTTTGCTGGGATACAGTATCTGTCTGTCTGGGGGATGAGACACTGAAGGTTTGATAGCTGGGGATGGCTGTAGCTGTGATTTGAGAAGGACAATTAGGAAGCTGTGTGAAAGTGAAGGAAAAGGAGGCACCAATCAGGGAATGCTATATTTTTTTTAGACTAGAGACAACAGAAGGAGTGAGGTTCAAAGCCAGGACAGTCATTGTGAGGATGAAGAGATGGAGGTTATGCTTAGTAAATTTGTGAAATATTTTCTAAAAAGGAAAAAAATAACAATTTCTTTTCTTAAATAATTTATTTACAATAAATTAATAGTTAAATAGCAAATTAGAATCGATGATTAAAAACTCGCAAAACATCAACAAATAAAATCTTTGGTTGGTACCTCTAATCCCATTCTATAAAGCACATTGATTCAATTTCAATTAAAGGGCATATGAAGAAGATCACTGAACAGAATTGCAAAGAGATGAGCCTAGTAATAAGATGCTTGTCCATTTCCAATCCTAAAATCCTTCATGGCTGAATAGACTGGATGCTGGGTCAGGAGATCTTGCACTATGTTCTGGGTTTCCACTAACTGTCCATGTGACCACTAGAAAGTTACTTCAAAACCCTCTGGACTGTTTTCTCCTCTGTAAAGTGAGGAGTAGAACAAGCCAATCTAATGATCTATATAACTAAAAGGACCTGTTATACCTGGTTTCTGGAAGCTTTCAGTGGTGTCCATAGCAGAACAAGTAATAGGGAAGCATAGGTGATATAATTGGTCTAAATTTTTCTGTTGGGTTCAAATGATCCATAAAGAGATGTACCATCAGTGAACTATAATTCATTTGAACCATAAATTCCTACTACTCCAGTCAGCTGTAAATATAGGACACCAAGGAAAGCTGTGGAGTGATTTTAGAATTAGCTTCCCGTCTCATGTGTACCTTGCCAAGCTTCTGATACACAGGTACCTACAATTCCTTTTGACAGTCACTTTAACCTAATATAACTTGACAGCCCAAGACTCAACTTGCAAAAGAAATAATTTGAGATGAATTACATTAAATTTAATGTAAATGTTTATTCACTTATCATAGGAATTTTCTGTAGAGTTTCTTTAAAAGACTGTTCCCCTCATTTAATTTAATGATACTCAATCTCCTCATGACTTTTCAGCGGCACTCAGTTACATTTCAGTGGAAAGGCCCCCTGAGCACAGCAGACAAGGCCCCAACAGCAGAGAAGTGCACTCACTCTGAGAAGAGCAGTAAAATCCTATGTTCACACAAAAAGGTCTCCTGTGCCTTCCTCGGCTACAGTTCCAATGAAGCTACTAGTGGCTTGGTGGTAAAGAATCCACTGGCAATGCAGGAGACAGACCCAGGCTCAATCCCTGGGCCGGGAAGATCCCCTGGAGGAGGACATAGCAATGCACTCCAGTATTTTTGCTGGTAAAACCCCATAGACAGAGAAACCTGATGGACTATGGTCCATGGGATCATAAAGAGTTGGATATGACTGATGCACAGCACAATACAAAAATACTGTCAAAAGTGTTAATGTGATTTAATGCCAGATGAGAGAATAAGCAGTATTACTCAATTGACAACTGTCACCAGAGTTTTGAGATGTGATATCACGTGGTAGTTTGGGGACAAATTTAAGTCCACATAAGCTCATGAGAACAATAAAAGCTCATGAGAAAGAAATGCAAATTTGGGGGAATCCCCTGGTTTCTGTGTTTATGTGTTTGCCTGGACTACTCTGGGTCTGTGGTGATGTTTATTGAATGCAGTTTAAAGAAAGGACCTACACACAAGAATGCACTGTTTCTTTTACAAAAAATTATTTTATTATTCTCATTATTTATTTTTTTGTCCATGCTACACAGCATGCTTTTTTTTTTTTTTTTCTCATTTTCTTGGGCTCCAAAATCACTGCAGATGGTGACTGCAGCCATGAAATTAAAAGATGCTTGCTCCTTGGAAGAAAAGCTATGACCAACCTGGACAGCATATTAAAAAGCAGAGACATTACTTTGCCAACAAAGGTTTGTCTAGTCAAAGTTATGGTTTTTCCAGTAGTCACGTATGGATGTGAGAGTTGGGCTATAAAGAAAGCTGAGTGCCAAAGAACTGATGCTTTTGAACTGTGGTGTTGGAGAAGACTCTTGAGAGTCCCTTGGACTTCAAGGAGATCCAAGCAGTCAATCCTAAAGGAAATCAGTCCTGAATATTCATTGGAAGGACTGATGCTTCAGTTGAAGCTCCAATACTTTGATGCTCCAATCCACCTGATGCGAAGAACTGACTCATTGGAAAAGACTCTGATGGTGGGAAAGATTGAGAGCAGGAGGAGAAGGGGATGACACAGGATGAGGTGGTTGGATGGCATCACCTACTTGATGGACATGAGTTTGAGTAAGCTCTGGGAGTTACAAATGGATAGAGAAGCCTAGCGTGCTGCAGTCCATGGGGTCACAAAGAATCAGACATTACTGAGTGACTGAATTAACTAACTAACACGGCATGTGGGATCTTAGTGCCCTGACCAGGAATCCTACACCCCTTGCATTGGAAATGCAGAGTCTTAACTTCTGGACCACCAGGGAAGTCCTAAATGCATTGTTTTAATAAATGCATTGTGCCATAAGTGTGAATGCTGTGTAGAGTTTAATGACATTATGAACTTGCTGTTTTGAGAATGAGATTTTGAGGATGCCTCATCCAGATTTCGTCTGATCACCAAACCAAAGAGGTTCATTTCAGCCTTTCATAAATTGAATATCTTCTTTCTAGAGTGGGCAGAAAATTTAAATTCCTCTATTGTATATACATAATCTCAAACCCATCAATCTCCTACCTATAGTTCAGGTTTTAAAACCAATGTTCTGTCAAGAATTTTGGGAAAATAAAACATTCCAGAGACAATCAAATGACATTATTTGTATTCTGGACTTAACTATGGGATTCATTTTTGAATCCAAGCATCATCATGGTGGCATATGGTTGTGAGTTCTGCCAGATCCACATCATTCATTCTTTTGTGGGCACCACCCCTCCCAGTGTAAAACTGAGCTAATGCTCCTCAACAGGGAAAACAAATCACACATCCATCAATTCATTAGAGTCTGGTATTACACTCCTATTGTCTACTCTAAATCTTTTGTTAAGCTCTCTGTTAAATGAGCTGTTAAATGGTAATATTTAGATTTTCATCATTCTATTTGAATTTCACAGGTCTTAAATCATCAAGAACTCATGCTGAATTAAAAGTTTTCAATACCTGACATGTGAAGCTAAAGGATTAGGAAAACTATTTTAGTTAAATTCTTTTCATAAGAAAACCATGAACTCTCACAAATTATGTCCTTTCCTCTCATAGGTATAATCTACCATTTGGCTTTAGTGATAATACATATACTCGTGGTCCAATGCAAGTGACACCTCACATTTCCATAGAGATAGAGGATGCAGAGCTCTCCTGCACGTATCTGCTGCCTTCCTGTGGTCCTCATGTGTCAGAAGGGTCTTTTATCCACAGATTCCCCACAAGTCTCCAGGCTGGTTTCTGCAAGGGCTATCTTTTCATTTGTCTTATGCTGTTTACTCTTGATCAAATACGCCTCATTTTTCAGAACAAACTTTAAAATATGTTCAGAGGGCAGCATTTTCTACTCATCCATCTGCGATCCATTACGAGGAAGCTCTTCTTACAACTGAAAACATATTACATAAAGCAGTGATTTTCAAACCAGATTTTAGTCTAAGGGTCTTTTTTTCCCCCAAAACAACATCTTATGCAGGAACCTGGATTTATAAAATCAACAGATACAGGCTGCTCTGCCTGAAGCCCCCAGGGAAGGGGGTGTGCGGCCACCTCCCTTTTGGCCTCCTTTTAGCATTCGGCAGCTGACCATGAGACACCTCCTATGAAGCTTGAACTCATGCCTCACAAATGATTCTTCATGCTGACTCTGATACTTGCAAAAAGGCTGTTGACAGCTAGTGATTTCTGAACCAGTGCTGCCTGGGGTCACAACAGCCAGAGCCCCACTATTATGGAACGTGGTGGCTTGAGCCGGGTGATGGAACCTGGTAGTTACCAAGGAGAGTCCTGTCTGGCAGGTGGGGTCCTTGGGGGAAGAGGCCCAGAATGTTTCCCGGAGCGGCCACGCCTGTTTGCTGTAGGCTCTGCTCTCCCAAGACCTTCACCAGGAAGTTGATATACCTCATGGCCAGGCGAAGTGTTTCATTTTTGCTCAGCTTCTTGTCTGGAGGGTGAGTGGGGATGAGCTTCCTCAGCTTGGCAAAGGCACTGTTGACGTTCTGCTGCCTCCACCGCTCCCTGGTGTTCGTGAAGATCTTTCTGGTCATGTTGGAGTTCCTGAGACAGGAAAGAGAAAGGGCCCTGAGGGCCAACACCTTGTCAGAGGCCTGCTGGGTAGCCCATATCCTGCCAGGAGCTTGAGTTGTTCATCTTCTCCACCCAGATCTTAGGGTATGTGCTGCCTCATTTCCAGGTGTTGTGGATCTTCCTGTGACAAGAGAAGAAAATGCGGCAGAAGAAAGGGCAGGGTGAGAACACCTCCTGTCATCTTTTCTCTCCCTGGTTGTTTCGAAGCCTCTGGGTAAAATGGTGGTTTTATCTAATACTCCCATTACTTCTTTTATAACCAACTCTTCCTAAGCGTTCAGAATCAGGCACAGCGTAGGACTGAGTACACATGAGAATAAAATATATATTTGTTAATAGGGAGAGGGGGCTGCGATCGTAGGTTTCATTTACAACATAACTTTTGCAATGAAGACAGTGACAGACAGCACAACCCTTTTGGCTGGTGGACTTGATCTGCAGGATTGGGCGCACTGTGCAAGAGCTAAAACGTCTGGACCAGACCACAGTTAGAGGAGGATGAACAGGGTGATGGAGAATCTTGAAGTTCAGTTATATGAAGAATAGCAATGGGGTTATTTAGCATGACAAACAAAGAAAAGGAGCAGGTGAAGGGCAACAATTTGATATGGATGCTGCAGAAGATAGCCGGGCTCCCCAAGGTTGAATCTGGATGACCTTTCCAACCGTTGGCGAGGTGATTGTTATCACGTATTGCCAATCCTAATTGTGCCATTTTTTCCTCTGAGAGGCACGGGCCCCTTTGTTCAGGTGGCTTGGATTAACATACATCAATGGCAATGTTTATGGCACATCAGGAAATAAGCCAAAACCCAGCACCAGACATTCGGTACCCTTGGCTCATGGCTACCAGTTTGCCACCTGCTCCAGTCTCAGCAACCTGGGCAGAGGGTCCCTTCCTGTTCCCCACGCCACCATCCCCCACCCAAGGAGTAGTACGTATTCTCAATTCCATACCTTTGCGTTTTCTGTCCCATGAGTTCCCTCCTCACTGATTTCTTGCCTATTTCTACACAATCTTTAAAGAGCAGAATAAATCCTCCTTTCCATTCCTACAAACCCTTCCAGGCCATCCCAGAGCCTCCCATATCTTTCCCTTGCTGAACCCCTGCAGCCACTGGTGGTTGACAAAGGCTATTAGGAGAATTAAATAAGCTTAATATTTGTAAATCACTTTCAACAGTGCCTGACAGACGATAATGTCTATAAAAGTGTTGAGGAATAAATACAACAAAAATAGGTTTATAAATAAAAATGGCTTGTGAAATACTGAATTGTGAATACTAGGGGGAAGGTAATATCTTGTTTTTCTATAACCAAGTCTGGTTATACAACCTCCTGGCTCCTGCCACCTTTGTTCCTTTATTTTAACCCTTCCTGTAGACCTGCTCTGTGCTAGGCACTGTGCTGTGAGCTGGGCTTGTGGACTTGGCTGGATGGGATATTTGTGCTCAAGGAGCTTATTGGACGGCCTGATGGAGAAGGCAGCACATACAGAAACACTTAAGAATCACAGGACAAGGTCCCACACTAAGGGCCAAATCCAGAGAGACACTTGCTGACTAGAGAAAAGTCTCAAAGGATCATGTCAAGACCAAAATGATCAGGTCAATGCTGCTGAACTTTTCCCTAAATTCTACCTTTCTTCTATTTTTATTTGGGCTTTTCTGAGGATATAAGGGGCTTCCCCAAGTGGCTCATGGGTAAAGAATCTGCCTGCAATGCAAGAGATGTAGGAAACTTAGATTTGATCTCTGGGTCGGAAAGATTCCCTGGAGGAGGGGATGGCAATCCACTCCAATATTCTTGTCTGGAGAATCCCATGGACAGAAGAGCCTGGTAGGCTGTAGTCCATAGGGTCGCAAAGAATTGGAAATGACTGAAGTGACTGAGCACGCATGCACACACAAGGATATGAGTCTGTAGGTAAACACTGAGTATCTGACATAGGTTACATAAAAGCAACATATAGAATATCAGGAAATTGGAAGGTGCCTCTCAAAATGCCAGCTTCCTTCCACAACTGTTGTTTGTGTTAACGGCCCACCATTGCAGGAAGGAGTTGGAGGGTTACAAATTGGCACCTATGGTATGAAATGGTGGGCCCATTTTATTCAAAAAGGACCTAATGATGTTGAAGCCCTAGCGACTTGTGAGAAACCAGATCCTTTTCTAACTTAATAAACACTTGGAACTTCTGCTCCAGAAATTTTCTTCCATTTCAGTGGCTCTTGACTTGGGCTGCTTATTGGATTCACCCAGGCTGCACCCCAGACCAATTAAATAAAAATTTCTGGGGGCATTGGTATTTTTTAAAACTCCCCAGGTGGATCAGCTTGGTCCTCTAGGAAGCAGATGCCAAGCTGGAGTTGGATGTACAAGCAGTTTATTGGGAGTTAAGGCCTGTGAAAGATGAAAAAAGAAAAGAAAGACTTGGGCCAAGAATGTCTTCAGACTACAACGCAGATCTGACACTTGCAAAATCAAAGCAGGGAGGCTGCAGGACTGGTCAGAAAAGCCTCAGGCTGCAGTACAGAACTGGAAAATTGGCAGCCAACCCAACAGGGAGCTCTGAGGCAAAAGGTGCCTGTGAAGGAGACCCTATCGGGCAAGAATCACCAGGTCCCAGCAGCGCTGCCACACTCCCTCATAGGCTGGGGGCTACCTGAAGAATGGAGGCCCAGTCCTGAGTCCTGTCAGCACTGCTACTGATGGCTGTCAGCTAACTGCACTCCCCGCAGCTGAACTGCAAGTTTTTTCCTGAAGTGAGGTCCCAACAGTGCACCCCTCACACGATCTCCCTGTGTGGCTAATGCTAAGAACATTGCCTTACTCTCCAAACAGAAGCTCTGAGCCCTAGCAAAACTATGTTTAAGAAGGAAGCAGTATTTAGGGGATTACGAATGACAAAATATTAATATTACATAAAATATCAGCTAGAAGGATATATGCCCCTAGGACATTTCCCCATGCAGGTTCTTGTTGACTTTCCTGCTTCTGCCCAGGTAGGAGAGGCCAGTGCTGTGCTGAGAAGCCAGTGGTGAGCAGAATCATGGCAGCTCAAGTTCACTGGCTGACCTCAGGCCCCCTCCAGCTTCCTCCATCAGCCATTTAGGTTTACTTCCTCTATCTCTGTAGAGACACCCTGGTTGGATCCATGATCCAATACAGTCACATGTACTCCAAACTTTCCATCAACAATTACTGACCCTATGCGCCCGACACTGTACTGGCTGCTGGACACTGAGGAACCCTCTGCCCTACGACACAGATGGGAAGCTGCCGGGGTCCAGCCCCAGCTGATCCAGGGTATTCGAAGGAGAGATGGCATAGGCGACCTATTTATTTATTTATTCAGAGATATAAAGAGTAATAGAATGAGGATAGCTCAGTAGGAAAATTCAGTGGAGAAAAGAGGCTGAGTAGCTTGGTTTACGCGGGAGACCAATAAAACTTCAAGACAAGAAGTTTGCACCACTTATGTAGGCCGCAGGCGTCCTTCGTTCTCCCGAAGGAGAGGAGACACTGAGGCCTCCCCAGTTGGATCTTAGAAGCCCAGGCATAATTAGCAAGCATGGCGGGTTCCGCAGTCCAGATGGAGACTCAGCCAGAATTTGAAAGAGAGAGCGACATGGGGAGACCAAGTTTCGGTGAACAAGGCCCGCACTTTATTTTCCAAAGTAGTTTTTATACCTTAAGTTGTGCATAGAGGATAATGGGGGAAGGGGTGGAGTCATGCAAGGACAGCAGTTCCTGGTCCTAATCGAAGCCAGGCTTTCAAACTTATCATATGCAAAAGTTCAGGTGATTGACATCATCTTCTGGCCCGGAGGCCTGTTAACATTTTAAGAAACTTATTTTTCTCTAAAGGTGATTATTCTAAAGTCAGGCACCAGCCTCCAAAAAGGCATTGGACAAAGCTGCATTCCTATAGGGCAAAGGTGAGGTGGGCTCAATCAAGAAAAGAATTAACTCAAGGGTCCAAGGTTACAAACATTGAGGCTACTACTTACATTTCTATACACCCATTATATCAATCAATACACTGCCAAGGACCCAGTAGGTAAGGGGTATGGAGACTTAGCAGCAAACATTGGCCCAACAAGTGAAAAACCCTTCACCAATACAATTTCTAATCTATCTTTTAACTACTCAAAGGAATCTGTGTTTAGACAGTTTAGAACATCTCCTGCTTCTCACAGTTGGGAGGCTCCGAACAATCACATGTGGCCGGAAAACCCTATTCAGGCAGGCTAGAGGATTTCCAAAGGAGTTTGTAGGTTAAACACTGTCACACCCAGGAATTATTAACTGGAGCTGTAAGCTAACTCTTTTTTCAGAGAGAGGTAGTGGGGGACAGCCCCCCGTAAAGTCAGAGGTGTAGGTGAAAGCAGAAAGTAGACAGACTCTGGTTTTGGGGGTAGATGCTCGAGAATTTCCAGGGGGACTCCTGAGGCTTGATGCCGCCTTTGCGTATGCTGAGCCTCCTTCCTCATGACCTTTGTCATGGGCGGAGTTCCTCACGCTGGTTCCCAGCAGTGATAGAATTCCAGTTGAGCTATTCCAGATCCTGAAAGATGATGCTGTGGAAAGTGCTGCACTCAATATGCAATATGCAATATGCACTCAACATGCAATATGCCGGCTCCCGGCAGGAAGCCCAGGGTCTGTAGCAGCAGAGAAATAGCACCTAACTCAGGCAATCCAGGGGACTTCCAATCTGAAGGGGGTGATACCCAAGGCCTCTTTCTGTGCTGAAATGCCACGATGCCCTGCCTTTGCCCTTTATCTACCTAAAGTGAAAGTCGCTCAGTCATATCTGACTCTGTGCGACCCCATGGACTATACAGTCCATGGAATTCTCTGGGCCAGAATACTGGAATGGGTAGCCTATCCTTTCTTCAGGGGATCTTCCCAACCCAGGGATCAAACTCAGGTCTCTCACATTGCAGGTGGATCCTTTACCAGCTAAGCCACCAGGGAAGCCCAAGAATACTGGAGTGGGTAGCCTATCCCTTCTCCAGTGGATCCTTCCAACCCAGGAATCGAACCAGGGTCTAACCTGGCCTTTATATCTACAATGAGCATTGTCGGACCTGTATCTAACTATACCTAAAATATGAAAGTATAAACCTAAATCAAGGGAATTTTTAAGACCATCCAGTTTTGCTCACGTTGAAACTGGCTGCTTTGCAGTCAGGACTGTAGGAGTAAAGTTACTTTTAAGCTTCTCTTGTCAAAAGAGGCTTTAGCTTATTCACTAGTCCCACGGGAGGCTCATTTTCAAGCTGGGAAGAAAAGATTAGCCAGGATAAACTAACTGGTGTTCTCTTCTGAGAAAGCTCCATCCTATTGTGAGAAGCAGAAACAGGGAGGAGAGAAGGCAGGCTTCACAAATGCAGCCTTGCCATTCTAGGAGGTGCTTAATAATTAATTGTTGATTTATCCTCAAGTGTGTTACTCTCCTTCTCCACATTGGGAAATAAAAATCAGTGATTCAACAAGCTGCAAAAACTCAAAGTAGAGGTCACTGGAAAATTATTACAGTATTTATTAAATCAAAGGAAAATGGCATTTAGTGTTTTTCCTGTTGCAAGTACTGATCGCTGCAATGATCAGTAAAGTACTCTTGGTTCAGAGTACTTTAAGAGCTTAAAAAATACTCCAGATGCCACAGAATCAGAGAGCATCAGATAGATGTTGAAACAGAGGTGCCGTTCTTTGTCCCAGGTCACACAGCGCAATGTGGCAGAGCCTGTGTCCCAAGTCTGAGTCACCACTGACGCCGGCTGAGTCGGGGCCGGGGAAGCCCAGGGACAGATTTCATCTCAGAACAATTATTTCAAATACATAAAGGGAAAAGTCTTCTCAGAATATGAAGTTAAAAGGCATGAATTAAAATACATGGACACATAAAATAACCAGTTCTACTTCATAGGTATGAAAATACTTCTACAATTCAAAACAATAAAACCTATGCTTCACTTTAACACATTAAATAATTAGATTTGTCACCATCGTTTCTAACTGGTGATTGGTAAGTGATTTTTTCGGAAGATCAGCAACATCTGTAACAAGAGTTGAAAGTGTCTGTGATTTCTCCTGATGACAAAAGGCATCAGCGCTGCTTCCGCCACTGTACTTTATTCATAATAAACATAAACATTCATAAATAAAGGAAATGCTCAGTTTAGTTGAAAGGTTAGTAGATGAAAAGATGTAATTTAGAATCCCCTGGGTTTTATCCACACATCCCTGGGTGGGTAAGTGTCATGGGCCAAAGGTTAAGAATGCCTGGATAGGAGGAATGTCACAGTAAATTGAACAGGAATATAGGTGAGCACAAACTTCGATACCACAGAAGGTAACAGGCTGCTGGAGAAAAGAACATTGTGCCCCCTGAGAAGGTGACCACTACCTGTAACAGGTGCTGCTTTTTCGTGTGGATGTTTTCTGGACATGGAGCCCAGGTCAACCAGAAAGGCAGCAGCACAGGCGTTATAGACAGCTAACCTTCCTACGGTGGCCCGTGCCAGGCATTCAGGCTCACACTGCTCTTTTCTCATAAGATGTTAAATTTCTCTTTCTGGCATTTGGTCCTGTGTATTTCTCTCCTCTTTCATCTCTCTTTGAAAAGTAAGTGAAAACATGGTACAGAAGGAGGGTAGTGAAGGGTGGTTTATACAATTGGGTTTGGGGAAGGTGCCTAACCTCAAACACCAGGCACAGCTTTGCCTTTAGAAGTTGCTATAAAAGTAACACAGGCTAACTTTAGGGCGGGGGGGGGGGGGGGGGGGCGGGGGGGAGGGGGGGTGCTGGGAGGTGGTGCGGGGAATCAAGCGGTACACAAGTGATAACGCCAAAAAAGTCCCCCTCCCTTATCCATCTACCTATTCAAACTCATTCCCCAGCAGTAGCCAGTTTGGTGTGTGCTATTATAATATATCCTCTCTCTCTCTCTCTATATATATAAATCATGATATGTGCTATTATGCAATTACTTTTCTCACCAGACAGCTCTGCAAGTTGATGTTCTAAACAAGTGCATTTACTGTGAATGCGGATCTTTGGGTGGGCTCCCGGTGCACTGGGAGGGCCACCTGTTTCAGAACAGGGCTCTACACCTGCCTTCCCGCCCCACGCCCACCCGACCCAACCTGCTGCCCTTGACCGCTTCACTTCCCAGCTTTTCCCTTTTTCTTTTTCTTATTCTTGCTTCCCCTTGCCTGCAGCGCCTGCCCTGCGACTAAGTTCAGGCATTCTGGAGAAATATCTATAGTTTCGCACCTGCCAGGTTTCCAGGAGTCGCTCACCCCAGCTCAGAAGCTGCCAAGACGACCCTCGGAGATGCTCCTTGGTGTCCGGGACATCACATATCAAGGCTCAGCAGCCCCGCGGACACGCGCTAGGTACCAGCTAGGCTCCCCCGGAGCCGCACCACGGCCTCTGCTCCGCGGAAAGTCCCCACGTCTTCTCACCGAGTCGCCTTGGTGGCTGCCACCAAGTCACCTCCACACCCTTGTCCTCCGCGGTGAGTGCGGCTCGGACTGGGGAACTGCGCCAGAGACTCGCTGGCGCCCAAACCCAGCAGCGCCCCCAACCCTCTTGGAGTCCACGCACCTCCTCTCCGAAAAGGGAGCCCGCGCCGCAGTTATCGCCCTCGCCTGGGCGCTGCGCCTCCGCCCCAGCCTTTATAGACATCGCCTTTTGTCTAGGGACCCACGGGGCCCCTTCCCCGCCCTAGACTC
This sequence comes from Bubalus bubalis, assembly GCF_019923935.1. Lineage (NCBI taxonomy): Eukaryota > Metazoa > Chordata > Mammalia > Artiodactyla > Bovidae > Bubalus > Bubalus bubalis. Next base: position 157,226,865 of record NC_059159.1, on the reverse strand, counting down.
CCGCAGGTCCCTCCCATACCCACCCTCCACCCCAACATCCCAGCTTCCCGGGACCAGTCTCCCTGTGCCCTAGAAACCGAGCAGAGGCGGAAGGAGAAGCCAGCTTTGTGTAACGTCTGGGGACGCGAGGGGGTCCTGACACTCACCCGGACTACAGCATACCCCGGAGGGCAACTTACCAACCCTTTTCTACAGTGGCTACAAACCTCCGGAAGTGCGTGCCCCACGGTTAACTCATCAACTCAACAGATGTCAATCATTTAAGCCCCAGTGAGTCTCCCAACTGTAGTTCAAGAACCACTTACTCCAGAATCATGGGTGAGGGAAGGTATAGACCTCAACACCCACAGCCAAGACCACCAGATCAGGTTTTCTGAGGATAGGGTCAGAAATCTGCCTTTTTACCAAGTGTCCCAGGAGATTAACATGCACAGATAAGTTTAACAATCACTGCACTGGACAGATTCCCAGTTTTATTCATCCCATGTTCCAGAGTGCCTCCTCATTGGTCTTACTGCTTCTGTACTTTCCTCTTTCCATCTATTCTCCAGCATCACCCAGAATGATCCTTTGAAAACCCAAGTCAGGTTCCTGTTGCTTCTCACTCAAAACCCTCCTCTGGCTCCCCATTTCACTCAGAATTAAGCTGAAGTCTTAACATTGGCTCCCAGATACCCTTTACCTGACTTGTCTGTTCCCTCTCTGCCTGAGAAGAAGCGGAAGAAGTGTACTCAGCTCTAGCCACTCTGACATCTGTAGTTTCATGAACATTCCAGGCACCCTCCTGCCTTGGAGACTCTGTATGGTCTGTTTCCACTGTCTGCAACACCCTCCCCTCAAAATCCAAGTAGTTCCCTCCCTCACCGCCTTTGATTCATTCAGAAATTATTAATACTGAGTGTCTACTATGAGCCAGTGCCTATTACAGGCACTGGGATTCAAACAAAACAGACACAGATTTCTGCCCTCAAGGAGCTGACGTTCTTCAGTTCTTTGCTCAAATGTCACCTTCTCAATGAAGATTCTCTGACTACAAGGTCTAAAGCTGCACCTTCACACACACAGGGCTCTGCATCTTCCTACCCTGATTTATTTTTCTCCTTAGCACTCACCTCTATGTTGTAACATTTTACTTATTTTTTGTGTCTGTCTCCCCAGTCCCACTGAATAGGCATTCTTCAAATGCTGGTTGATAAATCAAACTTCTAGGTATCACACTCTCTGAAGGTACCAGCATAGGATTTGGCACAATAAATTCAGAGATGCATTAATGCTTAGTGGATAAGAGCAAAGGACTCTGGATTTGCATTACCCAGGTTGAAATCCCCTATCTATCCACTTATATGACCATAGGCAAATCATGTAACTTCTCCCTACCTCAATTTCCTCATCTGTAAAATGGGGACAATAATAGGGTCATGAGAACTAAATGAGAAAAACAAAACAGGTAAAGAATTTAGCACCGGGCCTAGCACACAGTCAGACTAATGCAAATTTTACTCTGATAAATCACATTACTGTTACAACTATTGGCTCCCCCCCTTCCTTGTGAGAGGATTGTCATGTGACTGGCAGTGCTTCCCTGTAGGTAATTTAGGTAAAGAGACAGCTTGCTCCCTTCCAGGCTTGACCATGTGACTTGCATCAGACAATGGAATGTGAATGGACTTGACTTGGTGGTAATGGAGTAGAAGCTTTAAGAGTGATTGCTGATTGAGCTCAGTCATGAGAAAGTCATGTTGGGGGTTGCTCTCTGAAGAAACAAACCCATAGCCAATCCCAGCCTTCATAATATGAGATAGGAATAAATCTTTGCTGTTGTAAGCCACTGAGATTTGGGGGTTGTTTGCCCCCCTCTTCAAAAAAAATGAATACAGTTCTTATATAAATAAGAAAGCTATTGCCCAAATTGCTAGGTTCTCAGAGGGCAGGGAAGTTAAGAAAATTATATATCTGCCTTCAAGGAGTTAGTTCACAGCCTTTGGGAGGAAGAGGACATGACAAAAATGACCAAATACAAGGCAGACAGTCCTGAGTTCCACAGAGTATGAAACTGGAGGTAGGGAGGCAAAGATTCTAGCCGGAGGATCAGCAATTGATCATGGGACGGATGACATTTAAACTAGGCCTTAAGGCAAGGCTGCCTCTGGCATTGGTGGACCCAGGATAAGGGTATAGATGGAGACCTCTGACCCATCCCCATCCCTTCTCTTCCCACCTCAAGCTGTCCTGCTCTGTGAGAGGCCTGGTATGTAACGTGGCCTCCCAGTCCACATGGACCTAAGGAAAAGGCCTGTGTAGGTTCTGACAATGGACTCAAGGCCATTTGAGCAGAAATGCTGGGGTTCTGCATACAGAGTGTGATCTAAATTCAGGTGTCCCTGATACCCTAAGTGTGGTCTAGAATGTGGGAAATGGGCAGGTACATGGTGGGCACAGGAGTGAGGCCAGAGCAGGGCAGGGCCATCTAAAGCACAGAACCCAAGGCAGGGGCCTGGGTCACCTGGGTACAAGAGTGGGAGATGCTGGGTAGGAGTCACACATGCAGGAGTGGAGGAGAGGGCAGTCCACGTGAAGACAACTGTGTGCCTCTAACATAAGAGTGATATGTTTAGATTTACAGGTTCCGAGGCTCATTCTGGTAGCAGTCAGTCAGAGGATAGATTAGAGGGTGGGTTGGAGAAAATGAGTTGGTCAATGATGCACAGGCTCAAAGGGGCCTTTGGGAACATACTCTGGTGTTTGCAGTGAGCAGCCCTGATTTGTCCTTTCTGCTGCCTGTCTCTGTGTGCCATTCAGGCGAACCGCTTTCTCACAGGGCCTCTTGGTGCCCATGCTTTTCCACCCAACCTCAGTCCTAATAGAGCACATGTTAGAATTTAAACCAAGAACCTACATTATCCTTCCTCTCAGGCAAAGCCTGCGAGGTAATATATTCTTAATTCCACATTCTACAGTTGTAAAGAAGTGTAAGGAGAAGGCAATGGCACCCCATTCCAGTACTCTTGCCTGGAAAATCCCATGGATGGAGGAGCCTGTTAGGCTGTGGTCCATGGGGTCGTTAAGAGTCAGACACGACTGAGCGACTTCACTTTCACTTTTCACTTTTATGCATTGGAGAAGGAAATGAGAACCCACTCCAATGTTCTTGCCTGGAGAATCCCAGGGACGGGGGAGCCTGGTGGGCTGCCGTCTATGGGGTCACACAGAGTCGGACATGACTGAAGCAACTTAGCAGCAGCAGCAGCAGCAGGCCTTCTTTGGTAGCTCAGCTGGTTAAGAATCTGTCTGCAATGCAGAAGACCCCAGTTTGATCCTTGGGTTGGGAAGATCCCCTGGAGAAGGGATAGGCTACCCACTCCAGTATTCTTGGGCTTCCCTGGTGGCTCAGACAGTGAAGAATCTGCCTGCAATGTGGAAAACCTGGGTTTGATTCCTGAATTGGGACGATCCCATGGAGGAGGGCGTGGAAACCCAATCCTGTAGTCTTACCTGGAGAAACCCCATGGACAGAGGAGTCTGGCAGGCAACAGTCCATGGGGTCGTGTCTCAGAGTTGGACACGACTGAGCAACTAAGCAAAGCACAGCACAGCAACTAGGAAGCAAGACTGGAAATATGTGAGGTTAAGGGAAACAACAATAATTGTAAAACAGGATCTGTGTACAAGTGGACCAGGATTGAGAGACAGGACAAAGGGAAAGATAAGGACTGCAGAGAATGGAGCACAGAGGTGCCAGCACAGTGCAACTGGGGTCAACATTTGGTTTCTTCTCCGAGGTTTCTTCCATGTTATTGCTGGTTTTATAATTTTTGAAGTGGGGAAAGCATTTTGGTGCAGCATTCCACTAGCAGTGATTCTTCAGCATGCTGTGCTGTCTTTCCTCCTGGTGCCACAGTATGGAGAGTTTAGGGGTGAGGTCTTGCAGGGGAAGGGGTTGAAGTAGGAATTTACATAATCCGATTATCAGCGGATTAGGTTTAGGCAGCTAAACGCCTCTGTGTGCTTGAGCTAAGACCCTTACTATTCATGGCTCTCACCGCCCCCTGGAGAGACTGCACCTGCAGGAGGGAGGTGGGAACAGGGTCCTGGGGAGGGACGAGGGGGCTGGGGAGGGAACTAGGTCGTTAGGAGGGCTCCGGCTTTGTTAGCCTCTCTGATTCTGCTGGCTTAATTGATCTGTCTGGATTAGCCTGTGATGCTGGATCTCTAGTCCTGTGTGCTGGGGTTGTCAGTTCAGGAAAAACCAAACTGAGGTTTTCAGAAGGGATTCCGGTTAGCCCAGGTGATTGTGGGCTAAGGTCATTTTGGCTCAAGGTCAAGCATCAGCTCTATCCAGTCTTAAAACTCTCTTCTTCCCTGCTCATCTTAACCCCCTTCCCAGTTCCTAATTCTGCATTATCCAGGCCCCGATGCATCCATCTTTTTCTCCATTTATGCAGTTATACATCCAGCTCTCCTTCCATCCATTTATTGTTAAGCTTCCATCAGTTCATTCATCACATGAATTAGCTGGTTCTTGACAGTTAATAGAATTTACTAGTCAATCCTAGATAGGTTTTGTTCCTTCAAGTGTGCTACCTTTCAAGTTAATTTTGGTACTTTGACATAGAAAACTTTGACATTTTCACATTCATTAATAAAGTGTTACATGGCACCCCACTCCAGTACTTTTGCCTAGAAAATCCCATGGACGGAGGAGCCTGGTAGGCTGCAGTCCATGAGGTCGCTAGAGTCGGACAGGACTGAGCGACTTCACTTTCACTTTTCACTTTCACGCATTGGAGAAGGAAATGGCAACCCACTCCAGTGTTCTTGCCTGGAGAATCCCAGGGACGGTGGAGCCTGGTGGGCTGCCGTCTATGGGGTAGCACAGAGTCGGACACGACTGAAGTGACTTAGCAGCAGCAGCACAGTTATTCAAAGTTTTTAAAACTGTCTCGGTATTTACTTTATCACCTTTCTCATTCCTCATATATTTATGACTTCTTTGTTATTAGCTTTGCAGAACTTGTCCATTTTTCTTTTAAAAAACTACCTCTATGGTTCATCATTTTTCTCATTTTCTAATGTATTAATTTATACTATCTCTTTTAAATTTTTTTGGACTTTCTAGGTTCCATCTTCTTTCAAAAACTGGTGTAACTGGTGTATAACACTATATAAGCTTCATGTGTACAATAATATATTTCAACTTCTGTTCAGTTCAGTCCAGTTCAGTCGCTCAGTCGTGCCTGACTCTTTGTGACCCCATGGACTGCAGCATGCCAGGTTTCCCTGGATACTACCAAAAGTAGAGAGTGCTTACCATCAAAAGCTGAGTTTCCCTCTGTCACAATACACTGGCCTCTCTTTAGCTATTGTGCCCCATCCCTATCCCTTTCCCTCCTAGTAAGAACGAAATGGCAACCCACTCCAGTGTTCTTGCCTGGAGAATCCCAGGGACAGAGGAGCCTGGTAGGAGGCTGTCTATGGGGTCGCAGAGAGTCAGACACAACTGAAGCGACTTAGCAGCAGCAGCAGCAGCAGCAGCAAGAACTACTCAATTTTTTACATCTAAGTTTTACTTTTTTTTTTTAAGTATTCCACATGAGTGAAATCATACTGTATTTGTCTTTCTCCCTTTGACTTAATTCACTTTCTACTATATCTTTGTTACATCAGCTCTTTTTCATTTGCCTGTGTTTATTTTGTCCCTTCTCTACCCCCCCATTCTTAGATTGTCCATCAGTTTACACTCTTTTTAAAAAGAACAGCACTTCAGGCTATGAATTCTCTTCTAATACATCTTTGGTGTCATCCTGCACTTCCACTTGAGTATCTTTGCTGTTAACCTCTAACATGGGTTGTTTAAGTTTTCTTTTGGAGAGGTTTTTTTTTTTTTTTTTAATTTCCTTATTGTGGTATTTTTTTGGTAACCACCTGCTATTAATTTCTAATTTTCTTGCAATGTAGTCAAAGATATATCTTGTATTGTTTTTGCTTTAGGATATTTATTGAGAGTTTCTGTTTGGTAAAACACATGATCAGCTTCCATAAATGACCCATAGGTAACAGAAACGGAGGTATATCCTCTGTTTGAAAAATAAAATTTTTTATATACATCCATGAAATCGATCTTCTGTATTCATGGGAGTTTGGGTCTATTTGATCTGTTAGAGAGAATTGTGTGAATACCTTCCTCTACTGTTTTGTGTCTGTTTCCTTCCTTTTGGTTTTTCCAGGAGTGTTTGCTTTAGATTTTTATACCCTGAGATACAAGGCATTTCACACATAAAGACTCATGGAAGTTTTATTGACTTAAGAGAACTGTGTCCTGTGTCAACATAAAATGACCTTCTTTGCCTTGCTTCTTGTCATGAATTCCATTTTGTTTTATGATACTACAACTCCTGTTTTTAAATTTGCATTTTCCAAATAAACTGTCTGTTCTTTTACAACTAAATTTGTGAGTATGAGGGTGTTACTTTTGGTCATAGGTTTTATCTTTCTGTGACATTTTATTTGGGAAATTTAAGTTCCTTTGAGTCCTTTGGTTTCTTCAAGGAGCCCCCATCTTCATTCTGGATTCTTTAAAACAAGTCTAATTCCAGTTTATTTGCTTTCAATGAATGAACATAAGACAGTAACAACTCATTCTCCAAACGGTTGCCTCCAGCCTGCCCCACTCTCCATCAGAAGTCACATAACTTGTTTCTGTGAAGTGAATACTTCTAAGGCCAAGGAAGGAGTTTCTTTAATGATTGTTTAAGGAAATGAGAATAACATTCTGGCCACTGTATGGAGGGGGCCAAGAAATGATGTGCGGAGACTAGGAGGCTGTGATAGGGATACAGCCGAGAGAGGATGATGGCTTGACAAAGGGGGTGGCATCAAGCACCAACTCCAGGCCACACACTGAATTCTCTACCCCTTATGCAGCACTAAGTACTAGTGTCATGCTAGGCATTTCACCCAGTTTTCTCATTCTTTATGAAATAAATGGGGAAACAGTGGAAACAGTGGCTGACTGTATTTTTCTGGGCTCCAAAATCACTGCAGATGGTGACAGCAGCCATGAAATTAAAAGACGCTTACTCCTTGAAAGGAAAGTTATGACCAACCTAGACAGCATATTAAAAAGCAGAGACATCACTTTGTCAACAAAGGTCCGTCTAGTCAAGGCTATGGCTTTTCCAGTGGTCATGTATGGATGTGAGAGTTGGACTATAAAGAAAGCTGAGTGCCGAAGAATTGTGGTATTGGAGAAGACTCTTGAGAGTCCCTTGGACTGCAAGGAGATCCAACCAGTCCATCCTAAAGGAGATCAGTCCTGAGTGTTCATTGGAAGCACTGATGTTGAAGCTGAAACTCCAATACTTTGGCCACCTGATGTGAAGAGCTGACCCATTTGAAAAGACCCTGCTGTTGGGAAAGATTGAGGGCAGGAGGAGAAGGGGATGACAGAGGATGAGATGGTTGGATGGCATCACCGACTCAATGGATATGAGTTTGGGTGAACTCCAGGAGTTGGTGATGAACAGGGGAGGCCTGGCATGCTGTGGTTCATGGGGTTACAAAGAGGCAGACACGACTGAGTGACTGAACTGAACTGAATGAAAAATTAAATATTTTCATTATAAAGTTATATTAACAACAAGTTGTTATCCTAGACAAAACAAAATATTGTGAAAATGAAAGTTGCTCAGTCATGTCTCTTTGCGACCCCATGGACTGTAGCCCACCAGGCTCCTTTGTCCATGGAATTCTCCAGGCAAGAATACTGGAGTGGATTGCCATTTCCTTCTTCAGGGGATCTTCCCAACCCAGGGATTGAACCTGGGTCTCTGCATTACAGGCAGACTCTTTACCATCTGAGCCACCAACAAAATATTGCTCCCACACCATTTAGCTCCCAAATAAATTTAGTATTTCCCTAAATACTAAAATGTATGCCCAAAGAAACAAGTCTTCACATGCAGCTGACTGTATTACTAGCAGTACTTATACAAGCATCTTTCCAGAGCCAGCAGAGGCTATACATTCTCATGGATTTAATGTCACTCCATTCACAGGACCCACAGGGCAACTGACTGATGAGCACCCCTCCTCTAACATCCCCCAAATAGAAAAATAACAGAGCAAGTAGCTAGCTCCTCTATGATGAAAGTAGGTGATATGGGAAACCAGGGTACGTGGAAGGGAGAAATACACTGACATGGCCCATTGGGAGGGGTGGGAGCTTTGGTGTTCTCTCCCAAGAAAAGCAAGATTTGGTTTTTCATCATCACTTTGGGACTTCCCTGAGATTATTCCCTAGTCATGACAGAAAAGTGAAGATGCTAGAATCTTGAGACCAGAGTCCCTAAGGCACACAGGTTTTGTAGCCCTGGACATACTTATAGATAGGAACAACAAAGGAAAAAAATGATACTGATTCAGGAGAAAACAAACCTGCTGAACCAGGTTTTCCCGCTGTAGCACACAGTGACTTTCCTTGACAAAGGAGGAGAAATCACATTCCACTGTAAACACAATTACCCTTACTTGGAAGCTTGCCACAGCCTGTTACCAAGCATCCTGCATCTAAGAAGCAGCAAACGATGGTCCTCAACTGGATCCACATGTGAGGAGCCCTGTTTGACTAAAGAAGGTAGGGGTGGGGAGAGTGATCTATCCACAATCCGGAATCAGATTTGCAAAGGCTCCCTGCACTGTTGCTTAACACTGTTCAACTGCCTCACTGATGCCCTTTCTTCTTGTCTCCCCTCTTTTCTATCTGCTAACCCAGTGCCTTGCCTGGGATGAGCACAATGATGAGGTTACTGGTTTGGATTTAAGTAGAGGAATTTGTTAATTGGTTTAAAGGCTCACTGCTGCAAGGTAATATTCTCAATTAAATTGGCCACTTGCTTAAGAAATCAAAAGTTGGTCAAATTGGAAAAAAATGCTCTTCTGAGCCTGTTTTCTATAAAATGGGGGTGAAAAATAGTCATAGATATGCAGTAGACTAAGTGGGAAAAAGTACTGAGGAATACCAAGTGGAAAGCAGTCTGGCAAAGAAGCTGAGAGGCCCTTCATTGGGCTTTGGAGGCAGACTGGAATTTGAATTCCTGCTCCAACACCAGCGGCCATAGAGACTGGGCAGGTTACTTAACTCCTCCCAGTCTCAATTTTCTCAGCTGTAAACTGGAAATAATATCAACTTCATAGGTTACTGCAAGATTCAGTATACTAATGTATGTAAAGTCAATGCTTGGAAATAAATGCTAAACCATAGCTGATCAATAAACAATCATTTTATTACCAGAAAACTTTACCCAAAAACTAGAAAGGGAATATGAACATGTGCCTCTAATTCCCCCTCATCAATTGGCACTTTTTTCTTTCATTTGCTCAACTCATTATCTTGGCCGTCACCTCTCTCCTTCCAGTTGCTTTGGATCTTGTGCTACTTACTAAAGAAGCATTTATTTCCTTCCACTAACTGAAGCCAACATTGCAGGGCTGGATGAATGAGGGAGACGTCAGAGGAAGAGAAGGAAAAACTTCTCTTGACCAGTAGGCTCTCTCTTACAGTTAATTTTCACTCTCCAGCTCCCTAGACCCAAGACCTTGGTAACCTCCCCTCTGCCTGCCCTAACATTTCGCCACCAAGACACCTGGTGTTGAGGCTGGGTGGGTATTTCATTTTTGTCCAGAGCAAATGTTGACAGTTGCAGCAGAAACCAGGGCACACAACGGCTTCAAGTGAGTGGGCTTTCTTTCCCTTGGTTACCAATTAGGGGGATGCACACACAGCCCTGAGTGTGCCCAGCTGCTGACACTCTCAAGACCAGGCTGGCTTGGCCTCAACTCTGTAGGCCTGGAGCTGTGAGTGCTTCTATTTCCAGCCAATAAACCCGAGGGCGGTAGGAAAGTAAGGGCAGTGAGAGTGGGCAAAGCCAGGTACTGGAGAAAAGAAAAGGGTGGGAATGCGACTCCCTTTTTTCTCTTTATACTCTCTGGTCTTTGTAAGAGACATGATTCATGAATGGGTCCCCTAGATGGGGATTTAGATGCTCTGTGGGTAGCAGATAAGAGTACAGCCTTCTTGCAGAGAGTAAATTCATTGAATGCTCCTCATAAAGTCAATAATGTCAGGCTTATCAGCTGTCCTCATTCTCCACTCAGCCCCTGGGGAACCAGGACTTGAAATAAAGGCCACAGCTCCAAAGGCTGGAGAGTGGAGGTGCAGCATTGGGCTGGGGAGGGGCCTTTGCCCTCCTGGGCTGAATTTTAGGCAGGTGGGGGAAATCTGCCAGGCCTGAACTGCCCAGAGCCCTGAGCTTCCCAGACTGACAAATCCCACACCAAACCCATACACTGAGGGGATGAAGGAGGTACCCCCGGTCCCCTCAGATCCAGCAGATGTTTCTGGGAGGCTCCCTGGGACTTCTTAGAAAGAGCAATGTCAGTTGTTAGCATAAGCTGTGCTCCCAGGACAAGTAGAACACCTCCTCTTTACCCACTGGAAACCAGAGTCTCCAGAGGTGAAGAGAAACTAGGGAGATGAGGGTCAGGTAAGATCCAGAACTGAACATCTTGACTGCGCCCTTCTCCTTTCCTGGCTTCAGTCCCCAGCTCCCACAGCCAGGCCTTACAGTGTTCCCACAGGAAGGCCCATCTTGTCCTGGGTTCTAACTGAAGTAGCAGGTATAGAAATGGCTCCAGCCTCTTCCCTACATCTGTCACATTATGTACACTGTGGTACCCAGGCCTAACTGGGTACCCTGACTTCCCCTGAGCCAAGGATCTCACTATCAAGTCTCCTGCCTTAATTCATCTAACTGAGCCTTGGCTTTCAAATGCCTGTTCTAACTCCTGGAACCCCCTGGATAAGACCCTACCCTGGTCCCAGCATGCTTCTCTGAGACCTGTACCACTGATCTTGAGCCCCACTTCCTGGAGCAACAGCAACTGCCCCTCAGCCTCAAGATCGTCCTGCCCCTGAACTCCCTGTGTCTTTGCCTGGCACTAGATGGAAATTCCTAGAAGTGACTTTACCTGAGCCCCCAGAATGGCTTATCCCTACCTGGCAAGGTATCTGTGCTCTGACCCTAACAACTGAGAGATTCCAGGGTTCTGGGAATGAGTTTCTGTGAACCTCAATTTTCCCACATCTCTACTCTGGCCTTAAAAGAACTTCATGAATGTTTAGTGAGTCAGTGAATGAACCATAGTCCTAGCACAGAGGCTATGAGTAGTAATCTAGCCAGAAGAGTTTACTGAGGGCATCATGCTCTGATTCAAATAACCTTTTCCCATTTTCTCTCATCTAAACTTTACAGCTTATTCCTTGGAAAGAAAGTTAAGACTGCATATTAAAAAGCAGAGACGTTACTTTGTCAGCAAAGGTCCGTCTAGTCAAGGCTATGGTTTTTCCAGTAGTCATGTATGGATGTGAGAGTTGGACTATAAAGAAAGCTGAGCGCCAAAGAATTGATGCTTTTGAATTGTGGTATTGGAGAACACTCTTGAGAGTCCCTTAGATTGCATGGAGATCCAACCAGTCTGTCCTAAAGATCAGTCCTGAATATTCATTGGAAGGACTGATGTTGAAGCTGAAACGCCAGTACTTTGGCCACCTGATGCGAAGAGTTGATTCATTTGAAAAGACCCTGGTGCTGGGAAAGATTGAAGGAGGGAGGAGAAGGGGACAACAGAGGATGAGATGGTTGGATGGCATCACGGATTCAAATGGACATGAGTTTGGGTAAACTCTGGGAGTTGGTGATGGACAGGGAGGCCTGAAGTGCTGCGGTTCATGGGGTTGCAGAGTTGGACACGACTGAGCAACTGAACTGATACTGATTCTGAAACTTTATAGCAGGGTATTTAGAGTCCCCATGATCTTGCCCACTTTTCTAGCTGTAATTTTTTAAACTATTTATCCATATATAGATGGATGTTCTTTTTCACTGTCCCATAAAGCCCCTTCTGTGACTGTACTGATTCCTTTTCTTCAAGAATGTTTTCTTCCCTTTCTTCATTTATTCACATTTTGTTCATTAAGTCTTAAGATCCAGCTGAACCTCACGGTCCCTCTCCCTGCCCTCCTTTCTGGAGCTCTTTGTAGCCTAAGGCCAACCTCCTACAAAGTGTGGGACCTCTCGTTCCCTTATCTAAGCCTGGTCTTCGAAACTCAATTCTATTAAGTGTTTTGTTTTAATCCTACCTCCTTGTACATGTGCCCTTGAGGCCATGGTCACTGCTTAACACCAGTCTTCAGGATAGGGTCCTCTCACAAGGAAGGTTATGAAATACCTAATCTTATAGAACAATTATTGCTTGGGATTATCAGAAAAATATAAGTTCAGAGGATTAACGTCAAAGGTCAAAATAAAAGCAAGTAAAGATAGTAATATTAATGGCTATCATTTATTGAGCATCTACTATGTACTAAGCAGTATGCCAGATTTCCCATCATTCTTATGAAAACTTATAGACAGGTATTAATTTTAGTCCCACTAGTTGAAAAAAAAAAAATTGGAACTCAGAAGTTAAATAACCAGCCTGAGGTCACAAAGCTGGGAAATAACATCCCTGGATTTGAGTCCAGATCTCTACAACTCCAAAGCTCTTGCTAGTCCCATCAAGTCTTCAGGATCTGCATGGTCCAATATGCTGGGTACGAGCTATAAGATGCTATTTAATTTGATTAAAATCAAAGTAAACATTCAGTTCCTCATTTATACTTGCCACATTTCAAGTGCTCAATAGTCACACATGCTAGTGGCTACTGTCTTGGACAGTACAGACAGAGGTCATTTCTAGCATCACAGAATGCTCTCCTGGCTCTGAGCAAATTATGACTGGATGATATGAGGAGAGGACTTAGCTTCTTAAAAAGTAAGTCTTTCCCTTTGTGAGCTCACCATTTGCTTTTTCTGCTAAGCAGGGTCTGGCTGGATTAAACAGCTGCACAGTTTAAGCTCTAAAACAAACTTGTACACACTCCAACTATGAGACTATCATTCTTCCAAGACCTGAAAGGCATCTGGTGGTAATACATTTTCAAAAAATTAGTCAGTCACCTTTCCTGCAATATTCTCTAGAAAACATTCTCCAAAGTATTAAAACTAGAAAAAATTGAATTTAGATGTTTTAAATGAAAAACAAAAGGTGATAAATATAAAATTAATTTAAGTTACAGAGACTAAAGAACAAGGATATCAGCTGCTAACGGGCTTTTGCTGATAAATCTTCTTGGGGAAAAGTCAACTATAAAGGACACAAAAGAATAATGAGAAAATAAATTTTAAAGAGGGTTAAACTTAGAGTAAACCAATAAAGAATTGGAGAAGAAAGAAGGAATAAATAACTCCAAAAGGAAAAATCTGTCCTCCAAAAACTGAACAAGATTATTTCTTTTGATTTTATTATGAAATGTTATATATTATAAATATTTGTAAAATATATAAGGATACTAATAAAATATAATCAAATAAACGGTGCATAGAACACATTCAAAAAGTAAACTATAAAACAGACAACTAAAGTATATGGTGTTTTCACTATTTAAAATTTTAGCCATCCTAACAGCTGTGCTGTGATATCTCATGGTGGTTGTAATTTGCATTTCCCTGATAGTTAACGATGCTGAACATTTTTTAAGTTATTAATTATCAATTATGTAGTCCTCTACTTTACTTTTCTATTATTAATGACAACTTTAACTCCATCCAGAAAATATTTTTACACTTAACACCCTTACTTAGCAGTTTATATAGAGTTTTGGTATTTGTTACATAGGGGACTAGTCAGGGAAGCATTCTAGGAACAGTGGAAGATATCAAGTTAGGTTAGAAATAAAAGGAGTAGGGAAATCCCTGGTGATTCAGTGGTTAGGACTTGGTGCGAAACTGCTGGGGCCGGGGTTCAATCCCTGGTGGAGGGACTAAGATCTTGTGAGTCATGTAGCGCAGCTAAAAACAAAAAAATAAAAGGATTAGCATCAAGGCAGACATTTTCACAAAATTTTTAGAAAATGATATATTAAGGAAGAGGAATATGCTGAATTCAGCAGATTTTAATATTTTTGTGTTCAAAGGAAAAAAAATTAAAGCCCAAAATACAAAATATGATGAGGCAGAGCTGATAGACCACTTGGAAGCTCTGACTACAGAGTCACTCCTCATACCAGTGACAACACAGAAAACAGTTTCTAATTATCTGCTGAACAAGATCTGGTTTATTAATATTTATTGCAGGAAGATCACATGGTGTATTGATGGGAGAAATTTTGAAAAAAAAAATGGTGATTTCTCTATCCCCTTGTTTTACTGAGATATAAATTGACATCTAGCATTATATAAGGGGTACAGCAGAATCATTTGATATATGTACATACTGTGAAATGTTTACTAGCAAGTTTAGTTAATATCCATTATCTCACATAGTAAGACATTTTTGTTTTCCTGTGATGAGAAATTTTAAGATCTACTCCCTAACAACTTTCAAGTATACAATAAAGTATTGCTAACTATAGTTATCATGCTATACATTACATCCTCAGAACTTATCTTATGCCTATAAGTTTGAACCTTTTGACCACCTTTATCCAATTACCCCATCCCATACCACCTGCTCCTGGCAACCACCAATCTGTTCGGAGCTTGTTTCTTCTTAGATTCCACATATACAGTCAAACTATATGTCTTTCTGTCCTTTATTTCCCTTAAAATAATTCCCTCAAGGTCCACCTATGTTGTCACAAATGGCAGGATTTCCTCTTCTTGTGGCTGTATAATATTCCATTCTATAAGCATACCACTTCTTACCCTTACATTTGTCAATGGACATTTAGGTTATCTCCATACCTTGGCTATTATAAATAAAGCAGCAATGAACAGGGGGTACAGATATTCCTTCAGAAGAGTAATGTCATTTCCTTTGTACACACACAGAAGTGGAATCATTGGATCATATGGTTCTATTTTTAATTTTTTTGAGGAAACTCCATACTGTTTTCCAGAGTGACTTTATCAATTTACAGTCCCACCAACAGTATACAAATTTTTCACTTCACCTGCACTTGTTAGCTCTTCTCTTGATAACACCCAGTCTAATGAGTGAAAAGTGATATCCCATTGTGGCTTTGATTTGCATTTTCCTGACGATTAATCATGGTGAGCAATTTTTCATGTGTCTGCTGGCCATTAAAATATCTTCTTTGAAAAAATGTTTCAGTTCCTTTGCCCACTTTAAAAATTGGATTTTGTTTTGTTATTGAGTTGTGTGAGTTCCTTATATAGTTTGGATATTAACCCCTTATTATACATATACTTTGCAAATATTTATTTCCAGCTCATAGGTTGCCTTTCATTTTGTTGTTTGCTGCCCAGAAGCTTTTTAATTTGATGTAGAATCTCTTGTTTATATTTGCTTTTGTTGACTATACTTTTGATGTTATACCACTGACAAGATCAATGTCAAGGATTTTTCCCTTTGTCTTCTTCTAAGAATGTAATGGTTTCAGGTCTCATATTTAAGTTTTCAATCCATGTTAATTTTTGTGACTGGATGATATAGGGTCTACTTTCATTTTTTTGCATGTGACCATTCAAATTTTCTCATTCCCATTTACTGAAGAGACTATTTTCTCTATCAATTATTCCTGGCTCCCTTGTGAAATATGTTAAGTGTATATGCATGTGTTTATTTCTATTTCACTGGTCTATATGTCTTTTTAATGCCAGTACCATACTGTTTCGATTACTACAGCATTGTAATTAGTTTGAAATCAGGAAGGGTGATGCTTCCAGCTTTGTTCTTCTTTCTCAGGATTACTTTGGCTATTGCTTTCGGCTATTTTGCTAATGATGCTGAACATCTTTTTAATATGCTCTATAGCATATTCAAAAGCAGAGACATTACTTTGCCAACAAAGGTCCGTCTAGTCAAGGCTATGGTTTTTCCTGTGGTCATGTATGGATGTGAGAGTTGGACTGTGGAGAAGGCTGAGCGCTGAGGAATTGATGCTTTTGAACTGTGGTGTTGGAGAAGACTCTTGAGAGTCCCTTGGACTGCAAGGAGATCCAACCAGTCCATTCTGAAGATCAGCCCTGGGATTTCTTTGGAAGGAATGATGCTAAAGCTGAAACTCCAGTACTTTGGCCACCTCATGTGAAGAGTTGACTCATTGGAAAAGACTCTGATGCTGGGAGGGACTGGGGGAAGGAGGAAAAGGGGACGACAGAGGATGAGATGGCTGGATGGCATCACTGACTCGATGGACATGAGTCTGAGTGAACTCTGGGAGTTGGTGATGGACAGGGAAGCCTGCCATGCTGCAATTCATGGGGTTGCAAAGAGTCGGACACGACTGAGTGACTGATCTGATCTGATCTGATCTACCTTCTCCAGTGAAATATCTGTTTGTGCCTCTTGCTCATTTTCTAATTGCATTTTTTTAAACTGTTGAGTGTTCAGTTCTTTAATACATTCTAGATACTAGTCTTCTATCACCTATGTCATCTTCAAATATTTCCTCTTAAGACTGTATCTTGACTTTTCATCCTCATCTTCTAAGCTTCTACAGAGCACTGTGTGGCCTGTGGGATCTTAGCTCCCTAACCAGGGATTGAGCCCAGGCCCTCAGCAGTAAACATGTGGAGTCCTAACCACTGGACTGCCAGGGAATTCTCTGAGTTCATTTTTATACAAAGGATGAGCTTCTTTCTTTTTTTTGACCTATGGCTGTCCAAATGCTCTAGCACCAATTGTTCAAAAGGCTACCCTTCCTTTATTGAATAATTTTACATCTTTGTCAAAAGTCAGTTGAGCATTTTTTTAAATTGAAGGATAATTGTTTTACAGAATTTTGTTGTTTCCTGCCAAACCTCAACATGAATCAGCCATAGGTATACATATATCCCCTCCCTTTTGAACCTCCCTCCCATCTCCCTCCCCATCCCACCCCTCTAGGTTGAGACAGAGCCCCTGTTTGAGTTTCCTGAGCCATACAGCAAATTCCCATTGGCTATCTATTTTACATACGGTAATGTAAGTTCCCATGTTACTCTTTCCTCACATCTCACCCTCTCCTCCCCTCTCCCCATGTCCATAAGCCTATTCTCTATGTCTGTTTCTCAACTGCTGCCCTATAAATAAATTCTTCAGTACCATTTTTCTAGATTCCATATATGTGCATTAGAATACAATATTTATCTTTCTGACTCACTTCACTCTGTATAATAGATTCTAGGTTCATCCACCTCATCAGAACTGATTCAAATATGTTCCTTTTTAAGGCTGAGTACTATTCCATTGTGTGTATGTATCAAAACATCTTTATCCATTCATCTGTCGATGGACTTCTAGGGTGCTTCCATGTTCTAGTTATTGTAAATAGTGCTGCAATGAACAATGGGATACATGTGTCTTTTTCAGTTTTCGTTTCCTAGTGGTATATGTCTAGGAGTGGGATTGCTGGGTCATATGTTGGTTTAATTCCTAGTTTTTTTTTAAGGAATCTCCATACTGTCTTCCATAGTATCAATTTACATTCCCACCAAAAGTGCAAGAGGATTCCCTTTTCTCCACACCCTCCCCAGCATTTATTATTTGTAGACTTTTTGATGGTGGCCATTCTGACTGGTGTGAGGTGATATCTCATTGTGGTTTTGATTTGCATTTCCCTAATAATAAGCGATGTTGAGCATCTTTTCATGTGTTTGTTAGCCACCTGTAGGTCTTCTTTGTAGAAATGTCTGTTTAGGTCTTTTTCCTACTTTTTGATTGGGTTGTTTGTTTTTCTGGCATTGAGTTGTATGAGCTGCTTGTATATTTTGGAAATTAATCCTTTGTCAGTTGTTTCATTTGATATTATTTCCTTCCATTCTGAGGGTTGTCTTTTCACCTTGCTTATAGTTTCCTTTGCTGTGCAAAAGATTTTACGTTTACTCAGGTCCCACTTGTTTACTTTTGTTTTTCTTCCAGTTACTCTATGAGGTGGGTCATAGACGATCTTGCTTTGATTTATGTCGAGTGTTCTGCCTATGTTTTCCTCTAAGAGTTTTATAGTTTCTGGTCTTGCATTTAGGTCTTTAATCCATTTTGAGTTTATCTTTGTGTATGGTGTTAGGAAGTGTTCTAATTTCATTCTTTTACATATAGTTGTCCAGTTTTCCCAGCACCATTAATTGAAGAGGCTGACTTTGCTCCATTGTATACGCTTGCCTCTTGTGTCAAAAATAAGGTACTCATGGGTGTATGGGTTTATTTCTGGGCTTTCTATCTTGTTCCCTTGAACTATATTTCTGTTTTTGTGCCAGTACCATACTGTCTTTATTAATGTAGCTTTGTAGTATAATCTGAACTCAGGAAGGTTGATTCCTCCAGCTCCATTCTTCTTTCTCAAGACTGCTTTGGCTATTCGGGGTCTTCTGTATTTCCATATGAATTGTGAAATTTTTTTGTTCTAGTTCTGTGAAAAATGCCATTGGTAATTTGATAGGGATTGCACTGAATCTGTAGATCGCATTTGGTAGTATAGTCATTTTCACAATATTGATTCTTCCTACCAGGAACATTTTTTTTTTTTTTTTTTTTTGCATTTCTTTTCCGTGGGGACGATCTTGATCCCTGTCTCCTGTACAATGTCACGAACCTCCGTCCATAGTTCATCAGGCACTCTGTCTATCAGATCTAGTCCCTTAAATCTATTTCTTGCTTCCACTGTATAATCATAAGGGATTTGATTTAGGTCATATCTGAATGGTCTAGTGGTTTTCCCCACTTTCTTCAATTTAAGTCTGAATTTGGTAATAAGGAGTTCATGATCTGAGCCACAGTCAGCTCCCAGTCTTGTTTTTGCTGACTATATAGAGCTTCTCCATCTTTGGCTGCAAAGAATATAATCAATCTGATTCTGTGTTGACCATCTGGTGATGTCCATGTGTAGAGTCTTCTCTTGTGTTGTTGGAAGAGGGTATTTGCTATAACCAGTGCGTTCTCTTGGCAAAACTCTATTAGCCTTTGCCGTGCTTCATTCTGTACTCCAAGGCCAACTTTGTCTGTTACTCCAGGTGTTTCTTGACTTTCTATTTTTGCATTCCAGTCCCTTATAATGAAAAGGACATCTTTTTTGAGTGTTAGTTCTAAAAGGTCTTGTAGGTCTTCAAAGAACTGTTCAGCTTCTTCAGCGTTACTGGTTGGGGCCAACAAAGGTCCGTCTAGTCAAGGCTATAGTTTTTCCAGTGGTCATGTATGGATGTGAGAGTTGGACTGTGAAGAAAGCTGAGCGCCAAAGAATCGATGCTTTTGAACTGTGGTGTTGGAGAAGACTCTTGAGAGTCCCTTGGACTGCAAGGAGATCCAGGCAGTGCATCCTAAAGGAGATCAGTTCTGGGTGGTCTTTGGAAGGAATGATGCTAAAGCTAAAACTCCAGTACTTTGGTCACCTCATGTGAAGAGTTGACTCATTGGAAAAGACCCTGATGCTAGGAGGGATTGGGGGCAGGAGGAGAAGGGGACGACAGAGGATGAGATGGCTGGATGGCATCACTGACTCAGTGGACATGAGTGGGTAAACTCCGGGAGTTGGTGATGGACAGGGTGGCCTGGTGTGCTGCGATTCATGGGGTCGCAAAGTGTCGGACATGACTGAGCGACTGAACTGACTGACTGACCAGGAACATGGAATATCTCTCCATCTGTTTATGTCTTTGATTTCTTTCATCAGTGTCTTATAATTTTCTGTGTACAGTTCTTTTGTCTCCTTAGGTAAGTTTATTCCTAGATATTTAATTCTTTTTGTTGCAGTGGTGAATGGGATTGATTCCTTAATTTAGCTTTCTGATTTTTCTTTGTTAGTATATAGAAATGCAAGTGATTTCTGGGTATTGATTTTGTATCCTGAAACTTTGCTCAATTCACTGATTAGCTCTAGTAATTTTCTGATACTATCTTTAGGACTTTCTATGTACAGTATCATGTCATCTGCAAACAGTGCGAGCTTTTTACTTCTTTTCCAATGTGGATTCCTTTTCTTTTTTTTCTCTGATTGCTATAGTGAGGACTTCCAGAACTATGTTGAATAATAGCGGTAAAGGTGAACACACTTGTCTTGTTCCTGATCTTAGGGGAAATGCTTTCTGTTTTTCACCAATGAGAATAATGTTTGCTGTAGGCTTATCATATATGGCCTTTACTATGTTGAGGTAGGTTCCTTCTATGCCCATTTTTTGAAGAGTTTTAATTATAAATGGGTGCTGAATTTTGTCAAAGGCTTTTTCTGCATCTATTGAGATGATCATATGGTTTTTATCTTTCAATTTGTTAATATGGTGTATTACATTGATTGATTTGCATGTATTGAAGAATCCTTGCATTCCTGGAATAAACCCAACTTGATCGTGGTGTATGAGCTTTTTGATGTGTTGCTGAATTCTGTTTGCTAAAATTTTGTTGAGGATTTTGGCATCTATGCTCATCAGTGATAGTGGCCTAAGGCTTTCTTTTTTTGTGTTGTCCTTTTCTGGTTTTGGTATCAGGGTGATGGTGGCCTCATAGAATGATTTTGGAAGTGTTCCTTCCTCTGAAATTTTTTGGAAAGAGTTTTAGAAGGGTAGGCATTAGCTCTTCATTAAATGCTCGACAGAATTCTCCTATGAAGCCATGTGGTCCTAGGCTTTTGTTTTGGGGGAGATTTTTTTATCACAGCTTCAACTTCAGTGCTTGTAATTGCATTCTTCATAATTTCTATTTCTTCCTGGTTCAGTCTTGGAAGACTGAACTTTTCTAAGAATCTGTCCATTTCTTCCAGGTTATCCATTTTATTGCCATATAGTTCTTCATAATAGTCTCTTATAATCCTTTATATTTCTGCATTATCTGTTGTAACCTCTCCTTTTTCATTTCTAGTTTTGTGGATTTGATTCTTCTTTTCTTGATGTTGTTTGTCAATTTTATCTTCTCAAAGAACCAGCTTTTAGTTTTATTAATCTTTACTATTGTTTCTTTCATTTCTTTTTCATTTATTCTGCTCAGATCTTCATGATTTCTTTGCTTCTATTAATTTTGGGGTTTTTTTTTGTTCTTCTTTTTCCAGTCGTTTTAGGTGTAAAGTTAGGTTGTCTATTCAATGTTTTTCTTGTTTCTTGAGGTAGGATTGTATTGCTATAAACTTCCCTCTTGGGACTTCTTTTGCTGCATCCCATAGGTTTTGAGTTGTCATGCTTTCATTGTCATTTGTTTCTAGAAATTTTTTTATTTCCCTTTTGGTTTCTTCAGTAACCTGTTGGTTATTTAAAATGTGTTGTCTAATCTCCATGTGTTTGTGTTTCTTACAGTTTTTTTTTTCCTGTAATTGATATCTAGTCTCACCGCACTGTGGTCAGAGAAGATGCGTGATATGATTTCAATTTTCTTCAATTTACTGAGGTTTGATTTGTGACCCAAGAAGTGGTCTATCCTGGAGAATGTTCCATGTGCACTTGAGAAGAAGATGTATTATTCTGCTTTTGGATGGACTGTTCTGACAATATCAATGAGATCCATCTCATCTAATGTATCATTTAAGACTTGTGTTTCCTTATTAATTTTCTGTTTTGATGATCTGTCCATTGGTGTGAATGGAGTGTTAAAGTCTCCTACTATTATTGTGTTACTGTCAATTTCTCCTTTTATGTCTGTTGATGTTTGTCTTACTTATTGAGGTGCTCCTATGTTGAGTGCATAGATATTTACAATTGTTATGTCTTCCTCTTGGATTGATCCCTTGATCGTTATGTAGTGTCCTTCCTTATCGCTTGTAATCTTCTTTATTTTAAGGTCTATTTTGTCTGATATGAGGATTTCTACAGCATTCTTTTGCTTCCCATTTGCATGGAATATATTTTTCCATCCTCTCACTTTCAGTCTATATGTGTCTAGAGTCTGAAGTGGGTTTCTTGTAGACAGCATATATATGGGTCTTGCTTTTGTATCCATTTGGCCAGTCTGTGTCTTTTGGTTGGAGCATTTAGTCCATTTACATTTAAAGTAATCATTGATATATATGTTCCTATTGTTACTTTCTTAATTGTTTGCAGTTGATTTTGTAGATCCTTTTTCTTCTCTTGTATTTCTTGACTATTTAAGTCCCTTTAACATTTGTGGTAAAGCTGGTTTTTTTAAAATTTGTGGTACTGAATTCTCTTAACTTTTGCTTGTCTGAAAAGCTTTTTATTTCTCTATCAATTTTGAATGAGATCCTTGCTGGGTACAGTAATCTTGGTTGCAGATTTTCCCCTTTCAGTCCTTTAAATATATCCTGCCATTCCCTTCTGGCCTGCAGCGTTTCTGCTGAAAGACCAGCTGTTAACCATATGGGGTTTCCCTTGTATGTTACTCCCTTACTGCTTTTAATATTCTTTCTTTATATTTAGTCTTTGTTAGTTTGATTAGTTTGTGTCTTGTCGTGTTTCTCCTTGGGTTTATCCTGTATTGGACTCTTTGTGCCTCTTGGACTTGATTGACTATTTCCTTTTCCATATTGGGGAAATTTTCAACTATAATCTCTTCAAAAATTTTCTCATACCCTTTCTTATTCACTTCTTCTTCTGGGACCCCTATAATTCTAATGTTGGCGTCTTTGATATTGTCCCAGAGGTCTCTTAAGAGTATCCTCAGTTCTTTTCATTCTTTTTACTTTATTCTGCTCTTCAGAAGTTATTTCTACCATTTTATTTTTCAGCTCACTGATTCATTCTTCTGCGTCAGATATTCTGCTATTAATTCCTTCTAGAGTATTTTTAACTTCAGTAATTGTGTTGTTTGTCTCTGTATGTTTATTCTTTAATTCTTCTAGGTCTTTGTTGATTAATTCTTACATTTTCTCCATTTTGTTTTCAAGGTTTTTGATTCTTTACTATCATTAGTCTTCTTTTTCAGGGAGTTTGCCTATTTCCTCATTTATTTGGACTTTTGTGTTTCTAGTTTGTTCCTTCATTTGGGTAGTATTTCTTTGACTTTTCATTATTTTTTAAAACTTACTGTGTTTGAGGTCTCCTTTTCTCAGCCTTCAAGGTTGAATTCTTTCTTCCTTTTGGTTTCTGCCCTCCTAAGGTTGGTCCAGTGGTTTGTGTAAGCTTTGTATAGGGTGAGATTTGTGCTGAGTTTCTGTTTGTTTGTTTTTCCTCTGATGGGCAAGGCTGAATGAGGTGGTAATTCTGTCTGCTGATTATTTGGTTTGTATTTTTGTTTTTGTTGTTTACATGAGGCATCCTGCACAGGGTGCACTGGTGGTTGGGTGATGCCAGGTCTTGTATTCATGTGGTTTCCTTTGTGTGAGTTCTCACTATTTGATACTCCCTAGGGCTAATTCTCTGGTAGTCTAGGGTCCTGGAGTCAGTGCTCCTACTCCAAAGGCTCAGGGCTTGATCTCTGGTCAGGAACGAAGATTCCAGAGGTGGTTTTTTTTTTATGGCATTAAGTGAGATTAAAACAAATATCCAAAAACAAGAAACCAAAGATGAACCCCAGACAAAAAACAGTTACAAAATCAGGAAAATAATAACAATGGAATATACACATATACATATCCACCCATGAGCAAAGTCAAAACAATCCAACAAAAATAAAGTACAAGAGATTGACCTGGCAAACAAAGGAAATAAAAAATTATATTTACCAGTTAAGAACAAAACTAACTAAAGTACAAAGTGGAAAACAAATCCAAAGCAAAGTACCAAGTGGGGAATAAAGCAATGAAAACAAAAATAACACATATGTCGAGAGGAAAGGAAAGAAAGAAAGAATAGATAAGGAAAGTTAAATAGAGGTAGATGAAGAAGATTTATATACAGTAAAGATTAACTACAAGGGGAAAAGAACAGGAGGAAAGGTAAGCTAAGGAATAAATGTAGAAAAAATATAATAGGTTTAAAATAATTTAAAGTTAAAAATATAAAAAAGAGAAAAGAAAAAAAAAAAAAAAAACAGAAGAAGGAATAAAAAAGAAAAAAAAGGAAAATACCACAGAACTGCAAAAGCCCAATGTAGATGCAGAGGTTTAGAACAACAATAAAAAAAATGTGACTGAATATACACATGTACATATACACCCATAAGCAAAATCAAAACAGTCCAACAAAAATAAAGTACAATAGATTGACCTGGCAAACAAAGGAAACCAAAAATTATATCTACCAGAACAAAACTAACTAAAGCACAAACTGGAAAACAAAAGTAAAGCAAGGTGCCAATTGGGGAATAAAACAATGAAAATAAAACTAACAAATATGTTGAGAGGAATAGAAAGAAAGAAAAGAAAGAAAGAAGAGATATGCAAAGTTAAATAGGTAGATAAAGAAGATTTATATATATTAAGGATTAACTGCAAGGGGAAAGAACAGTAGGAAACAGTAGCAAACAAAGGAATAAATGTAGAAAAAATAATAATAGGTTTAAAAATTAAAATTAAAAAAAGAGAAAAGAAAAATAAAAAGGAAAACTCCCCAGATTTGCAAAAGCCCAACATAGAGGCAGATGTTTATAACAAAAGTAAAAAATGTGACTGAGAAAAATAAAGTTAAAAGAGAAAAGTTCAAAAGCTTAATTAGATTTCATAGTGCCAATAAAGGAGAGGGCAATGGCACCCCACTCCAGTACTCTTGCCTGGCAAATCCCATGGATGGAAGAGCCTGGTAGGCTGCAGTCCATGGGGTCGCTAGGTGTCAGACACGACTGAGCGACTTCACTTTCACTTTTCACTTTCCTGCATTGGAGAAGGAAATGGCAACCCACTCCAGTGTTCTTGCCTGGAGAATCCCAGGGACGGGGGAGCCTGGTGGGCGGCCGTCTATGGGGTTGCATAGAGTCGGACACGACTGAAGTGACTTAGCAGCGGCAGCAGTGCCAATAAAACCGACAACTACAACAGAGGGGTGGAGAAAAGGAAAAAACTCCAAAAGAATCTACAGAACAAGCCAAAACATAAGAATAATAAATGTTTTTCTTGAGTCACTGCTGTCAAGAGTTCTTTCACTCGCTGGGAGTCACAGTCCACCTCACCGCCCTAGGATGCCCTCCAACACTGTGCTGATCTCTGGACCTGTTGTGGGGACAGCTCAGATTCTAATCTGGTCCTACTCCTCTATGTTTTGTCTCCAGTGTCCAGAGCTATCAGAACTACTGCGTTTTCTTTTGTGGGAGCTCTAAATGACCTTTTATATATTCCATAGACACAGAGTCTGCCTAGTTGATCATGTGGATTTAATCTGCAGCTTGTACAGCTGGTAGGAAGGTTTTGGGTCTTCTTCTTTAGTCACACTGCCCCTGGATTTCAATTGTGGTTTTATTTCCACCTCTGTGTGTGGGTTGTCCACTGGGGTTCGCTCCTGAAGCTTCCCTGAAGGACTTGGGTTTGCCCTTGTGAGGGCCAGGTGTGGAGGTGGTGCAGCTGCTTGGATTGCAGGGGTTCTGGCAGCACCAGGTACTTAGGGCAGCAGGAAATATAGTGCTTTAGAAAGATATGGCAACCAGTATTGGCCAATACACTCCAGTATTCTTGCCCAGAGAATTCCTCGCACTAACAGAAAAGTCTGGAAGGCCACACTCTATAGGTCTCAGTCAGACACTCCCAAAGCAACGCTGGGTGCATAGATGCAAGGCTTTTTTGCCTGTGACAGCTCTGCCCCAGTGAGAGTTGAGCATGAAGTTGGCGCAGCTGCTTGGCTTGCGGGGACCCTGGCTGTGCCAAGTGTGCAGGGACACAGACTGCCTCGGCTGCAGGAGTTATGACCCTATCAGAGTCTTTTTTCAAGCCTCTTGTAGCTAAAGATCAGAAAGCCTCTTTGGCCAGTCTTTCTCTGTAGCTCTGCCCATTCAGGCACTTAGAGAGCTCCCTTGCCTACGGTCCTCTGTTATTCAGCGTGTCAGGCACATAAAGGGGGCCCCCCCTGGCTGGGGTCCTACTCTGTAGATTGGCATGTCAGGCACTTAAATGGGCACCCTGGGTGGGGTCCTACTCTGTAGTTCAGTGCATCAGGCGTTTGATGGGCCAGCATTTCTATTGTTCAGCTGCCAATGCTGGCGTGTTGGGAGAGAGAGGCTATGGTGATGGCGCCACCCCTATGCGTGACTCAGCAGTTTCGCCTTCCACGGCCACCCGGCTTTCCTCCATAGGCATTTCCTTCCACAATCTCCTCCCTCACATCCCCTCAATCCGTCTCTCCATAGTCAACAGCAGCCCTCACCTTGGGATTGCTCCACAATCCCTAAACTCCAGCTCCAGCTGCTGTGCCTTCCAGGGGATCTATGTCCCTGTCCAGGGTATATATGGCTGTGGCCAGGTCTGTCTGATTCTCATTCGATTTAAGCTGCCACAGATCAGCTGTTTCACTCTCAGCCTTAAATGTTTCTCCTCTGACTCAGACAATGCCCTGATATGGGGATTGGACCCCTGCTTCTGTTTCCCCATTCGCCAAGGTCAGGTCTAATAACACTTCTGTTTCTCCCCCTACTTCCTTCATCCAACGGAGTTTTGCACGGGTCTATCTGTTCTTTTCCACTGGTCAGGTACTCCTGTCTGCTCTCAGCCAGTGTTCTGCGTGCACCTCTGTGTCTGAAGGTGTATTCCTGATGTATCCATGGAGAGAGATGTACTCCATGTCCACCTACTCCTCTGCCATCTTGTTCTCCAGTTGAGCATATTTTTATGTCAGCCTCTAATTTCCTTTTTTCTGCTCCATTGATCTATGTGTCTATCCCTTTACCAATACCATTCTGCCTTGATTACTGCATTAGTTTGCTAGGGCTGCCTAACAAAGTGTGACAGACCAGGTGGCTTAAAATAGAAATTTATTTTCTCACAGTTCTGGAGGCTAGATCAAGCTGTTGGCAGGACTGGTTTCTTCTGAAGGCCTCTCTCCTTGGCTTGTAGATGGCCATCCTCTCCCTAAATCTTCACCTGATCTTCCCTCTGTGCTTGTCTGAATCCTCATCTTTTCTTATAAGGATACCATTCATATCGAATTAGGGTCCAACCATAAAACCTATCTCACCTTAATTTGAGAAGTACTGTACTGGTGGCAAGATTACTATTTTACTAGATTGCTTATGAATGTTAGTGGCTATTATTTCTACTGCAAGCTTTAAAAATAAACACAAAATATCTCAAGTAATTAGAAAAGTTTTATTCATCATCCCAAACAGGATTATATATTACAAATTCTGATCAAAATAATATTAAAGGTGTTTTCAGTAGTACCACAAACTATCTGTACCTGAAGATAAAGTCAAATAGTAAACTAAATGGCAACCCACGCCAGTATTCTTGCCTGGAGAATCCCATGGACAGAGGAGCCTGGCAGGCTACAGTCCATGGGGTTGCAAAGTGTTGGGCACGACTTAGCAACTAAACAAAGTATACACTGAAATTTACTCACATTTAAAATATCACTTTGTTTAGAAAAATTAACATTTTTCTGGTTATGTTGTAGGACACACAAATAGCTACTTTGATTTTTATTTAACAAACACATGAACCATTCCCCATGCTCCGAATGAGTCATCATAAGTCTATAAAATCTTGTAATTTTTTTAATGGTACTTGAGACAGTTTATATTGTTTTATAGAACAAAATACAATACTTCTAATTTTCCTCATACTGCCTTTCAACTCCACTTTGAGAGCTGTGCATAAAAACATAGCAGCTTGGGTGGCTCATGAGTTCCAACATAATCTCTGCATTGGGTTGGGTTGGGAGATGGCAAGGAAGGCATTCTAAGATCTAAGTTCTGAGAATAAAGAAACAGAGATTTCCCTCAAGAAAATTTATACTTGTCTCCTTTATAAGCATAGGTCCCATACAAAAAGTATTACCACTGAATTGCTCTGTCTGAGTTATAAGCTATAATTAAGATTTCAGTCTGATGTGGAGCAGCTTAAAATAGCATCACAGACCCTGTTGATTCTTGCCTAGTTGAAACAGAAACATAAATTTGGGGGAAGAAGGTGGAAATGATTATTATCAATTCCCCTTTAATAATACTGATATAGGTATTCATGGGCACAGAAAATTAAGTAAAGTAAGTATTCCAAATTCTCTCCCTCTCCAAATCGCTTATACCTGATTTTGGCTGGGCAGAGATTTACTAACAAGGAGGTGAGGGTTTACTTCCAGGAAAAGCTATAATATTGAGACAGAAGTTCAGGGCAGAGCAAGAACCAAATACAGGGAAGTACAGAGAGTGACCTGCTTGGGACCTAGGAACTAGGTGGCATACAGAATAGCATAAGGAGACCCTAGAAGACAAGCACTTGACCAATAAAATGAAAATACCTGTTCTATTTAGAGAAGGAAGCACCATGGTAATATCTTTGAATTCATAAACCATACAATTCAATGCCTTGTTATAATGAAACATTCTTTTTTTTCCTAAGCAAACTTAGTCATGCAATCTTCTGAGTAGGGACTGTGTCCTACCCCAGTTTCTCCCATCCCACTTGAAGAATAATTAGAAAAGGATTTGGAAGTAAGAAACAGAACATTTCTTGAGTATTTGCCTAATTCTAGGTTGATACTAGGTACACTTCATTTAATCCTAACTTTAAAAAGTCAGAAATATCCATCATTTCACCAATTCACTCATATGGAAACTGAAGCTATGAGGTTCCCTACCAAAAATCCCACATAATGAAGCTGGGACACAAACTCCCACCTAATTTAAAAGTTTGTGCCCTTTTTATGCTAATATGCCACTTTCCGTAAGTGACATGTTAGAGGTGACCTATGGCACCCCACTCCAGTACTCTTGCCTGGAAAATCCCATGGACGGAGGAGCCTGGTAGGCTGCACTCCATGAGGTCGCTAAGAGTCGGACACAACTGAGCGATTTCACTTTCACTTTTCACTTTCATGCACTGGAGAAGGAAATGGCAACCCACTCCAGTGTTCTTGCCTGGAGAATCCCAGGGACGGGGGAGCCTGGTGGGCTGCCATCATGGGGTTGCACAGGGTTGGACACAACTGAAGCAACTTAGCAGCAGCAGCAGCAGCAGCAGCAGCCTGGGTTGCAGGTCAGGAAGCAACAGTTAGAACTGGACATGAAACAACAGACTGGTTCCAAATAGGAAAAGGAGTATGTTAAGGCTGTATATTGTCACCCTGCTTATTTGACTTATATGCAGAGTACATCATGAGAAACGCTGGGCTGGAGGAAGCACAAGCTGGAATCAAGATTGAAGGGAGAAATACCAATAACCTCAGACAGATGTGCAGATGACACCACCCTTATGGCAGAAAGTGAAGAAGAACTAAAGAGCCTCTTGATAAAATTGAAAGAGGAGAGTGAAAAAGTTGGCTTAAAGCTCAACATTCAGAAAACGAAGATCATGGCATCCGGTCCCATCACTTCATGGGACATAGATGGGGAAACAGTGGAAATAGTGTCAGACTTTATTTTTTGGGGCTCCAAAATTACTGCAGATGGTGATTGCAGCCATGAAATTAAAAGATGCTAACTCCTTGGAAGGAAAGTTATGATCAACCTAGACAACATATTAAAAAGCAGAGACATTACTTTGCCAACAAAGGTCTGTCTAGTCAAGGCTATGGTTTTTCCAATGGTCATGTATGGATATGAGAGTTGGACTATAAAGAAAGCTGAATGCAGAAGAATTGATGCTTTTGAACTGTGGTGTTGGAGAAGATTCCTGAGAATCCCTTGGACTGCAAGGAGATCAAACCAGTCCATCCTAAAGGAGATCAGTCCTGTGTGTTCATTGGAAGCACTGATGTTGAAGCTGAAACTCCAATACTTGGGCCACCTGATGCGAAGAGCTGACCCATTTGAAAAGACCCTGATGCTGGGAAAGACTGAGGGCAGGAGAAGGGCACGACAGAGGATGAGATGGTTGGAGGGAGGCCTGGAGTGCTGCGGTTCATGGGGTCGCAAAGAGTCGGACACGACTGAGCGACTGAACTGAACTGAACTGAGCCTGGGTCTTAGTGACAGAGGAAGAGGGGGAAGAAAGAGAAATAGCTGCTGGGACATTTCTTCAGAGAAATCCTCTTGATTGATAAAAAACTAGAATTTTCCCCAGGCTTTAAAGCTCTTACAAATTATGACTATGTGTTAGAAGGTGGGAATGTGGCACTTTCTCTAACCAGGTTTTGAGGGAGAAATGAGCCTGAGGATTTATAACATGGAGAACAAAAAAACTGTTCAGTTTCCAGAAGATGGAATTAGGGACTTACAGACACTGGCAGCCTTAGCCTTGTGACAGTGGGTAAGGGTTTACTGGAGTGTGGGAACTCACTACAAGTGTGTTTCCTAGATACAGCTCTGGTCCCCAATCTATAACCCCCTGCTTTCCTATGTAATTTCTTGCTGTCCTATGTGCCATTTGAAGTTTTATAGCCTATAAGGCTAGAATCCATGGTTTAGGGTCACAAAGGAAAAAGAAATGAGCACATTCTATTCTCAATTACTTGCATCCATAAGAGAGTATCAATAAAGAGGAAGAGAAAGGAGTCTGCAGAAATTGGCACTTTGTGGACTGGTGCTAATGGTTTCCTGGAGAAGTGGAAGGTACAAGTAGAAATGGGATACATCTTGAGCCTAAGGGAATCAGGTGCTCCTGGATATTAAGAATATCATGACCAAAGGCTAATGCCTCCAAACATGAACTATTTCACCGTTTGGAGATAAGTTATGTTTTAGATAAAGGTATGAAGACAGTGTAAGCATTTTGGACAAGAAAGAAACACTTCCCTTTATCATCTCAGGCTCTCAATCTGAGCAGAAAGATATTAAATGGGGAATGGCAAAAACATCCTGTAAACTTCTCAGTCAAGCATGTTAAGCAGGCATAAAGATTCTGTGCTGTGGGACTTCCCTGGTGGTCCAGTGGTTAAGACTTGGTGCTTCCTATGCAGAGGACACAGATTTGATCCCTGGTTGGGGAACAAAGGTCCCACATGCTGGGTATAAGCATTAGTCACTCATTCATGTCTGACTCCTTGAGATCCCATGGACTGTAGCTCGCCAGGCTCCTTTGTCCATGGAATTCTCCAGGCAAAAACAGTGAAGTGGGTAGCCATTCCCTTCTCCAGTGGATCTTCCTGACACAACCAAAAAAAATTTTTTAATTAAAAAAAAAAAAGACACTGTGCTGTGATCAGTGAAACAGGCATGTACTGGGAGTAATGGCACGCTTGAGTTAAGAGACCCAACTGTTTCTTGCTCAGCTCACTCCTTTCTGTGCTTATTTATTCAGCTATAAAATAAAAGGGTTAAAACGAATGTGGCAGTGAGGCTCCCTCTGGCTCTGAAAATTCAAGTGCAAGCTGATTTTCACATGAGTGCTAATGTGTTTGGGGAAATGGTGGCACGCATTCTGCCATCTAGTGGTCATATTTCAGGGTTTGTCCCACTGCTCAGCTTCTTAGGATGGCCCTATTTGGAGAATTGAGATTTTATTCCAGGATCCAGATGTCAGCAGTTGCAGCAGAGGTGAGAAGGACAAGAGCTCCCTGCTTAGAGAAGGAATGAGTGGCCACCTGGTTGTCAAGTGAGAGACTGTCAATCTTGACTCTCAGGACCTCTCTGGGGACA
Organism: Bubalus bubalis; assembly: GCF_019923935.1. Lineage (NCBI taxonomy): Eukaryota > Metazoa > Chordata > Mammalia > Artiodactyla > Bovidae > Bubalus > Bubalus bubalis. The sequence continues at coordinate 157,195,299 of NC_059159.1, read as the reverse complement.
TCCATGGATGTATAACTTCTACCAAGTTAACATAAGAGGTTTTCTCCTGGGAAGGCAGGCAAACTGTACATGGAAATGGTCAGATTAGGAAAATTACTGTTGGAATACACAGGTGAGGAAAGAAAAGTGATCTGATAAGGTGCTGATTAGTGGATCCAAGGTCTCTGGTCACTTAGCAGAGTGCAATGGTTAAGAAACACAAAATGAAGTATAACTGAATCTGTATCAGAGCAAGCCTGGCCTTCAGAGTTTAGGGAAGGGCTTTCATTCTGCCAACTTAGGGTAGAATCCCAGATCTGAAGCCTGTGAAACCAGAAGACAGTCCAAAAAAAGGTATTTGAGCAGCCAGTTATGTACAGGGGGATAGATATGGAACCTCTATCAATGTGGACAAGATAGTTTAGATTCTGAACCCTCAGGGACAGATAAAAAGAAACAACCTAAACAGAGAGGGTAAGACCCTCCCACCCTGGCGAACAGTGGGAAACCCAATCTGAAATGGGTAGAAATGTGTAGTGTATGTATTTCTAGATGTTAAGTTTGTGCAAACATTTCTCACTAAACAAGCTGGATTTTGCCCAGGAACACTAAAATTACCTGTTAAATTTTTTCGATCATGAAAAAGAAAAAGTTGAGGTTCAGCTATTTAGAATTTGGGTATAATTTCTATGGGCTGATTTTATAGCAAAGAGAAAGTTGATTACAATGACCTGTCATTTGGGGACAAGTTTACTGGTAATCCTAAAAACTTAATTATGTTATTTATGAGTAGACCCAATGACAATGCACTGAAAGTTCATCCTAAGAGAGGAAGGTCATTGGTTATTATGTATCAAAAAAAGTTTTTTCTTATTTTTAAATTTGGGGTGGTATGGTCATAGGTTGTACCTTTCCCCAACTTTGCTTTAGGAAAACTTTAAGCCCATTCTCTCTCTGGTTTCCATTTATGATATTACTATTATTCTCTAGTTTTAGAGGAAAATCTGCCAGTTTGGTCCAGAAAGTAGTCCTAAGCAGCCTAGATAAAATGTAACATGGCTTCCTATCCTGGACAAAGAAAAAAATAGCATGCTTCCTGTGCCTGATATCCCTTTACCTGTCACTTAGAACACACAATCAAAGTGATTCATGAAGCGATGGGGAGACACAGCCATCCCAACCCACACAGAGATGTATCTTCAAGGGAGAAAGGAAACCAGGGGTTTCAGACTGGGCGGTACTTGATAAAGTAGGGATGTCTCAGTTCTTGCCCCACCCCAATATTTAATAGATAGGACAACTGGGAATGGATAAAAACTTCACAAACATGATGATCTCAGGTGGGGAACAGCTGCCAGGTTTGCCACTTATGTGCATTTCAGAGTCCTGATGTAGTGTTGGAAGAGAAGAGGAAACAGGCAGGTTTACATACCATGGAAATTGGTTCATAGGCCATGAGTGAAAGATATGGAACTATAATTGATGAATAAATACAATAAGGGGTACATTTAGAAAAAGTAGAGGTATGTCTATTAATATTTTAGGGTTAACATTAAAATTGGGATTTATAAGGATTACAAATTCATAAAATATTAAGTGACCATGAATCGCTCATATTTTACCTATTGATTGAGAATGAAATAAGGAAAATAAGTTTTATGAAATCACAGCCCTTTTGAAATCATGTCTGGTAGCATAGTCTCACTTGAATGATTTGTCAAACGAGTAGTATTAGGTCAATGAAAATATTCTCACAATGGCTGGAAATTGAAGCATCACACACACACAAGCTTTCTTTTCACTTCAAATATGAAAATAGAAGGTGTATGGAAATTTACATATCTTTAACAAGACTAGAAATAAACTGTCGTTTTCTTAGATGATGCCCTGTGCTCTAAATCAATTCCACATCAGGTTGCTTGTAAAAGGAATCGCCTCACATCTTTTCTTGACATCACTTGAAATCTGACCACTTGACTATTAACTCAGCCTCCACAACCTTAAAAGTAGCCCTAACATACAGGCTTAAAGGACTTATTCCTTTTTACTGGTATATACCCTTCCTTAATTGCACCTGGTAAGCCCACCTTCCAGTACAAACATTATTTAACATTCTGAAAGCACTTATAGAACATATCGTATTCTATATAAGTAATATTCTTCAAAGGGTGAGGGGGTTTCCCTCAAAGGAACTGGGTTGCTTAACAAAGGGAGGGTGAAAAGAGGCAGCATCTGTCTCACTCATGTCTGCCTCGCCACTGTAACCTAGTATTGCACCTGGCACATGGAGACTCTAATAAATGTCAGATGAGAGAATTATATCAGATGGCTCAGGAGTTAGGACTCTCTGTATCTTCAAACTTCTCATATTTCTTTGGTTCCTACTTACGTTTGACATGTATCTTTTTAAACAGTCATCTCCCTTTTGTGCAGGAGGGGAATTCTATTAATACCATTTTGACCTACTGTCTCAGTACAATTGGATAACTTCATCCCACTCAGAAACAGGCCAGACTCCATTGGGCTGCACGTTGGGGGGAGAACGCTTCCAGTCCCATGTCTTTATAGGAATCTTCCAGGTCTTACCATAGTTGGCTTCGATATATTCGACGGTTTCACAGGGCACACGAAACTTTGTGTCTACAAACTCAGTCCAGCACAGTGTAAACTTGGGAAACAGGTATCTGTGGCAAAACAGGTAATGTGGAGAGGATTTAGGCTCCAACAGCGGAAGTTTAGCTACGGAACCCACAGCTAGTGTACTCTGGGCCAAAGGACAGTCCTCTTCCACTAAACAGCTTTGGGGAACAGATACAGGGGACATTTTGATATTAATTGTCCAGCATCTCCTTCCTTTTCTAATGTTAACTGTATCCCAATTTCACTCCCCTAGTCCCAGTCCCTACGGTCCAAAAGCGGCGCACTCCACTCCTAGGCTCCAGAGATGGATAAAAAAGACTCACACCTAACCAGTAAATTATAGTCACTACATCAGGAAGGGAATTTATAAAAATTAGGCAAATGGAAGTCAGTCTTGGAATTTCTGTTGGAACTACCGGGGGAAGAAGTGTTCTTGTGCAGAGGTTTCTAAGCTGTGGAATGGAAGCTGAGAACTGCTGGTGGCCATCTTTGCTGTTAGCAGGGAGAGCCTGTCTGAAACTGCAGTTAAAGCAAAAAGTTGCCAAAAGATAGAGGCAAATGATAAGAGTCTGGAAAACCCTGGGGAAGTGTTTGGGTTTGGCCATGACAATTCCTTAAATATATAAATATTCTTTTTTAATACATTTCTAGTATTTGAAATTCGTATACATTGAGGGAGGCACGTATAGCAAGTGAGAGAGGAAACAAAACCTTCCTAGTTAGCCAGAGAACCTAAATCAATCCTGGAAATATATGACATTTTCTAACAAGAGCGTCACAAATACTGTGTCTTTGTGACAGGTCAAGTTAATTTCTCTGTCCTGGGTTTCACTGTGGTCCTAAATGGCTTTTGATAATGCTAGATAGCTAAAGAAGAAATTCCCAGTCTCAGTCAGAGTATTTCTTAAACTCTTTTTCTAACTTGTACAGTAGTAAGAATTTCATACTACAATATGTGAACACAGTAAGACCCAATATATATTGGCTTTTTAAGCAAAGCTTCACTCCACCCCCTCCTCAGATGCAGGAATAGAGATCCTATGCTTGGATGTTCTGGATTTCAACAATAATTCTCTGAAGAAGAACAGTTATACAAACCACCTTCTTCCTGCTCTTTTATCACCTTCCCTTTTTAATTTCTATTCTTAGTCTCAAACTTTTTTCTTTCTTATTTTTAATAGGTTGCACATCATTAAATCTCTATCAAATTCAAACTGCTACTAAAAGAACCTAACTAAAGAACACTAAAATAAGCAGCATCTGTGTAAGGTGATACTTCCTTCACAGCATGGACTTTTCAGGGAAAAAGACAGGCATGACTCTAAGATGCTCTCCCAGGATTCTTCCTGGCTTCCGTTCCTCACAAGAACCCACCCTCCCCCCTCCCCTTTTTTTCCTTTCTTTCTTTCATCTCAAATGCAAAAGAATCTCTCTAAGCTAGCCCAAGGAATATGTTATAATGAGTTTAACTCAACTCATAGCAGCATTATTTCAATTAGTAAGTTTTGTTACTAAAACACGTTTCTTAAAGGTATTTTGGATCAGTAAAAAGCTCTATATTTACAAAGGGAACCAGCAGGTTTGTTAGATTTAAGTTTATATAGTTTATATTATAGACTGTGTTGTTGCTTTCTGAGAAATATTTCTGTGTTGTTGCTTTCTGAGAAATATTTCTTTCCTTCACAACATGGTAAGAACCTTTAGTAATGAGATTTGAAGTAGCAATACCAGAGATGAAAGAAATGTAAACTATCAGAGGATTAAATAAGAAAGGAACAGAGAAAAAAACAGATTCAAAGTGTAATCATATTATAGAAAAAGGGATCTAACGGGGATGTTCTTCAAGGAAAGGTCAGTTCTCATGCATTTTGCTTCTCAATATCATGTTTTACTACCAGATGAACTTAAAGCCACAGATGAAAATGACAGGCTGAGCAATTCTAAAGAAAGCAACAAGTCCCTTCTACCCAAACCAATAGGTGCTGGCAGTTAATAGACAATCCCAGCTGGCTTCTATGAAAAGAAGGCCACAGCAAATTTCAATGCTGAGGAAGAAATAGGATACAGCATAGTTCCACCATCTGCTGGTCCCAATTTTACTCTGCACACTCATATTCATGGAATTGCTTATTTTGCCATGAGATATAACCACCCATCATCAGCCTCTACCGTCCGCAATCAGATGCTGGTCAGCAGAATGTCCACCTGTCGCATCTTATCAAGTTGACACACTGAAGTTGAAATGAGACAGAAATCATGGTCCATCTAGTAAAATAGGCCAGGAAACTTCTCTCTTAAATTTTATCCTCTACAGTTTTAGGAAAGAGGTACAAGAATGAAAAGAATGAAAAAACGTCCCATTTAGATCCCTGGCGTGCTGCAGTCCACAGGGGTCACAAAGAGTAGGACATGACTGAGTGACTGAACTGAAAAGAATGAAAAACCAGGATGACAGGGTGGGTGAGAATACTACAAATTTTATCAAAGCTTTCATAAAATAAAATGTTCAAAGCTTTCACTGAACAATGAAAGATTTACAAACAAAAACAAAACATTTAAAATATATAAAGAATCTTAAAATTACTCAAAGACAATTTAACTCAAATGTTAATTTTTGTTCCTAAACAGAAATATCCCTAAAACTGTGGTTTTCTTTTCGCCAGATAATTTTTAAGCCTTTCAGCAAAAAGAAAACTCCAGCTTCCTAGGAAAAGAGGGAAGGTAAACAAACCATAAAATGTAAAAACTGACTGTAAAATGGGATTGTGGAGAGGAAGTTGTGGGGGTAGGGTGTTAAGTGACTCAGAACATCACACTCTGTCCAGGTTACCAGTGAATAATAACTAAGACTATAATATAGTCAATGTTATTTTAGCTTTTAAAGCCCAGATTAAGTTCTCCTAAGCAGTTTTTACTTTAAAGCTCTGAGATAGGATCGAAAATGCGAACAGATTTAATTCAGACTAAGCAAGCCAACAAAGGTCCGTCTAGTCAAGGCTATGGTTTTTCCAGTGGTCATGTATGGATTTGAGAGTTGGACTATGAAGAAAGCTGAGTGCCAAAGAATTGATGCTTTTGAACTGTGGTGTTGGAGAAGACTCTTGAGAGTCCCATGGACTGCAAGGAGATCCAACCAGTCCATTCTGAAGGAGATCAGCCCTGGGATTTCTTTGGAAGGAATGATGCTAAAGCTGAAACTCCAATACTTTGGCCACCTCATGTGAAGAGTTGACTCATTGGAAAAGACTCTGATGCTGGGAGGGATTGGAGGCATGAGGAGAAGGGGACGACAGAGGATGAGATGGCTGGATGGCATCACCGACTCGATGGACATGAGTCTGAGTGAACTCCGGGAGTTGGTGATGGATGGGGAGGCCTGGCGTGCTGCAATTCATGGGGTCGCAAAGAGTCGGACACAACTGAGCAACTGAACTGAACTGAAACTGAAGCAAGCCCCAATCAGAATGTAAGTTCAAGGGATCTTATCACACACAAAAAATCCATTTATTTTCTATTTCATACCGCTTTTACTTCATTTTAGTTTTGCAAAAAACAGTAGAATTTAGTTGGAATAGATCATTTTTTCCCTCACAGACATCCTTAAAATCTGTAAAACTACTTATGGGTGGCTGGATAAACTAATTTCATCAATTGTACAACCTATAAACATAATAGCTAAGTGACAAACACTTTTTACTGTTGTTAGTTAGCTAGGCTAAGTGAGAGAGACACCATCTATTACAACCGAATCTGAACTTTTTAAACTTAAGTTTGCATTAAACTCTAGAGTTGGGATAGGAAAGCCATTTTTTAAAACAAGAATTTCTTGCAAAACAACGCTAGTTTATTCTCATTACCAATTCTGTCTTCACTTTTAACTCTTAATGTCTTTTTCTTGTGTAACTGCAGTGCCTAAGCCCTCCAGCATACTGCTTAATAAAAGCAGAGACAGCGCACATTATTATGTTTTCTGATTTTAAGAGAAGGGAGCCCTTCTCTTAAAATCAGAAAAAAACCTAGAGCCTGTTATACAAAGTGAAGTAAGTCAGAAAGAAACAAATATTGTGTATTAATGCCTATATATAGAATCTAGAAAAATCATACTGATTAACCTATTTGGAGGGAAGGAATGGAGACAGAGATGTAGAGAATAGACTTGCGGACACAACGGGGGAAGGAGAGGGTGGGATGAATGGAGGAAATAGCCAAAGGCATATATATATACACTATCATGTAAACTAGATAGCTGGTGAGAAGTTGCTATGTAACACAGGGAGCCCAGCCTGGCACTCTATGATGACCTAGAGGGGTGGGGTGATGGGAGCAGGGAGGCTCAAAAGGGAGGGGATATATGTATAATTATGGCTAATTCACATTGTTGTATGACAGAAACCAACACGATATGGTAAAGTAATTTCCCTTCAATTAAAAAATTAATTAAAAATTAATTAATGATTAAGAAAAGAGACAAACACTTCTGAAGTTTTACCATTAAATACGATTGCTCACTTTAGGTCTTTGGTATATTCCCTTTACCAGGTTTAAAGAAATTTCAGATCCCTTTTACTCCAAGTTTACTAAAAGGTCTTTTGTTATTGTTAATTATGAAATATATCAAATGTCTTTAATGTCATCTATTGAAATAATCATGTACTTTTTTATTCCTTTAATCTTCAAGTGTTGAGAATTACACTAATACACACACACTACAAAATTCTATTCTTTCGTATTTCATTTAGGATATTTTCCTCTGTGTTCACTAAGACAGTAATTTCCCTTAAAATTTTTTTTGGTACTGCTCAAGTTCAGTTTTGCTATTAGTCAAAATGAATGCATTAAAGTACGTTTTTTTTTTTCCCCAAAATAAATTATTTAATATAGGGAATAATCTATACTATGAAGGCATTGTAAAAGTTTCCTATAGATTTTCTAAGTCTTTGGTAGGGAAAAGAAAAGAAAAGGAGGATTTTTAATTAGTAATTCAATTTCATTAATGAGTATAAGTTATTTAGGTGTTCTTGAGTTGATATTGATATTATTTCCAGAAAATTTTATCATTTTCCACATTTTACCTAATTATCACACTTGAGACTTGTCTTAGTAGTCCACAGATTTTCTTTTCAGCCAGTGTAACAAAGCTGAGAGCATAAATTCTAAAGCCAAACATCCAGGGTTTGAGTATTGAATATTGTCTTTAATTTTACCTTTTATAATTTAAGAACTAGCATTTTGATTTGTTGGTCTTTGAGACAGTTTTTTTATTTCATTAATTTCTCTAGGTTTCCTTTCTTTACTTTCCTTGGGCTGACTGTGCTGTTCTTTTAATTTCTTCAGTTGGTAACTTTATTTTTTAAAATCTATTCTTTCATACTTAACTGTTTTCAAGGCTACAAGTTTACCTCTGTCCTTTTAACTGAATTCTACAAGTTTTCATACTTAGTACATTAATTAACTTGTGTAAATGCTCCATTTATAGTGGATCTTTTCCAATGAGTCAGCTCTTCGCATCAGGTGACCAAAGTACTGGAGTTTCAGCTTTATCATCAGTCCTTTCAATGAACACCCAGGACTCATCTCCTTTAGGATGGACTGGTTGGATCTACATGCACTCCAAGGTGGTCATGTATGGATGTGAGAGTTGGACTATAAAGAAAGTTGAGTGCAGAAGAATTGATGCTTTTGAACTGTGGTAATGGAGAAGACTCTTGAGAGTCCCTTGGACTGCAAGGAAATCCAAGCAGTCCATCTTAAGGGGTATCAGTCCTGGGTGTTCATTGGAAGGACTGATATTGAAGCTGAAAGTCCAATACTTTGGCCACCTGATGAGAAGAGCTGACTCACTGGAAAAGACCCTGATGCTGGGAAAGATTGGGGGCGGGAGGAGAAGGGCACGACAGAGGATGAGATGGTTGGATGGCATCACCAACTCGATGGACATGGGTTTGGGTGGACTCTGCGAGTTGGTGATGGACAGGGAGGCCTGGCGGGCTGCAGTTCATGGAATCGCAGAGTCGGATAAGACTGAGCGACTGAACTGAACTGACTAGATGGACCTCTGTTGGCAAAGTAATGTCTCCGCTTCTTAATGTGCTGTCTAGGTTGGTCATAACTTTCCTTCCAAGGAGTAAGTGTCTTTTAATTTCATGGCTGCAGTCACCATCTGCAGTGATTTTGGAGCCCAGAAAAATAAAGTCACCCAATGTTTCTCCATCTATTTGCCATGAAGTGATGGGACCAGATGCCATGATCTTCGTTTTCTGAATGTTGAGCTTTAAGCCAACTTTTTCCACTCTCCTCTTTCACTTTCATCAAGATGCTCTTTAGTTCCTCTTCACTTTCTGCCATAAGGGTGATGTCATTTGCATATCTGAGGTTATTGATATTTCTCCCAGCAGTCTTGATTCCAGCTTGTGCTTCTTCCAGCCCAGCATTTCTCATGATGTACTCTGCATGTAAGTTAAGTAAGCAGGGTGACAATATACAGCCTTGACGTACTCCTTTTCCTATTTGGAACCAGTCTGTTGTTCCATGTCCAGTTATAACTATTTGATCCTGACCTGCATACAGATTTCTCAAGAGGTAGGTCAGGTGGTCTGGTAGTCTCATCTCTTTCAGAATTTTCCACAGTTTTTTGTGATCCACATAGTCAAAGGATTTGGCATAGTCAATAAAGCAGAAATAGGTATTTTTCTCAAACTCTCTTGCTTTTTCCATGGTCCAGCGGGTGTTGGCAGTTTGATCTCTGGTTCCACTGCCTTTTCTAAAACCAGCTTGAACATCTGGAAGTTCACGGTTCACGTATTGCTGAAGCCTGGCTCGGAGAATTTTGAGCATTACTTTACTAGCGTGTGAGATGAGTGCAAATGTGTGGTAGTTTGAGCATTCTTTGGCATTGCCTTTCTTTGGGATTGGAATGAAAACTGACCTTTTCCAGTCCTGTGGCCACTGCTGAGTTTTCCAAATTTGCTGGCATATTGAGTGCAGCACTTTCACAGCATCATCTTTCAGGATCTGAAACAGCTCAACTGGAATTCTATCACCTCCACTTGTTTTGTTCATAGTGATGCTTCCTAAGGCCCTCTTGACTTCACATTCCAGGATATCTGGCTCTAGGTGAGTGACCACACCATCGTGATTATCTGGGTTGTGAAGATCTTTTTTGTACAGTTCCTCTGTGTATTCTTGCCACCTCTTCTTAATATCTTCTGCTTCTGTTAGGTCCATTTCTGTCCTTATTGAGCCCATCTTATCTCTAATTTTCTGGAAGAGATCTCTAGTCTTTCCCATTCTATTATTTTCCTCTATTTCTTTGTACTCATCACTAAGGAAGGCTTTCTTATCTCTCCTTGCTTTTCTTTGGAACTGTGCATTCAAATGGGTATATCTTTCCTTTTCTCCTTTGCTTTTCTCTTCCATTCTTTTCACAGCTATTTGTAAGGCCTCCTCAGACAGCCATTTTGCTTCTTTGCATTTCTTTTTCTTGGGGATGGTCTTGCTCCATGTCTCCTGTACAGTGTCACAGACCTCTGTCCATAGTTCATCAGGCACTCTGTTGTTTAGATCTAGTCCCTAAAATCTATTTGTCACTTCAACTCTATAATCATAAGGGATATGATTTAGGTCATACCTGAATGGTCTAGTGGTTTTCCCCACTTTCTTCAATTTATCCTGCTTATCTGTCTTTAATTTAGAAATTCTCTTTAAATACTGCTTTTTCATTATTTACTCCATTCTCTTTTAGCTCAGCTATGTGTTTTAGATATATCCATCAGTAATATTTAGAGCAAAGGGAATATGACAAAGTGAGAATTACTCTGCCACATTAATCATATCATTAGCATTGATTCTGCCCATAGTTTTCTAAACATCTCTAAGAATCAACTCTTGAAAACCAAAGTTACATCATGCTGACTAGTATTTTTTGAACCATCTCTTCTACTAAACTCCTCATAATCCTGCCACAGATAATACAGAAGCAAAAGACATAACAGAGATATGGCTAACAAACTTTTCAGAGACTGGGCTAGAATATAGTCTTTCTGAGGTTTTTATTGATCCCATACACCAATCCTGTCCCAAACTTCTAACATATAATGAATATATATATAGCATATACATATTTATAAGATAAAATTCTACCCATTGAACCTTGTGTATTCCACTGACTTCCAGTGTGAATTGAGTGATTCCATCTATTCTATTGGCAAACTCTCCTATGCAATCTCCATAGGACAGAACTAAACTAGAGAACTAGAAGAAATTTATATCACCAATGAGTAGACAAATTAAAGCTTGTATCATTTAACACCTGAATGTGCAGGCATAACGACCATATCAAAAACTATTCATCTAAAGCATGCACAAAAGTTTTCTTTAAGGTCACAGGACAAAGCCTCTGGACATTTTTATTTCTACTGCATAACTTTCAAAAACTATATCTTTAGCTCATTAACAAGTAATTAGACTCCAGCTGTGCTTGCTTTGTCTCAGACAATTTGTATAGTATTCCTTTTCAATATAATAGATAATAAAAAAAGGAGATTGAGTTATGATTTCAAATTTCATTCTAAACATATAAAAGGCTTCTTTTATTTTGATCTCAGATTATTCAATTTGTCCAAGCAGATGCAAAAGGCTCCAAGTTTATCATTGCAATTAGGTCTGCCTTGATCAAATTCATGATTTCTGGTTCCAGATATCCCCTTGTTTCAAACTGTGATCTTGGGCTCTTTTCTCTTGGCATCAATTTTCTAAGTTATAGATTTTTTTGTTTTTCTTTTTCAACGTTTTTAATCAGTTTTTCAAGGTGCAATTTACACATAATGAAAAGCACCCATTTCAAGTTTTGACAGATATATATACCTGGGTTACCATTAAAATAATCAAGATATAAAACATTTCTACCACCCTGCTTCCCTAAAGCTCTCTGTGCTTCTGTGGCAGGCATACAGTCAATCCACCCTGGCCCCTGGTGATCAATGATCTTTTTATATTCTTGACTGCTTTTGCCTGCTTTTTGCCTGCTTTACAATCTCAGATAAATGCAGGTACATAGTACATATTCTGCCTGACTTCTTCCACTTAACATAAGGTTTTGGAGATTCATCCATGTTATTGCATGTATCAGTAGTTGGTTCCTCTCTGTTGCTAAGCAGAATTCCATTGTTTGAACATACCATAACTTGTTTATTTGGTCACCAAACGATGGGCATTTGGGTTGTTTTCATTTTTTGGCTACCACAAATAAAACTGCTATGAACACTTTAAAATTTTAATGAAAATTCGTTTTCATTTCTCTCAGAATACTACCTTATAGAGTCTCTTATATATTCAAACAACAAAATATGTCTTAAAATTTATTTCACATAAGTAAAAAGCTGACTATTTATTCATTATGAGGTAATCTTCTCTTAAAAAAAAACAAAAACAAATGAAGAACTGCCACTTCTATATAGTGTATAAGAATACAATTACCGTATAATGTGCACTCAGTGTCCCCCCCCTTGATGGTTTAGAGGTTAATTAAAGAGGCCTAAATATAGTCTAAATGCTGTAAAATACGAAGGTATAAACAGAGTAGGAAATATGACATCATTTTTAGTAAAGCTAATGTTTTAAATACACTCATTTAAAGAAATTATTCAAATCTGTCTTTTTAGCTTCACAGATAAAAGTACTCAAAAGACAAATGTGTTTTTTGAGAGCTAAAACTGTGGAAGCATAGTTATCAATCTATGGAGCTGAGAGAGCCTATGAGTGGGGATTCAACAACCAATACCACTTTACATCTTTTGAAGCTGTGACTGAAAATAACTGAGGTAACAACTTCATGGCTGACTCTCCAAAGGTGCTAGGTTGGATCAAGTCATCAATCTAGGGTCACCCTTACATCTTAAGGAAACAATACAGACTGGTTGAGAGGACCTGATATTAGTTTCCATTAATGCTCAGGTCTCACTCAGCTTGATAGATTTAACAGGACTGATTTTACCTATAACTCAGAAAGGACAGATAAATCAGCAAAAGTACCCAAATACAGCATAAGAGAGGTAAACAGAAAAGAAAAATCTATGGAAATTCAGAGGAAGAGGAGATTTATTTCCATTTAGAGGAAATGAGGAGCAACTTCTAAATGGAGGCAACTCAATACCTTCACATAGCAGAACTGGGACATGGAATGATGTCTAATAAGCTGGTACTACTAGTGATATACTTAAAATCTTGGACCAAAATCAAGTTTCAAAACGCTGGGGTCTAAATGCAATGTGGGATCTTGGATTAGATCCCAGAGCAGAAAAAGGACATTAGTAGAAAAACTGAAGAACAGATAATATTTAGTTAACTGTAATGCACCAAGACTGGTTTCATGGTTTTGACAAAAGTAGCATGGTAACAATATGTTAACATTAAGGTAAACTGGGTGACTGTATCCAGAAACTCAATATATTATTTTCTTTTCTGTGAATCTAAAATTATCACAAAATTAGCTGTCTATTTTTAAAAAATAGGGGGGAAAAAGGCAGGAAGAATAAACCATGCTGACAAAGATGACTGAGGAGGCCTGTAGATCTGCAACGTGCCTTAAAAGAGTCAAAGGATAAAACAAAACACTGAGGGTAAAATCTTGTACTTTTACTGTTATCAGAAGATTGCCGAATTACCCCTCTATTTCTCAAACAGCACAATCAAACAATAATAATAATTCCACTTCTGGGAATCTATTCAAAGAAACAATCCCTAGTAAAACTTTCACTTAATGTACAAAGATGCTCATGGAATTTTTTAGTAATAAAAAATGGAAACAATCTAAATATAAAAATAGTTAAATAAACCTATTATTAGACCCTTCTTCATATTCCTCCCAAGTCTATCTAACAAACTTCTCTCTATATTTTATGCCATACTTCCTTGTCATTAATTCTAGATAGAGTTGATCTGTATCTCAACTATACATGACACCTATTTAAATCATGTTCTGCCGATAGAGTACTTTATTATCTGTTTCATGGTCTAGATTATGAGATTCTTGAGAGCAGAAACTAAGTTATATTCACATCAGAATCCTTGGCACATAGCAGTTAGCAAATAAATTCTTCAGAAATGAAATGTTAAATTATATAGGAGTCACATTTGGATAAGTCTAGTCCCACAGAGGACAAATCCAATTTTGTTGAAGATCTATACAATAAGCAGAAGCTGCATATAACAGAAGGTCTAAGGAACCCACAACTAGCTCCGGGGTAGTAAATTTTCTATCAGTGGATACAGAGGTAGCTGTAATATTCTGACAATGTCAATAAACAGAAGGGCTCTTTTCACGGAGGGAGTATTAACAACATGACTGGGATTGTGCTGACAGTGTATTGTATGGGGTTGGAATACAGGCTCTGAAGTGATATGGCCCAAGTCTAAGTCTTAGCTCTGCCTTAATTTCCTCACCCATAAAATGAGGGTGACAGTAAACCTCCCTTATAAATTTGTGGTGAGGGTTAAATGAGATGATGCATATAAAAACTTGGCATGGTGCTTAGAACACAGTAAATATTCAATAGAAGTTAATTTTTGTTATTACCATTATTACTGCCTCTTAAACTTCTGGCCTCCACTTACATTAGTTGATTCAGATGTGAAGGAAAGAAATAATCCAGAGGAATCTGGGCAGCATCTATAAGAACTGTAAAGCTGTGGAATGAAAATTTCACAGCTGGAGGCAAGGTTAATATATTTATTCATCACCTTTTATCACAGGTGATTGGAACTTGGAGAAGAAAAATAAATATTAAAAATCTAGACAATATTTAAGAAGAGAATTTAGATTTTAGGTAAAGTACAGCCTTAGACTAAGAACTAAAGATGGAAGAAATATGAGACCTGGGGAAAAAAATGCTTACCCAGAGTAACTAATACAAGTTAATACTGGTTGAATGTCCTATGCTTTTAGCAGTGCAACACGAGTGGTAATAGTAAAAGAATAATAACATGGTAATGACAGCTGCAGCTGTGGCTAACACTTACACAGTACTTACTATGTGCCAGGTACTGTTCTAAATGCATTACTACATGTGTTAACTCATTTACCCTAGTAACTCTTAGACGGAAGCATTTGGGTCTTAAGTTACATCTTGGCCCTATCACTAATGGCCAGAGAACCTTGAGCAAGTTACTTCACTTTTCTGAGCTTTAGATTCCTCATATCTAACTGGGAGTGAGATATCTAACCCACAGGGAACATGTGAGGATGATCTGAAAGTAAATCATAAAACACCTATCATCATGCCTTATATATAGTTAGATACCCTGGTAGCTATAACTTTATCATTTGCTATCAATATTGTAATCATAATTCAATCTTATGACCAAAACATCATTCTGAAGGCATGCAGAGCAAAGTTTTAAAAGGGGGAACCTTTTGTTTCCTTCCTGAGTTCCTCTTCGGCTTTCCACAAAACAGTGAAAGTCAAAGTGTTAGTTGTTCAGTCACGTCTGATTCTTTGCAACCCCATGGATTGTAGCCCGCCAGGCTCCCCTGTCCATGGAATTCTCTAGGCAAGAATATTGGAGTGGGTAGCCATTCTCTTCTTCAGGGGATCTTCCCGACCCAGGTCTCCTGTATTGCAGGCAGATTCTTAACTGTCTGAGCCATTAAAAAATGGTAAGTATTCTATATTATCGTTAAGTTTTTTCTCAGAATAAACTACACATGAATAAAGTAGAATATTATGAAGATAAAAAGACCCTTAGACTAGCTTTAAAGATTTTTCACTCTAGGAATAGTAGTGGTGATAATTCTACAGTTTCTTACAGTAAATAGTGCTGAAAAGAATGAAAATGGCATATGGCTGGGGGAATCTTCCAAAGAAACTACTCTTCACAACCATCCCCTGTTCTTTTCTCTGCCTTTTAAGGTCACAGTAACATGATAGAAAATCTGGGACTCAAACCATCTGTCCAGGCAGTTCTATCACTGTTCATTTCTCTCATTAAATAATCAGAAGACTTCACACTTCCCAAACACTGCTACCATAAAGAGCAGTTAAAGCAGAATGAAAGAAGCTTTTTCTAGCCAGAGATGTAGTGGTTAGAAATGCACAGTTCTTTTGAGGTTTGACATGGGATCATGCCAGTGGGAAGAAAGAAATCCAAGCTTTAGAAGAAAAATTAAGAATAACAGGATTATAATACAAGCTCCAGAAACAAAAGGTGACATTCTCATGAGGTCTCTAAGAACAGATGTGGCAGTTAAATATTGAGATAATTATACAGGTTTCTGATTTATAAATTTCTTATAAGTCTAAGAAGAAAAATAGTTTTCTTTACTGCTGAGAGTATTAATAATATCAACTAATAACTTCTTAGCACTCAAGATATGTTTAATTCTCTTCAAAACCATTTTTGTGGATTAACTCAGTTCTTAAAACCATTCTATGTAGCAATTTCTATTATTATTCTCATTTTACATTTGAGGAAATTTAGGACCAGGGAGGTTAAATAACTAGCTGTAAAAATGGATAGCTGGGATTGAAAAGCAAACAGACTGGCTCCATGCCTTTAATTTCTATGCTATACTATCTCACTGTTGTTTTTTTTTAAGTCTGGAAATTATACATTAAGTTTGGCATCTTTATTATATTTTAATAAACAAACTAGCTAAATGTCAAAAAACACCTCCCTATTCACCTAGCCACAGTGAGAGTGTCAACTACATATTTATTATCTTACTAAGTATTTCTGTCTTATAATCAGAGTTTACTTAGCATGAAGGTATTTGTTGTCATAAAGCAAAATAATATTTTATAATATATGAGCTTCAGGAACACACTCCAGGATCATGTCAATTTGGGGATACTTTATGACTTCGAGAAAAAAAGATTTGGATTATTCTCAAATCTCCAGAACAAGGTTAATATTACACGGAGACTCCTTGCCTTTAAATAAAGATTCAAATAAAGTATGTAATGTCTATGTATCCAGGAGAAACCAGTCTGAGTTTGGAATTATTCTTCTGTGCTACAGAACATTCTCCAATGTGCCCAATGGCTCAAGTTTATTCAGTGATAGAAGCCCTAATCTCAGCTAGTTGGTGAGGTAAATCTATGCTCCTGGTCATAAGAACCAGTAAGAATGACATAAGAACCATAAGAATGACAACAACGACAGCAGTCACACTAGCAATCATAATATTAATAACACTAAATAATTATAACAAAGGTAACCACCACTTACTGATAATAAGGGCTAAGTATCACACTAAGTGCCTCATACTGCCAGGTGTATCAGGGAGGCAGTAGGGGGTACTGATTAAAAGTATGAACTCCAGAGACAGGCTGCTGCCTGACTTATCTGCTGTGATGTTGAACAAATGACTTAAATTCTCAGTGCCTCACAGACTATCTATGGTTGTTATGAGGATTAGATGTGTTAATACACGAAAAATGTTCCCATCAGTGCCTGATCCACAGTAGTATGAGGAGATTAATGTTCAAAAAAGCTAAAGGCTACAATTAGTTAGGGTGAAGCTGACATTTTCCAGGTCTGCCTGACTCCAGAGCCCACATTCTTTGGGTTCAGGTTCACATTCATTCTCTCTCTCTCAGAACTGTCAACAGGCCAACTGCATCATAAAGGGTATTATACACAGTTACTCTACATTTTTGTCTTTTATAATCAAAGAGTTTGACTAAGGCAGCATTAAAAAAAAAAAGTGCTCAAAATGCCAGTCTAATATATAGTAGTCCATCAATTAATTCAGAATTGAGATACTTTCCCCCTACAATTTTCTATCTGAATCAGGTGTCTTAAAAAAGATTATAATTAGCAGTGTCTTTCCTTTCTTGTTAGCACATACAATAATGGTACATCTTACAATGCATATTACCTTACATTTGACAAAATGTGGTAGCTGTTAACTACCATATTATCCTTTAAATGTATCCTTTAAAGTATCCTTTAAAGAATGGGCCTCAGTCTATGCTAAAGGCACATTTCAGAGCTTGCCCAGCATTCATGACCTCAGTTCCCACCAATCCCAATCTCCTCACTTAAACTTCACTTCACTTTAACTATCTCCTTCTTACTGATCCTTACCCATTCTCATCAAATTATCAAGTTCCAACAGCTCTAACAGCCAATTGGTTTTTTGGCTCAGAATCTGGGCCTAATTTTCTGTTCCTTATTTTGCCTTTCCCTTTCTGATGACTCAAGGGCTTCCAATCATAATGACTTTTTGGAGTGACAAACCCAGGGGCACTTCCTCAGTCCTGATAGGTATCCTCACTTCTCAAGCATAACTGGGAAACTCTTTGGAAAGCTGAGAAATATCAGCTAACAATGGAGCCTTGATGGTCATTCCCCATCCCACCCCATTTTCAGTTACTTCCTTACTTCTACCTTCTGCAGATATTTCTAAGGCCCCCTTTGTAAGAACTTATCTGATTCATACTTAAACTTTTTTCCTGTTTTGGCCTGAGTGCCTCCATTCCACATATGGTCAGTCTCTTCATAGAAGAAAAAAATGTCAAGTTTTACATCATCTTTTCCTTGGAAAGACAATTCCAAGCTGTCTTCTACCTAGGGAGAAGATGAAAACCTTTACAGACTGAAACAAAGGAATTAACATTTTTTAAAATCAAAAGAAAAAAAGATTCTTATGTTTTATATGGAGAGAGTATAGGTTTCAAGATAACTGTTTTTCAAGCTGGAGCATCTCTGAAATTGGGATGCATCAGTAGCACACAATCATTAGATTTCTTTCTTAAATGTACATAAAATAATGTTGCTTTTTACAACTGAAGACAACTCAGAATAAATGACTTATAGTAGTTACAGGATCACTCTGCAAAACATCCTGTTTCAGAGCTCTTTCTGACTAAAAATGAAAAGTAATCAAATAAAAATTATTCCCTTTAATAACCAAGTAAAACTATCAGGAAGTCATTATAATCAATAACTAAGTACTTATGTAAATGTAGTATAGAAACCCATATAACATTACATTATATATATGAAAAAAGAAGAAATAAAAGTACAAAGAATTCTGACAGCATTTCCCTAAGAAACTTATCCTACAAACTTATCCTCCAAGTTCCCATTGGACTTGGTACACCTGTCTGTTGTACAGTAAGTACACCACTTACTGTTCATGCATTTTTTTTCTCTCAGTTAGACAGCAGGCTCCTCAAGGATAAGGACTGTACCTTATTCACCTTTGCCATCCATGTAGAGCACAGTGCCAGGCAGAGACTGGGTGTAAAGGAAATGTTACGTCATTTGCTGAATGATTAGAGTTCTGTTGCTTTGACTTTGACCTCAGGAAGATACTTTATTAAATTTTTAAATAAACTAGAATGATTATGATGAGGGAAGTAATTTTCCACAAACAGAACATACTTCTTGCTTTCTAGGACAACACCTCCCTGGGCACAAGTACATTACGAGTAAGGTGATTGCCAGGGATCATAGGCTTAGGCTATATGAATTA
Organism: Bubalus bubalis; assembly: GCF_019923935.1. Lineage (NCBI taxonomy): Eukaryota > Metazoa > Chordata > Mammalia > Artiodactyla > Bovidae > Bubalus > Bubalus bubalis. The sequence continues at coordinate 157,176,203 of NC_059159.1, read as the reverse complement.
AATTATCTAAAAGGAGATTTCATCTAAGCCACAATGACCTGTGAGAAAATTGCTATGACCTAGGACATGTGAAATAAATAAGAAACCCAAGTAATGTTTGAAATGATTCTGTATTTTGAGTCCTTAGCAAATCAATGGAATGTTTTGAGGTGATAATAATAATATGATGTCTATGTGAACAAAAAAATAAATGACACTTCAGGTAGGGTAGGTGGTATTCTTACTTATTATATTAATTAATTATTACGTTATGTTGTTCCCTAATGTAATGGCAACAAATTCTTCTTCAAGAGTCCAAGATCCTTTTCACTTTCTCGTGGTCAATAAAAAGCCAGGTTTTCTAGTTTTCCTTAAATAGTGCAGAAGTCACAAGTGGTAATAATTTTCTGCTGAACTCATTCTGGCCAATACTGAATGATAAAATGCTATATGAAACATTTCTGAGTTGCTTAATATAAACTTTGCTTTTGAAACATGTTACTACTGAAGTGAAGCATTTTTATTACTGACCTTCCCAAATTTGTGTTTGAGTGGGAGTCCTGCATCTTGAAATGCTGAAATAATATCAGATTTGTAATCCTGTATAAAAATTCCTAGGTCAACATCTTTACTATATGGAATAATGCTGCATTGCCGAAACCATCCTAAAAAAAAGAAGAAAAAAAAAAGGAATAAGAAAACTTTTTTTAAAAACTTAAGTTTGGAAATAATTAGTAATTATTAGAATGGACAGTCTTTGTAACAATGTATTTTATTTCACTGGATTAGATTTAGTGTGCTTTATCAGAATTTTTAAATTAGATCCCAACTTAATATTTATGATCATAGGAGCCAATTGTTGAAGGGTATTTCTTTTATTCCTTCCTTCCTTCAACTGCTCTGAGCACTCAGCAACCTCAAGACTTTTCATGATGTACTTTAATTTCTGAATAAATTATTAGCTTTAATAATGTTAACTGAGCCATTCATTTAAAACACTGTTACTTCTTAAAATGTTTACTCATAAATCTATGGTGAAGGTTGCTTTTAAGATATGCTAAAAACATAATTTCTTTTGCTTAATCAATATTCCTTTCCTAAGCAGTAATTTGTAGAACTTAACAGCTCTGAATGTGTGATGGGTCATATAAAAAAGAAGAGCAGTATCAACCTCAATTTTCACATACCATCCAAAGATATGTCTACATATTTACTATGTATGTACCTCTAAGTTAGGTGCTATTGTACTTTCTAAAAGGAAAAAGCTTTATACCTTAATATTACTAAGGGCTCTGGGTTTTCCCTTAATATCCTTCTACTCCTTTCATTCAAAGTATTCAAAAAGTAAACAAATGTCTACAATTACCTTTGGGAAATACTGTTTGGAATTCTAAACTTTAATTTCAGTTTTAACACAGATCTTTAGAAGCCAAGCACAGGAGGATCTCACATCCAGTTTAAGAAAAATCTATAATCCACATCTATCAAAAAATCACAAATTATTAAAAAAGAAAAAAATGGAAGGCACTTTAAATATCACCTAATCCAACTTCTCTCATTTTATAAATGCCCTTATAGGGCTAAGAACTCAAAAGACAGCATGAGAAATGATTAAGAATAATTTTGGTAACAGTCCACAAAACAATCTTGCTTCAAAAAGTTAAACCTTAGAGCGTATATCACATAAACAAGATGTACTCTTTTTTGTGCAGGGCGAGGGGCGGAGGTGGCTTACTCTAGCTGTAAACTCCTTGACAGGAAGAATCATGTAAATTTTCCACAAAGCTTAAATGACAAGATAACCATATATCCCTGTTTATACCTGTTGTACCATAATTACTAACAGCACTCCTTTCATTCTCAAAATGTGTCAAATTAAATAAATTATATGGTAACCCTCTAAAAGCAGAACAGAATTAACTTTTGTACAAACAGTTATAACTAATAGGGAACAAAAATAGCTATAATCAGTTATCATTATAAACAAGAAAGAATTTTAAAAAATTTACGATTCTTAATATCTTTATATTTCAAAGAAGTCTGATCTAATGAATAGTGGAAACAGATCTGGAAATCTTTCTTGGATTCTAAACTTTCCCAGAATAAGCAGAATATGATAAGACAATGATGTCCAATCAGTGATACCATCATGATGTGGAAAAGATTTGGGAAAGACCTTATAACATTCCCTTCATTGTTTCTCTTAAAAACACTTGCTCTTAGAAACTTTTGGTGCAATGCAAGTTGTCTGTATTGTTTGTATGTAAAGAAACAGAATACAGTTTCTTTTTAAAGAGAATAACAACCTATGGGTAGAAATAATAAAATGCTAATCTAAAGATTACCTGAGGATCACATGTAGTCTACATGTTCTGGTATAAATTTTACACACATTATTTTGGGAAATACAACATGGCCTTCCTAATTCTGTTTTATGATTTTGAAGTTATTTCTTTTTTAAAAAATCAATAAATCCTTGCTCCATGCACTATGTTTATTCTGTCTATAAATATGACACTTCAAATACCACTGATGTTTTGTCATCTCAAGCACTCATCCCTAAAGCCAAAGAGCATGAAATGTCAAAAAGACAAATGAAAAGCAAGAATTTTACCTAGACAAGTTCCACTGCTCAGCCAGAACCGTACTCCCAACTTCTTTAATGTTTTGGCTGCTAGATGCAACAATTCCTTTGCACGCTTCTGAAAGGTCATAGCTTCCACAGTGTTATCATCAAGGTATTGCTACAGATATAACAAATAGTAAGCTACTATACTATAGCAATGGCACCCCACTCCAGTACTCTTGCCTGGAAAATCCCATGGACGGAGGAGCCTGGTAGGCTGCAGTCCATGGGGTCGCGAAGAGTTGGGCACGACTGAGTGACTTCCCTTTCACTTTTCACTTTCATGCATTGGAGAAGGAAATGGCAACCCACTCCAGTGTTCTTGCCTGGAGAATCCCAGGGATGGTAGAGCCTGATAGGCTGCTGTCTATGGGGTCGCACAGAGTCAGACACGACTGAAGTGACTTAGCAGCAGCAGCATACTATAGCCATTTCTAAGTTACCAGAAATATTTCTGTGACATCCAAATTAAACTTGAAAACTAACCCATAATATAATTTTTCTAGTATAAAAATCAGGTTTCAGAATTCTTTGTTAGTCACACATTAAAATAAGACTATAAAGAGAAGATTTTAGGAGAGCCAAGTTAAAGGAGGAAGGAATATAATCAGGATTCCCAGGGGTGAGTTTTATACATTCTAGTTTTACAGGAAAAGGCTAATTAAGAGAGTTACATGCATATCTGAAGTACAATGCATTCAATGATATTTTCATCATTCACTAGTATAAATGCTCTTTAGGACTGAATAGTATAGTAGAAAGAACATAGGATCTTTGAAGCAGACTGTGTTCAAGTCTAATCTCACTTCATTTTAGCTGTGACCCTGGGCATATCACTTCAGAAGAAAATAAGCTCTATGAGGAAAGGGACTTCCTTTTGTTTATCACTGTATCTCCAATGTCTAAAACAGTGCCTGAATGAATAAGAGAATGAAAGAACAAACCTCTCTCAGATATAGTTTTCTCATCAGTAATTAAAGGATAATAATTATAGCCTGCAAGACAGTTGTGAGAATTTAATGAGCTAATGGATGACAGACAAATGTCTCACAAATTTTTAAATTCTATACAAATACTAGTCATTTATCTATAATCTCTTCACTTTTCTTCATTTTTAGGGGGTTCTGGAACTGAAGAAGAATTATAAGTTCTTCACTAATGCTTTACTACCTACAGGACAAAATCTAAACTTCTTGGCATGACAGACAAGGTCACTGTGTTTAGGTCTAGACTACTGGTCTGGCCTTTATCTCCACCCTCCTCATATTTCACTCACCAAATATGTCACAATTTTTCAAGCCTCTGTGTCTTCGTAACATGTTTCCTTTGCCTGAAATGCCCTTGACTAATAAAATCTTGAATGTTTCAGTTCCACCCTCTCAAAAACAATCTCTGATTTTCCTAGGAATACACATATTTATTCTTCCAGGACTCCTCTTCAGTTCAACATTAGAGAGCAAAAAATTATGTTTGCTACTAGATATGTAGACACAGACCAATGAAATAATCTGTTCAATGAACTCATAAGTTACCATTTTTATATACTTTTACTATAATTATTATATTTAATTTTTTTTGATTTTTTGATATACAAAAGATCAAGGGCTTCTTTATTAAATGAATTATAATTTACATACAATATTATATTAGCTTCAGGTATAGAACACAGTGATTTGAAATTTTCATAGAGGTGTAGAAGACAGTGATTCAATATTTTCATACATTACAAAATGATCACCATGATAACTCTAGCTTCCATTTGTCACCATACAGAGCTATTACAATATTACTGACTATATTCCCTATTTTGTACATTACATACCCATGACTGGAAGTTTATATCTCTTAATCCCCTTCACCTATTTTGCCCATTCTCGCTTATCATATTTCATTCTAACTGCTGATTCTATTTATATTTCCTCCAATAGGCTGTAAAGATGATTCCTGGAGGGCAGGTACTGAATCTCTCCATCAGTGTATATGCAAATTTCAAATGGTACTTAGCATATAATGTGACTAACACATACTGATAAATGGATAAATGAATAAATGATTGATTAAGCCCCTCCCATGCCAACAATATCCTAAAATATCAGGCATTCTTTTACAATAGGAGGAAATACAGTTCCTACAAGGACCATATATTTCAAGCAAAAAGTATTCCTAGGGAAAAAGAGGGATTCCTGAAGATAAGTTACTTTCTCCAGAATACGTATACGGGATCTCTTTAATATGAAAACATCCTCAGAGCCATAATGCTGTTAGGACATATGACTGGAATGAGAGATGCATGCTCTTATCCCTGCTGCAGGGAGAAAAGCCTAGAGCTAGGAGTTTAGAGACTCAGAATTTAGTCCATGCTCAGCCAATAATGACCGTGACTTACATCTCAAGACCTCACATCTTACATTTTGAGACCTTAGTTTTCTTAAAGGTTAATGGTGAATCTTGGCTTATTTCACAGAGTAACTGAAAGGATCATATCAAATAATATAAATGAAAACTTTATGTTCTACAAAAATATTACTCTGATAGTTATGTCCAGTTAAGGCTGCCCCTGCATGGACATATTCCCATCTCTGTGACATGCCTTTAATAACATGACACTCCCAGAAATTCCATTCGTTAGAACTGACCCTCATATGTGTTCAAATATAAACATGTATATACCTATACACTCTTTACATGTGTTATAGACTTTAAAAATTATAGTTATACATAGGGCTTTCCTGGTGGCTCAGATGGTAAGAAGTCTGCCTACAATGCAGGAGACCTGGGTTTGATCCCTGGGCTGGGAAGATCTCCTGGAGAAGGGAATGGCAACCCACTCCACTATTCTTGCCTGAAGAATCTATCTCATGGACAGAGGAGTCTGGCGGGCTATGGACCATGTCACAAAGAATTGGACACAACTGAGCAAACATACTTTTTTTTTTCATTTAAAATGTCTCATATAAATCTTGGGATTATCATGCGTTTAGAAAAAGACTGAATCCTAATTTAAATATCAAGTCATATTTGATCTTTCCTGTTCAGGCAACCTTTGCCCAAATCTTTCCCCAAAATATAGATTAAAAATAACAAGATAACAGAAGGTGCCCACACATTTCATAGATGAGGAAACTAAGGCTCAGAAATTTGCCCCAGGTCTCAGAGCAATGTAGTAGAAGAGGATATGAATATAGCTTTCTAGATATTCCTGAACTAGGGGTCCAGATATTTCCATATCCTCTATGGTTTTTTTTACTGGAACTCAACACACTGGAGAGCACCAATTATTTTTTGACAGCTGCTGCTGAGACAAAATCAAGTGCAGAAAAATATGTATTATCCTGTGCTTATTGGTAGATTGAGAAAATAGTTGAAGTAAAAAAGGAAGTCAGGAGACACTTCCCTCTGTTTTCCTTCCCTTCCTGGACTCTTCTAAATTAGAACCATTACATAAGGCAGAGCAAGAAAGTGAACAGTGGTGGCCAGGCAAGGGTATCGGGGCCTGAGCAGGTGATGTGGGCATCCACATGGAGCAAATCAAAATCAAGCAGCATCTGACAGGATAAAGTGAAAGCACAGAATCACTTCTGTGTTAGTGTTACTAAAGGTGTATAATATCAATGTAACATGAGGAAAAACCATACAAACCCCAAACAAGGGACAGTTTACAAAATATCTGGTCTGTAATCTTCAAAAGTATCAAAGTTATAAACATTAAAAAGTGATTGTGAAACTGTTCCAGATTTAAGGAAACTAAAGAGACAGAAAATAAAAGCAACATGTGATTCTGAACTAGATCCTTTTATTATAATGGTCATTATTAGGATAATTAGCAAAACTTGAATGAGGATTAAATGGTAATAATCTTTATGTTATTTTCTGATTTTTGGTATTAAGATATTATGAGAATGTTCTTGTTTTTAAGAAATATTAAATTATTTGAGGTTGTGTGGTAGATATCAACAAATAACTCCCAAATGGTTAAGGAAAAGGAATTATTTGTATTGCATCTGTAACTTTTCTGAAGGTTTGAAAACGTTTCCAAAAATTACTATTTTAAAAAAGGAAAGTTAGAAGGCTGCTCTATGAGATCTAGTAGATTAGCTCATTAATTTTTTTTTTAAACACCAGGCATTGTATTTAAGACTGTTTGGCGCCATCAAGTGTTCAAAGTTATGTATGTTCACTTTAATTTGAAAACTGACCTTCCTGGTTCTAACATAAGAAATTAAGTCAATTCTAAAGGAAATCAACCCTGAACATTCATTGGAAGGACTGATGCTGAAGCTGAAACTCCAATACTTCAGCTATCTGATACAAAGTACCAACTCATTTGAAAAGACCCTAATGCTGGGAAAGACTCGAGGCGGTAGGAGAAGGGGACGACAAATGATGAGATGGTTGGATGGCATCACCAATGCAATAGACATGAGTTTGAGTAGGCTCCGGGAGTTGACAGGGAAGCCTGGCATGCTGCAGTCCATGGGGTCGCAAAGAGTCGGACACAACTGAGTGACTAAACTGAACTGATTCTCATGATTTCTCAATATTTTGAAACATTTTACATTTCACACTGCCTTCTCACAAAGATCAATAAAATGAGTATGGGCAAATGCTTGCCAAGTAAATGGAGCAGCCCCAATAAGTGTTCTGGAAAAAAAAAGAAAAAAACAACCATTTGATTCTGAGCACCTTATTCTTTATGCATTTTCCCACAACTACAGGATCCTTTCTTTGTGTCAGGTATTGTGCTAGATGCTGGGGCTACAGAGGTGAGTAAAATAGGATGCCTGCTATCAAAAAGTTCACATCATCTTATAGATGGACAGGACAGACATTCACAATTAATTGTGATAATTGCTAGGACAGAGGTGGCAATCAGAACAAATTCTTTGAGACAGGAGCAGTGAATGGATGGGGAAATTCAAGCACCAGTCTGCTTCTCTTCTGCTTCCTCATACTCTGTGGTAGGGATGTGAAGGGCAGCACTTGCCCACTGACACTGGCCCAGCTACACATGCAGTTTTCCAGCTTCTCATTCATGAGGCTTCAGGCACAAATCTAAAGATTTAAAGGAACGGGGCTAGGAAGGCCCACTCTGGCTGTCATGTCTAGACCTTGGGTGCCAGCACAACCTATCAGGAAAAAAACCCTTGCATTTTTGGGTTCTGGGCATTTGGCTGATGACAATACAGCTGGTACTTCTTTTTTTCATTCCCCTCCAGTCCTTGGATACACAGCTTTCTTGGAAGGGAACCCATAAAATAAAATAAAATAAAATAAAATAAAAGTTTGCCCAGAAAAATAAAGGGCACGAGGAAAAACTAGAGTACCAAAACCCCACCATAGATCTGATTGCTTTCTCTGTGTCTCTGTTTCATGTCATTTCCTAGAGCTGAACTTTCATGTCCTTTAAAATCATCTTTATATCCCCAGGGTCAGGAGAGTTCCTGGGAAGCTGGCTTTTAATAAATGTTTATTGAACTGAAAGTTAAAACAACAGAATAAAGTAAAGTTCAAAAGCACTTGGTCTTTGTGTAGCATTTATCTTGAAAGACCTTCATAAACACAAAAAATTCATATTCAGTGCCAACCCTCTGAGAAAAACTGTATTTTCTATGAAGTATGTATTCTACATGGTTTGATCCTACTTGGATTGCTTTAAGAACAGAATGTACCATCTTTATAAAGTTTGTGGGCAATCCTAACTAAAAGCAGAGGCCAGTGCTGAACCTGTCAATGTCTATCCAAATAAAATAAGGTGTCCGTAAATATCAAACCATTCAACTGGGGAATAAATTGTTCCTTAAGGTTAATGTTTAATCTACTTAAAAAATTTAAACAATCTAGAAGGAAACAGACAAATCAGAAAAGATGTTTTCTTACCTAAGTCTCCTTTTACCCTCCCCCCGCCTCAAATGGTAAATACTAAAAATAAACATATTTCCTTTAAATTGTAAAGTACAATATTTGGTTAACTCTAACCTGAAAGAATGCTCGAGCTTCTTTATACCTACACTCAATAAATCTAGAGTGTGGTATTTCTTCTAGAAAGTGCATTGGATCTTTTGGAATGAGAACATCTAATCCATCAACAGTAATTTGTTGTAACTCTGGCCTGAAAACAAAAATTAAGACTTATTACAAGGACTTAATTCAGAAAACTGGCAGCCTCTTCAAAGTACATTCAATATAACATAAGCAAAATAGCTAAAGATCAAGCATATAAGGTATCATTTTTAAAGATCTACTCTTTTAGCAACTGTCAAATATATAATACAGCAATGTTAATTAACTATAGTCATCATACTGTATATTATATCCCAAGAACTTATCTCATAACTGGAAGTTTTTACATTCTGAACACTTTTACTTGTAAGTATATATTCACAAACATACTTTATCCTGTGTCTGATCTCTTTACAAATATAGTAAGATTTGTATTCTTTTATGCCTCACTTCTGTCACTCAGCATTGTAGGATTCATTTCTGTTGCTAGAGCATGAGTTAAGAGCTTCTTCATTTCCCTGCCCCATGGTTCTTCATTGTGTAAACACACCACATTTTGTTTGGGGCACTGAGAACAATGTTTCTATGAACATTCGGATATATATTTCCTGGAGTATATGTACAAGAGTTGCTTCTTGTTGAATACTTACATTTCAAAACTTATTTGCATGAAATACATTTTAGGTTTTATACTAAATGTGAAAAAGAGAATAAGAATTCATGACTGAACAAGGTAGGTTTCACGTATTCCCTTTAGACCCTAAATTTACCTGTCAAAAGCTCCAGGATAACGACCAAACTGTAACTTTCGAAAAGGAACAAACTTCCTGTCGACGTGTCCTTTCAGCCGTAGATGGCCATGCCAGAGGTAGTTGCCACTCCTCTCATGAAAGACCACCAAGTGGATGGCATGACTGGCCAATTTGCAGATGTAGTGCAGGGGGATTTCAGTTCCAGAAAGTGAGTCTATCCAATCCAGCCGGGGGTCCTTGCTCTCGATCTTTAGGCACTGAAATCCCATATTTTCAGCTATCCGAAACCAGCCTTCCTAAAACAAAAGAAACATTTAAATATTTTAAATGTTTGAATATTTAAAATAAATACTAGTAGCAAAATTAAAGTTACTCTTAATACTGAATTAAGTCTTCTGTATTATTGTCCTAATCTGCTCTTTGCCTGAAGATTAAAAAACGAAGGTGGGGAAGGAAAGGTGGTGGTGGGAGAATTAAGGAAAGCATCAAAAAGAGAAACCAAAGAGCATGGAAGACATGTTCAAAGACTCTCTTTATGAAAATCAATACAAATTTCTCCCTTGGAATGAGAATGTCCATGCACTATAGTGTTCTCTGGTCAGCATCTCCAAAGTAAATGTTAATGTAAGGACTTAAAATTAAACCTGTGATTCTCAACTTAACTTCTAATAATCTTCAAAAGTGCTTCATAAGAGCAGGGTTTCTCATCTCATAGTTATATCCCAATGCCTTAAACTGCTACTAAAATAGAAGTCTATCATAATATACATCATTAGAAAACAGAATAAGATATACTATAAAGCAAAGTACATTTCAAACAGTTATTAGTTATAGAATAACTCTCACGTAAAAAGATTAACCTATAGGGTAGATTTTTAATCCTAACAACCAGTGCTACAGATGGTTAAACAGTATTAATTATTAAGAACACCTCACATTTGAACAGAAATATACAGTTTTTAAAGAACCTTTATAAACATTACTGTATTTATATATAACATCTATGGCTTCCCTGATAGCTCAGTTGGTAAAGAATCCACCTGCAATGAAGGAGACCCCGGTTCGATTCCTGGGTCAGGAAGTTCCCCTGATGGGATAGGCTACCCACTCCAGTATTCCTAGGCTTTCCTTATGGCTCAGGTGGTAAAGAATCCACCTGCAATGCAGGTTTGATCTGGGTTTGATCGCTGGGTTGGGAAGATTCCCCTGGAGAAGAGAAAGGCTACCCACTCCAGTATTCTGGCCTGGAGAATTCCATGGACTCTATAGTCCATGGGGTTGCAAAGAGTCAGACATGACTGAGAGACTTTCACTGACTGGTTGAATTCATGACATCGATCTTAAAGAGTAAGTAGCACAGATATTGTACATAAAGAAAAACACTCACATAAGTCCAAAGAGACAAAATTAACAAGAGGCAAAGCTACTGCCAGCATTTAGGTCTTATGTAACCAAATGCAAAGTTCTTTCTACTCTACACCACCACCTCTTTAAGTCTATATTTATATAATGTGTATGAAGCTTATTCACATTAATTATTTCATCTAATGTCCATAGAAACTATGGGAGGTCAACAGGGAAGATATTACACCTAATCTTAAGGAAAACAAAGTTCTAAGTGGTAATACCAGGCATTAAAGTTATTAAAGGTTGGAACTATGTCTAAAAAGTGATCATTCTGGTACAGAATGCTAACCAGTACCAATTACAATTGCCTTCCCCTTTCTGGATATAGAGTGAAATTGTGTTTTGGTCAAAGGAATGTGGATGGAAACATCAGATGCCACTTCTAGGCCTGGCCTTACAATGTTCCATAAGATCTCTGCTTTTTCTCTTTTATCTGCATGTAGAGAAACAAAGAACTATGGGATAGGGAAGCCACACAAATGAAACATCCTGCATCCTGGGGTACTGCTTATAGGAAAGTTATCCAGGAATACCCTTGACTAAGAATATTCACACTGGATTTTGTCAAGAGAAAATTACTCCTTTTTTGCACTAAGTCAATGAGATTTTAGGGTTGTTTTTAGCAGCAATTAATGTAACTTACCCTGTCTAAACTGTGGAAAATTCTGAAAGAGATGGGAATACCAGACCACCTGACCTGCCTCTTGAGAAACCTATATGCAGGTCAGGAAGCAACAGTTAAAACTGGACATGGAACAACAGACTGGTTCCAAATAGGAAAAGGAGTACGTCAAGGCTGTATATTGTCATCCTGCTTATTTAACTTCTATGCAGAGTACATCATGAGAAACGCTGGGCTGGAAGAAGCACAAGCTGGAATCAAGATTGCTGGGAGAAATATCAATAACCTCAGATATGCAGATGACACCACCCTTATGGCAGAAAGTGAAGAAGAACTAAAGAGCCTCTTGATGAAAGTGAAAGAGGAGAGTGAAAAAGTTGGCTTAATGCTCAACATTCAGAAAACGAAGATCATGGCATCTGGTCCCATCACTTCATGGGAAACAGATGGGGAAACAGTGTAAACAGTGGCTGACTTTAGTTTTCTGGGCTCCAAAATCACTGCACATGGTGATTGCAGCCATGAAATAAAATGATGCTTACTCCTTCGAAGGAAAGTTATGATCAACCTAGACAGCATATTCAAAAGCAGAGACATTACTTTGCCAATAAAGGTCCGTCTAGTCAAGGCTATGGTTTTTCCAGTGGTCATGTATGGATGTGAGAGTTGGACTATAAAGAAAGATGAGCACCGAAGAATTGATGCTTTTGAACTGTAGTGTTGGAGAAGACTCTTGAGAGTCCCTTGGACTGCAAGAAGATCCAAACAGTCCATCCTAAAGGAGATCAGTCCTGGGTGTTCATTGGAAGGACTGATGTTGAAGCTGAAACTCCATTACTTTGGCCACCTGATGCGAAAGGCTGACTCATTTGAAAAGACCCTGATGCTGGGAAAGATTGAGGGCAGGAGAAGGGATGACAGAGGATGAGATGGTTGGATGGCATCACTGACACAATGGACATGGGTTTGGGTGGACTCTGGGAGTTGGTGATGGACAGGGAGGCCTGGCGTGCTGTGGTTCGTGGGTTGCAAAGAGTCGGACATGACTGAGCGACTGAACTAAATTGACCCTGTCTAATACAATTTCACCTTGGTTCTCCTTATATTAGAATTAACTGCTGTAGGATTTCCTTTCTTCATAAACCTAAGAGGTGGAAAGTACTGACTGAGCGCAAGAGTGGCCGATTCAGAGCACGAATCTACTGTACAGGATGAAATAAAACCATTATAAATTGGTAAATTTAGGAAAAATTTAAAAGGCCAGACAGAACTTGAAGAGGAATCAGACCTCGAGTGTGAGGAGATAGACAAAACAGGAAGAACTATGAAACGGCTTGCCTTTTCATAATCATGACAGAGGAGAGTCAAGAACAAAGAAGTTGCTCCAATCAAACACAGCAAAGGCCTAACTAAAGGCTGTACTGCACAAATCTACTTCCAGTTGTGGGCTTCCCAGGTGGCTGAGTGGTAAAGAATACACCTGCCAATGCAGATGTGGGTTCAATAACTGGGGTCAGTAAGATTCCCTGGAGAAGGAAATGGCAACCCACTCTAGTATTCTTGCCCAGGAAATTTCATAGACAGAGCAGCCTTGTGTTTTGTTATTTATAGCTGAAAATATTCCTGATATAATTTATATCTTTATAAAAAATTTTAAATACAGTTGAAATTGGTTTAATCTTATATTGTTTTACAAAAGACACATTCCATTACCTGAAAGCAAATCATCTCACCTCATTCTTCCATAGTTGATACTTTAGTGCAAATGTAGTAAAGTCTCTTGGAACACAGAAAAACTTGCATTCTGAAGTGGAGGAGGCATGAGAAGTATTCTTGACTTGTTCAAAGTTTTTATTAATCAATTCCAGAATCAAAGGATCAATAAGGAACACGGGTACATTTTGACTGGATGTTAGCATAATAAATTTTTTAACTGCACGCTGTTTGAGAGGAAAAGAATTCCCTTAATTTTTCTAAACCAATACAATAATCTATCTCATTAAGTTTTATTCATTAATTTTATAAGAATACATATAGAGTACTTATTCAATACATATCAGGCTTACTACTTTGCTAACATTAAAAAACCCACAAATAAATAATACACTGTACCTGCTCTCAAGAAGTTCATGGTCTACTGAGGACAATGTACAAATATTTACAATATAAGATAAGTACAGAACAGCAATCAACTAATTAACTGCACATCAAAAGGATATCGAAACCTTCACAGAGGAAGCAGTATCTGAGATGACAACTCTGGACTTACAAATTATTCCCTTGGTAGTAGCTAAATCTTTTCAAGCAAAAGTTGGAGAGGAAATACCAGGTCTTTCAATTTTAAAAAATTAGTCATGTCAACATTTTCAAAACCAAAAATCAATTGTATGTGGAACTTTTCTTCATATTTGAAATACTGCTTAATAATCTTGCCAAGCAAAATACAAACTAAAATACACTGTCTGCTTGACCATTCCTGTATACAGTTTGACTTTCTAATAATACTGTAATACTGATATTTTAAAATACGATTCTGCTGAGCGGTAAGCAGAACATTCTACTGCAAAAAATAAATTTTGAAATTGGAATGGAAACCAAATAATCACACTTAGGAGTAAACAATATCTAAGAGTAGCCAAGAAAACAAAATAAATAGCATACATTGTTGCTTAAAAGCCTACGTTAATGAAAGCAATAATGACTTCAAAGGGATGTATGCCCATCAAAAAAGATGCTTCATGGAATTAAGGATAGATGATTACTCACAAAAATCTGAAGACACTTATAAAAACATATACAAGACAATAAACAGATTAGAATATCAGGAATTATAAAGATAAAAAAGTGAGACAAATGTATGAAATCAGTCTCTTATCCTTTGTTTTTACTGTAGGGTATTATGCAAATTTCATCTTTGCATGAAATGTTCCCTCGGTATCTCTAATTTTCTTGAAGAGATCTCTAGTCTTTCCCATTCTGCTGTTTTCCTCTTTCTTTGCACTGATCGCTGAGGAAGGCTTTCTTATCTCTTCTTGCTATTCTTTGGAACTCTGCATTCAGATGCTTATATCTTTCCTTTTCTCCTTTGCTTTTCGCTTCTCTTCTTTTCACAGCTATTTGTAAGGCCTCCCCAGACAGCCATTTTGCTTTTTTGCATTTCTTTTCCATGGGGATGGTCTTGATCCCTGTCCCTGTACAATGTCACGAACCTCATTCCATAGTTCATCAGGCACTCTATCTATCAGATCTAGGCCCTTAAATCTATTTCTCACTTCCACTGTATAATCATAAGGGATTTGATTTAGGTCATACCTGAATGGTCTAGTGCTTTTCCCTACTTTCTTCAGTTTAAGTCCAAATTTGGCAATACGGAGTTCATGATCTGAGCCACAGTCAGCTCCTGGTCTTGTTTTTGTTGATTGTATAGAGCTTCTCCATCTTTGGCTGCAAAGAATATAATCAATCTGATTTCGGTGTTGACCATCTGGTGATGTCCATTTGTAGAGTCTTCTCTTGTGTTCTTGGAAGACGGTGTTTGCCAAGACCAGTGCATTTTCTTGGCAAAACTCTATTAGTCTTTGCCCTGCTTCATTCTGTATTCCAAGGCCAAATTTGCCTGTTACTCTAGGTGTTTCTTGACTTCTTACTTTTGTATTCCAGTCCCCTATAATGAAAAGGACATCTTCTTTGAGTGTTAGTTCTAAAAGGTCTTGTAGGTCTTCAAAGAACCATTCAACTTCAGCTTCTTCAGCATTACTGGTTGTGGCAAAGACTTGGATTACTGTAATACTGAATGGTTTGCCTTGGAAACGAACAGAGATCATTCTGTTGTTTTGACCTAACAGAAGCAGAAGATATAAGAAGAGGTGGCAGGAATACACAGAAGAATTGTACAAAAAAGATCTTCACGACCAAGATAATCACGATGGTGATCACTCACCTAGAGCCAGACATCCTGGAATATGAAGTCAAGTGGGCCTTAGAAAGCATCACTATGAACAAAGCTAGTGGAGGTGATGGAATTCCAGTTGAGCTATTTCAAATCCTGAAAGCTGATGCTGTGAAAGTGCTGCACTCAACATGCCAGCAAATTTGGAAAACTCAGCAGTGGCCACAGGACTGGAAAAGGTCAGTTTTCATTGCAATCCCAAAGAAAGGCAATGCCAAAGAATGCTCAAACTACTGCACAATTGCACTCATCTCACACACTAGTAAGGTAATGCTCAAAATTCTCCAAGCCAGGCTTCAGCAATACGTGAACCGTGAACTTCCAAATGTTCAAGCTGGTTTTAGAAAAGGCAGAGGAACCAGAGATCAAACTGCCAACATCTGCTGGATCATCGAAAAAGCAACAGAGTTCCAGATAAATATCTATTTCTATGACTATGCCAAAGCCTTTGACTGTGTGCATCACAATAAACTGTGGAAAATTCTGAAAGAGATGGGAATACCAGACCACCTGACCTGCCTCTTGAGAAACCTATATTCAGGTCAGGAAGCAACAGTTAGAACTGGACATGGAACAACAGACTGGTTCCAAATAGGAAAAGGAGTATGTCAAGGCTGTATATTGTCACCCTGCTTATTTAACTTTTATGCAGAGTACATCATGAGAAACACTGGGAAATACAAGCTGGAATCAAGATTGCCAGGAGAAATATCAATAACCTCAGATATGCAGATGACACCACCCTTATGGTAGAAAGTGAAGAGGAACTAAAAAGCCTCTTGATTAAAGTGAAAGT